>NC_029794.2:82986066-83035579 GCF_000816755.2 Arachis ipaensis
CCCGAACCACCGCCCGCACTCCTAGCATCGTCGTGCCACCTTCCAACGCCGCCGTGCCACCCACCAGCACCATCACACCACCACCCTCTCTTTGCGTTCAATTTCTGCTACTGCGCACACCAGGTTCCACTGCGCTCCGATCCCTTTCCCTTTCCAATTTGTTAGTTGCATATTTTCCAATTTTATTCAAATTAGGATTGTTAGAGATGCCTGTTTGTAGTGGATTTTAGGTGGTTAGGTAGCTAGGATGTGGTTAGTGGATTTAGGTCTGATAATTGCGCCGTTCTTGCTCCTTGTTTTATCTGTTTCGTAATTCTGAAATTGCTGTGCTGTTGATGCTGCTAATATGCTGTTCATTCCTGTTTAATGTTGTTTTTATTTAAATTGCAATTCTTGCTGCAGATTGCATTTGTTTCCTTTCTAAATTCATGTGACTTGCTATTTGTTACTCTTTTCTGCATCACTTTCATGTCATATGAACTGATTTCTGTTGCTGTTTATCACCCGGGAACATCCAATTTATAGCCGGAATGCTGCCCAATTTTTTTTCGCAAATTGTTTCACTCAACTCCCATTCATGAATCGGCCTTGGTAATTTTGAATTCTGCACTAATTGGTTTCAGCCAAGCCAATTCATGGAAGGATGGGCTAGCATTCTTACTCCTTCTGGTTCCCTTCTTAGTTGAATAGCATTATTGATGATTTTATTCATTTTGCAATTATTTTATTTATATGAGTTATCATCAATAATCTGCAATATCTACTTGAATGTGAGTAGCTTGTTCTTCAAGTTTGTGCAATTTTTGTTACTTAGGAACCACAACACTATGCCACTTACTTTAACTTCATTTTTTAACTCTTAACTGCATTAACTTTCTAACTTCTCTCTTAGTTTTCAACTAACTACTTTCAACCCATTTCAAGGCATGATTATTGTTGTTCCTGATAGACAAGCATTTCGCATATCATAGATCTTGGATTGTGATTTTTTATTTTTTGACATTTAGCATGCATACAGTCCAAAATCCTACATCTATCTAAGTCACTTCATGCTTCTTTTGCTATTTTATTTCTCTTTTTCCCCTCTATGCTTATACTGCTCAACTACTATTTGCTTACCTGTTTTCTGCTTTAGTTTAATCAACTGTATCCTAGAACCTCTGCTTTTTAGGATGTCAGACCCTAAAGGGAAAGGAAAAGCCAAAATAGGCACCAGCAAAAGAAGAAGAGGAGAATCCTCTACCACTATCCTGGATATACTCTATGATGATTCTTGGCGGGAGAAGAATTTTACACCGCAGGAAAAGGTTCACTAGTTAGTGCCTGCCACAGACCCAATCAAGTTTGCCAACCGATACTGTGAACTCAAGTATCCAATCTTCGCAACTTCAAGGAACCTATGTCTAGAAAAGACCCTCCGAATTCCAGCCGAATTACTAGAGTACACCACAGACAAAAAAAAAACAGAGAGGCTGGTACTTTTTGGAGAGGAACTTGACTGAGGTAAATGAATCCTGGGTCAAAGAATTTTACTACAACTACTTTAAAATGACCCTGGATGCAGTGCAGCTCTGAGGTAAACAGATTTTAGTCACTGAGGAGGCAATTGAAGACATCCTCCAACTCCAGCCTAAGTCAGATGAACCAGATGGTTACCAGAAGGCTGAAGAGGATATGAGGTTTATGAGATTTGACTGGGACGCAGTGAAGTGGACTATAGCTCTTGATCCTACTATCCCATGGGTCATGGGCAAGTCCACAGTGGCCCCAAAGGGCATAAAAATTATCTATCTGAATAATGAGGCTCAGCTATGGCAACAAATTCTTAGCAATTATGTGATGTCGAGCACTTATGAGACTGAGGTGCCAGCTGCCATGATTACCCTTATCTGGTGTGTGATGGAGGGCAAGGACCTGTACCTTCCCAGATTTATCCGGTACTATATGTCCAAGGTCCATGTCCGAGGCACTCTGCCCTTCCCCTATTTGATTACTCAGATGGGCCGCCGAGCTGAGGTGCCCTGGGAGCTTCCGGATGAGAAGCCACCTGCTGCCGACTGCAAGAAAATTATCCCACATGGCAGAAAGTTCCAGGCTTTGGGCTATAGACACCCTTTCTCACTACCTCGGCTGATGCAGCCACATCTTCTACTGCTCCTTCTGCACCTGCTGCACCAGCCACCACCATAGCACCCTCACCTACATCAGAGCCCATTTACCACCTTGTGCACCGCCTCTTTGAGCAGCTCGACCAGATGGAGCGCCGCAACCAGCGGCGATATGAGAGGTCTGAGCGTCGCAGCAAGCGACGCTATGAGCATTTAAAGTTGATCCGATCGAGCCACCATGACATCCACAGGTCCCTTTACAGACAGAGCCCCCGCTTCCGCAGGCAGATCCCCAGCCACCCATACAGACTGCAGCACCTCAGGCCACCATCCAACCACCTGCAGATCACCCTTCCGGAGATGCCACTTCTTCACACACTACTTGATTGAGCATCGGGGATGATGCTATTATTTAAGTGTGGGGAGGTCGCCATCTCTGGCGAACTTTATTTTGGTGAACTACTTTCAGACTCTTTATCCTATTTTTATTTTTTTCTGTATTTTATTTTATTTTATCTTATTTTCCTTTTTAGTACTTGTACATTTTTCTTTCGTTGTTTTTCTGTTTATTTCTACTTTATTTCTACATTTTGCACTTTGGGCTATATATAAATCTTAGATATTTAGTTTAATTTGCATTCTTAGCTTATTAGTTGTGATATAGAAAATATAGATTATTTAGTTTAGTTTACCCTTTTAGTATATAATAATTTGGTTTAATTGAAAAGAAAAGAGTAAACTAGAAATTTTAGTTTTTCAGAATTACAACAATCCACCCACTATATATATATATATAGAGCAATAAATGTTGGTAAATTGATAATATTTTTCAAGGAAAATACCTATTTTTATATGAGTCATTCAAGGATTCACATTGAGTTGAATGGAAACTCTTAATTCCTACTTGCATGATATACATAACTGATATATGGTTTTTGAGCCAAAGAACACACAACCTGTGATTTTTTGAGCTTAATGACATGGTTACATCATTTAACCATAATTTCTTTCCTGTGTGTTTCACCCTTCTTCACTTTAATTGCAGACTTTACTTTGTTTCATTCTATATGTCCAGTATTCAATGTATTTACATTCTTGCATATGATTGAGGCCATTACTTGTATTTGCTCGCTTATCCCAAATAAGCCTACCCTTTTATGTCACCCTTGTTAGCCCCCTTGAGCCTTTTAATCCCCTTCTGTTCTATAACCACATCACTAGCCTTAAGTAGAAAAACAAATTAAAAATTCTAAATTGAATCTTTGGTTAGCTTAAGATAGATATTATGTATCAACTAAGTGTGGGAAAACTGTGGGAACCTGGGTTGATAGGAAGGTATTAACTCTAGATATTATTTGAAATTTGGGTGCATGCTCATGTGAAACCAAAGTAATTAAAATACCATGTGCATTGATATATTGTTTTTGTTTCAAAATATATATATATATATATATATGCCCTTTTAGTAAATAAATAAATAAGGGGACAAAATTACCCCAGTATTAAGTATAGTAGAAAAATCAATGCACATGTAATAAAAATAAAAAATAATTTGGTGCATGAGTTTGTGATACAAAAGTGGAAAAATTGGGTAGCTAGGCATAATTTTAAAATTGTAGAAAGCATGTATATGTTACGTAAGATCTTAGACTAATCAAGGATTCAATTTATAAGCTCACTTAGCCTTATATATATGCCCTCACCTTTACCTTAGCCCCATTACAACCTTGAAAAATACCTCATGATGTTCGCATGTATACATTGAATATTTGTTGATTGGTTAGATGAAGAATAAAGTTTTAGAAAGCATGACTAGAGAAGAATAGAGTGATTAACCCCAAACACTGAGTGACTAGAGTGTATACACAAATCCAGTGAGGGTTCAATAGCTCATTTCCATATATCCATATTTAATTATTGATTGTCTTGCAAGTTTGTGAAATCTTTTGATTAACTCAACTCGATTGTGAATGTGTTTTAATATGATTTAGCCTTGGTTGTACATATATGATTCCTTGAAAATATGAATCAATTTAACCACATATAAGCTTTATATATATAGGTGAATAATAATTAGAATTGCATGATTCGTTTAGGTAGCTTGCATTTAGAATAGATTGCATTGCATAAGATTCCACCATTCTACCTTCACTCTTTTCTCTTGGATTTAGCATGAGGACATGCTATTGTTTAAGTGTAGGAAGGTTGATAAACCACTATTTTATGATTTATCTTGTGCTCAATTGAGTGTTTTTATCAATTCTTCACCCACTTATTCATAAGATTTGCATGGTTTTACAATTCCTCAATTATCCTTTATTACCATTCGATGTCGTGATCTGTGTGTTAAGTATTTTCAGACTTCATAGGGCAAGAATGGCTTAGAGGATAGAAAGGAAACACGTAAAAATGGAAGGAACGCACAAAATGGAGTTTTGGAGAAAATGGCAGTAACACGCACGCATGGACGACGCAGACGCGTGCCTAGTGCAAAACACAAGCAACGCGTACGCGTGACTGATGCGTACACGTGACAAGAAAAATCTCCAAATGACGCACACGCGTGACCCACGCGCACGCATGACGGAAGCCACGTGCAGAAAGTTGCAGAAGTCGCCCCCAGCGATTTCTGGGCCCTTTTTCAGCCCAAATCCAAGCCCAGAAACACAGAATAAGAGGTTGGAGAATGAGGGAATCAAGGGCATTCATTCATTGAACATTCACAGAACATTCATTATTGTGAATTTTTTAGGTTTCAGATGTAGTTTTAGAAAGAGAGAGGCTCTCTCCTCTCTCTTAGGTTTTAGAATTAGGATTTCTCTTAGAGTATGTTTATTTTCTTCAATCCAGGTTCAATGTTCCTTTAATTTATGTTTCTCTTCTACTTTTATTTATTCTAATGCTTTTACTTGTTAATTACTTATGTTGCCAAATTGGCTTATGAACTCTTCATGTTAGATTTGAATTTATGTTTAAATGTAATTTGAGGTATTTCAGATTTATGATTTTCTTAGCTTTAATTGATGAAAAAGGCATTTTTATTCAAGTAGATTTTCCCCTTTTAGCTTTGGATAAGTAATTGGTGACACTTGAGTTGTCAAACTCAGCTGTTGATTGAAAATTAAAAATTGCTGATTAGTTTGGATCCCTCTAAAGCTAGTCTTTCCATAGGAGTTGACTAGGACTTGAGGAATCAAGTTAATTAGTCCTCTTGAATTTCCTTTATTTAGTAAGGGTTAACTAAGTGGGAACAATAAACAATTCTCATCACACCTGATAAGGATAACTGGGATGGGATTTCCAGTTCTCATACCTTGCCAAGAGTTTTCTTAATTATTAATTTACTTTTCTTGCCATTTAAATTACTTGTTCCTTATTTCAAAAACCCAAAAATATATAATTTCATAACCAATAATAAATCATACCTCCCTGCAATTCCTTGAGAGACGACCCGAGGTTTGAATACTTTGGTTATAAATTTTATTGGGTTTTGTTACTTGGGACAACCAAACTTTTGTACGAAAGGATTTTCTGTTGGTTTAGAAACTATACTTGCAACATGATTATTTTTATAAATTCTTTACCGGCAGAAGTTCGTTCGTCAAATACCTACGAGTAATATGGATAAAATCCGGTGATTACCCGCCGCGAGAGTTCACGTAAGTCATCAAAACACCAAATTCCTAAACATCCAAAAATCCAAAATCACGAATTAAAGAGGGGGTGAACTGGACATGAAATCTCAAATTTCATACCAAATTGTTCAATGGATTTTGTAGAGGATTCTAAGAGAAATACGTGGCCACTAACGACTCGTCAATTGGAGCTCCAGATTGAAAGTTACGTGGAATTGAAATTTAGTAGTCGATGAAAGTTAGGTTTCCATGGTTTCCCTTCCCTCAAGCAGCGTGTTTCATGAATTTTGGGGGAGGAGGAGGCTGAAGCAACCATATATATATATATGGGTAAACCCTAGGTAACTTAAATAATTAACCATTAAATTAATTTATTCAAAGAAAATAAGAAATTAAATTTGATATTCCATAAAGATAAAAAAAATTAAAATAAGAATTTTGATACTAATTTTAAGGATTTTTTCCCAAAATTGGGCCGTCGGGCCAAAATGGGTGAATTGGGCCCAACGAGGCCAAGCCCACGTACACACACACACATATATATATATATATAGAGAGAGAGAGAGAGAGAGAAAGAAGATGCACATGATGAATGCCTGTCGTATTGGTTTTGATATCACATTGTCGGTTCAACTTCCAACCCGACACATTTCCATGGAGATGTCGCTCTTTGGTCTCAGAATGGAAACCCCCGAGATATCGCGCCCAAAACATGGTCTAGGATATAGTGCCTGCACAATCTAGTGATTCCAAAGGGATGCGAGCAGGATACTCTTGCCACGAATCTCACATCTCAAAGTAAGCGGGATAAACCTACCGTCCTTACGCCGCCATTGCGACCTCAACAGGCGGGATCAACCTACCATCCTAGCCAGGCGCACAACGTCTTAACAATCTCCCATTAAAAATTAATACATTAGTGGTTTTAAAAGTTGTTTTTCAGTGTATCTGTAATTCATCATTCCACTCCAAGTCCTACACTCGTCTCAACCACCGTAAATTCATAATTTTCACAACTCATTATGTCAATCGTTATTACAGTACTTCGTCATCTCCCTCAACCAATCCATCCTCAGCACACCAGAAATTTAAGTCCCCGTCTTCTAAAATTCATATAGAAATTTATCTATTTAAGTTTTTAACTCATCCTTGGTAGTATTAGGACCTAAGCACTAGACAGTATTCTTAAACGGCCTTTAAGGAATGTTTGGGAAGCTAGAGTACGTGAGATGCAGTGTCTGCGTACGTGAGATGCCCAACCCGAATGGTTTGGTCATGTACACTGTGTCGCGTACGCAAGAGTTGAAAGTCTGCTGGCTCACGTACGCATGTAGTGTTCGTGTACGCGAGTTATCCAACCCAAATGGGTTGGTCATGTCGCATGCCTCCTGTCACGTACGCAACCCACGCCAGACATAGAAAAATTTCAAATGTTGCAGAATTCAGTTTTTGGCACCAAATTTTAAATAGTCATAACTTCCTCTATAGAAATCTATTATCTTCAAACTTTATATCAATTTAAAGCCCTCAAAGCAACCTTTAATTTAAAAGCAAGTTCATTCAATTTCAAGCTTTGAGGATCAAGTTATGCTCTATCAAAGTTTACTAAAAACTGGTTTTTACCAAAAACAACAAGGTTCTCAACTTTCCAAAATTAACAACCAAAACCAAATCAAAAACCACATCAACTCCAATTCACTTCAGATCTTACCATTTGAGTCATAATTCACCACTCATATTACATAATCTTCAACCCCAAATATCAATTTTTATCACCCTAAAACCATTTCTCAACTAGCAAACTCATCATTCATCATTCTATCACTACCAACCATAATAGTCAACCTCATTCAACCTCAATTTCAATTTTCAACATCATTGATCAACATCAATACCACAATTCATCAAAATAACCAAAATCATCAAATCATCATACATCATCATTCAACAAATTCAACAACCAATTCAATCCAAACCTATCCTATGGGTCACCAGCCTAAGTGTCCAGAAATATCATATATTACATAGAGGAAATCAAAACCATACCTTCACCGATTTTCAATATGCCAAAAACCAAAGATTGAATCCAAACAAGCTTCCAATTACCAACAAATCACCAACTCATATTCCAAGCTCCAAATCAACTCCAACAAGTGCAAGAACTTAACTAAAATCGTATAAAATACCATAAATCAACACCTAGGGTTTCTAATTACACAATTCAAAAGTAAATAGTTTCTTTACCTTTTTCGATGGTGTTTGGGGCACAAGCCACCAATAGCCCAACCTTAGAGACCATCGAATCAATCAAAATACAAAAATTCACTCAAAATCAAAACCCAAAAATTTGAATTTCTTAGGGCAGAGCAAAGGAGATGAAATCACGAAATCTTACCAACAAAAATTAGATAGAACTAACAAGCTTGGTGAGAGCTTCGCGTAGCCGCCGACGGCATGCGAATCGGAGCACCGTAGATCGAGATATGGTCAATTGAAGTTGTATGTGAATAGTAACTTTTCTCTCTTCTTCCCCTCTTCACTTCAGCTGGTGTGTGTTGTGTATGGTGGTGAATGAGCTGAATGGGGCTCACTTAGTGAATTTATATATGTTGGGCTTGGGCCCAGTCCAACTCATTAGCATTTTTGGTCTGTTTGGCCCAATTTTGGGCCAAACCTTTAAAATTAATGCCCGGTTTTAAATTCTAAATGTTTTCCTGAGATTTTCTACTGTTTTTAATTATACTCGTACAGTACCAGACAGACTTAAGCTGGTACTGCCAGTTCATTTACCGGTTCGAGTTTTTATGCAGTTTTTTGAAGAAAATTACATTTTTCAACTCAGAAAAAAATCTATTGAGTCCAAAAATCCTATTTAAATGGTCTAATTAACATTTTAAATTTTTGGATCCTATTTTGGGCAATTTAATTATTTAATTAAATGGTTAATTAATCGCGGTTCTTACACTTAAGTATCAGAGTCTCTTGTAGGTACCACCCCCCACCTCCTCACGAGAAATTCAGACGACGGTACCTCGACACCAGCACAAGTCAGACGCTGCCTCATAGGGAGACTGGACCTCACGTTCAGACCCAGATTACCATTTTAGGTAACCCTCAGAATAGAAACCAACCCTTAATCTCACAACTATTCAATCAGAAAATTATAATAGCAATTATCAGCATAGAGATTACCCAAGGTAAAGGACAAAGTTTTTTGTGACAGAGAAAAGAGTGGCATATACTTAGTGGCTTCCGACTATGAAATTGCTTTCCAATTTTTTCACCTACCTCTTGAGTTCATGCCAGATCGCTGCAAGAAGAAAGAAATGTTGTTAGTATCAACCAAAAATAAAAAAACTTCATTTGAAGACACTGCATAAAAGTTTCCATGTGAAGTAACGACTTAAGAGCCGAATATCGATCGTAAACTCATTGTGCCTCAGATACAAAAATGTTAAAGAATTTATCCTTAATTGTCTATGTCAGTTTCCAATTTCTGAAGAAGCATGGAGAATGACTAATCTTTTTTGTCTTGCACCAACTGATGAGTTATGGAAATGGTGGTATTAATTACAAGAAGATCTCAAAAATAAAATTGATGCTAAAGAGATATTGTCCCAAACAACGATTCTGACTTGATTACTGTAGAAGACAAAGAATGAGACCATATTTAGAGTCACAAGAAGAGCCCCCTCACATATTGTTGCTGCATCTATATTGGAAGCTCAAACCAGAAGATGACATACTTTTCTCTTTTTTTTATATCTAATAATATTTTTTGTTTTCTTTTTTATTGGTTGTTTCCATATTGTTATGATTAGGAGCTCTGCTGATTCCAATGGATTAATACAATTACTTTTCTATTCCAATGAATGTCTGTTTCTATTCTATGATGCATTATCGTTCTTCATCCTTATGAATCCCTATTCTACATGAGTTCCTTATGAGTCCTGACGCAGATAGTATTGAGCTACAGCTTGAGGATGCATCACGGGTTCCAACAGAGTTATCTGGATTAATTAGGGTATGTGAAATATAACCTCGTTAGTCAAGGGCAATTGAGGTTCCTGTCGCTTTAAGGGCTAGAACCATAAGAGAATCAGTCTCTGATCTGGAAGATCCGACCTTGTATGTGGCATTTTGAGTAGGATCATCAAAGGGATTGACTTGCACGCGGTTGAACCTCTCCCAGATTTATCTATTCCATTTGGATGTTTGGTCTGGACTTGAGGAAATTAATGACCATGACCCATGGCTTAATCACTTACAGCCTTGCCATCGAATGAATCATTCATCGTTGAAGTAGAGAGTATGATGTGTTAATTCAGAAGAAGAAGCATCTTCGAAGCCTTAACTATTGCTAATTACTGTCTCTATTTTAATTCTTTATCACTTTTGTTATTGCTTGTTTATGCGCCTATAACAACCAAAAAGTATATTTCTATTCACCTGACTAAGATCTATAGGATAATCACAGCTTGCTCTATCCGGCAATCCTCATGGAATTCGACCCTCAATCATCTGAGGTATTACTTGGACGATCCGGTGCACTTGCCAGTTTAGTTGTGCGAGTTCTAAATTTGCGCACCACATATTCTTTATCGGCTATGGGAACAGCAGAAAGGACAGAAGAATCTACCCAAGTTAAAAGGGAATGAGGGATTTTCATCGACATGTCGTGAATAACAGATCAAGACATAAAGCTATACCTACAAATGCAACAAAGAAATTGTCACCAAAAAGAACTCGGACATTGTCCAAAAGAAGTCGGGTAAAAGAAACAAAACACAAAACGCTATTTCAAAAGATCTTTTCCAAACAGAAAGCATAAAAATGGTGCCCCTTCTATACCACCAGCAGCGACACCATTAGGGGGGCAACATGATTATGTTCTACAGCAACAAAACGACAAAAAGTCCCACAAAATTCAAAGACGTAGCCAAAGTTCATAACATTAAAACCCAGAATACAATTAACATAATTTTGAAAGTTTTCTAAAGCAACAGCCAACAATTTTCAAAGAAATTTTCAAGATTCAAGACATGCAACAATGGAAGCAAATCTCCAAACAACTACCACTCAATAGTTCAAGAACTCAGAATAGTCAAGACAACAAATATAAGGGACAAAAGCACCAACCTTGAAAGAATGCAAAATAAGAAGGCACAACAAGCAGCAAAACACGAACAATCCTCTTCAAAGCTCCAAGACCTCTTCGAACGAATGAAGATAGAATGAATCTTGGAACTAAAAGGTGGTTATAAAGCAAGAATCAAAGAAAGAAAAAGAAGAATTTTTTTGTGATGAGCGAAGCTAATGAAACGTTTTCAGAAATGGAAAAAGGAGAAGAAGGAGAGCCCGAAGCATTTTAAAAAGAGGGAAGGGAAAAACGGACATCTTTGCACCCCTGTTTAAAGTCAAGCGTGGATTCCAAGGGAACTGCCATGTAATATTTGCCTCTTATTTTAACAGGAAACGTTCAAAATTTTAAAACACATCAACTACCCGACCTCTTGAAGGCGGTGTACCCGACGTCGAAACTGAAGCTGTAAAATGCTTGAATTCGACCTCTTGAAAGCTCGGAATCAAGCAGGGGTATTGTCCATACCCTGGCCCAAAACATAAAAGCTAGGCCCAACAAGGACAAAATGCCCGACCCAAAGGGGTAGCCTCTGCCATATACCCAACCTCTTTTCAAAGGTCAGACACAACGAAGGGAGCCCAGCTCTACTTGCCCAAGCTGTAACAACCTACCACACAGAGCTTTACTTAAGTCGTAAAATAGAGGTGGTGAGTTATTACAAACTCTAAAATAAAATATATACATAGATATAGTTGGAAGAATGTTTCTAGGAGCCTTGTAAGAAGAGCTTAGGCAAAACCCACAAAATTTTAAAGCGTATCACTCACGATCGGATAAACATAGAAAAATAGATAAGACTGAGTGGAAAAGATAATGTATTTAAAAGATCAGAGTTCCGAAGATACAAATAACAAGCTCTAGGCTCGGCCTACGAAGCAAAGGCTGACAAGAGTACATATATAGATTTATAAATAATCCCAACAGTAACCCAAAATATATGGCAAAACTCCTGTTTCTCCGAGTTAGCCTCTAGGAGGGACAAACCAGAATATATTTGATGTGAGATTTTATGTCGGTCAAGTGATGACTGCGCATTATGTTGTGTTTTTCTATGCTTTTTCATACAACAATTAATGTTTAATACTTAATTATTGAATGTTTTAGTGCTTAAATAGTATATTGCTTTGATCTTTTGATTTGATAAATTTTGTAGGAAATAAGTAGAAAAAGAAGCAAAAAAGCACAAATTAAGCTTAGAAAAAGAAAAGAAGAATTTTTGGATACACCTTGAAGCCTGAACATGTTTGGGAACCTTAGACAATGCTTTTAAAAGCGTGGCCCATGATTAAATCAAGGAAGCTTGGCGCTCCGTTCTTCTCAAAGAGCGCTATGCAATAGCATAGGAAGAGTGCTACGTTCTTCACCCAAGAGCGCCTGCGATAACGGAGTGGAAAAATTTGGCTAGTGACGTGTACGCGAGGGCGATGTGTACGCGTCGGAGTGACATTTCTGAAGAAGCACCTGAACGTGTCAATGAAGCGCAGCGTGAAAGTGGCATTTTTGAAGGGCCACGCGTACGCGTGGGTGACGCGTACGCGTGGAAGAGTGCTCTTGACGCGAATGCTATGCTCTTCTTAAGAGCGCTGAAGGCGACGCATAAGCGTGGAAGTGCCAAAATGCTGAATGGCGCGTATGCATGGGGGACACGTATGCGTGGGTGCAAAAATGCTACGTTGTCCTCAAAAGTGCTACGTTCTCCTGGAAGCCCCCTTTTTCTCAATTAACATCACTCCAAGTCCACTTATACTTCAAGCAAGCAAGCCCACAATTGTCAACCAATCAAGGCCACAACAATCATCTAGAATAGTGAATTTTCATTTGATTGTAATTTGTTTTCAATTTCATTTCAATTTGTAATTTAGGTAAGCCTATATAAAGGCATTAGTTTCATAGAATTAGGCACTCTGGACACTAAAGGGGGAGAGAGTGAAGACCAATTTGAAATTCTGTGAATTGGCACACTCCAAATGGAGTGGGTCTTCGTACTCCTCCCCGCATACACTCTTATTCTCTTTCTCTTCTCTTCTTCCTTTACAGTAGTTTAGTTTTCAGTTGTAATTTTCATTTATGAATTGTCAATTGTCATTTTCAATTTTGAATACTTAATCTTTCATTTTACTTTCACGTACTTTAGTTTTCTGTTGAAAGCAATGACCACTTAATTCCCTCTGCATTCGGGAAAGGAGCTCTGTTTCAATTTCAATTGAATTGATATTTATTTTTTCTTCTCTTATTCACTCTATCTTCATACTTGGATATCTATTAGAATCCTTGTAGGAGAGTTTTGTTCTTCAAAGAGCCTTGGATCTATTAGAATCCTATTGTGAGCCTCTAGGGAGGGATCATAGGATTCAGTTTGAGCTCTCTTGGCATAATGAAGTTGGTCTTGATTTAGAGATTGGTATGTGACATGTAACCACTCTAATATTGAAGTCTTTGGATTTATGTAGTATGAGATTAGAAATCTTGTTCGTTTATCTAAGAGAGAGTCTTTGTGCTTCATAGATCCAATTACTACCGAGAGGGGGATTGGATCTACTTGAATTACATGTGAGCCTTGAGAAAGGGATCATGAAATTCAGTTTGAGGCTCTTCTCTCATAATCTTCTTGATCAATGCATTCTTGGTTGGTATGTGAGATGTAACCACTTTGAATTGAGGTCTTGAGGGTTGTGTGGCTTTTGGATTCGAAATTGAACTTCATCTCTTCTCATGACCAATTAGATCACGAGAGTGGCAATTGATTGTATTGGGAGAAATTGAGTCACCAAGAGATTGGGACCCAATTATTTACAATCTGCCATGGATCTATCTTACATGATTGAGAAGGAGTGAGATCCATTAATTCAAGAGGAATCAACATCTCCAATCCTTATGTTTGCCATCCTTAATTTCCATTATTTACTTTCTTGCCATTTATTTCCTTGTACTTTTATTTCTTGCATTGTACTTTCCCGTTCTTTACTTCTCTTGCTCTTTAATTTTCTGGCACTTTATATTCTTTCCATTTACTTTTCCTGCTCTTTATTGCTTTCAGTTATTATTTCCTGTTGCTCATCACTCCAATATAAACCGTCTAACTAGAATAATCAACTAACTATTGATTGCTTAATCCTTTAATCCTCGTGGGATCGACCTCACTCTTAGTGCATTTTATTACTTGATGCGACCCGGTATACTTGCCGGTAAGTTATACGTGAAAATAGATTTTTACATATCAAGTTTTGGGCACCGTTGTTGGGGATTAATTGTGATTAACAATCTACCGGTGGTTGATTACCTAGATTAGACACTTTTTCTTTCTCTTTGTTTTAGTCATTTCTTTGTTTTTAATACTTTCTTTTATTGTCTCCAACTGTTTGTGTTAATGCCTCCCCAAGAAACCTTTACTCGTGAAAAATTTTCTCTTAGTGATTGTGTTATTAACATACAACAGTTTCTTTTGCTTAGTCTTATTTCAAATAAATTGACATATGATTGCATTCTAAGTTTGGTGTTGCTATGCAACAAAATTTGTTTCCAATCTTTATTAGATACTTGCATCAATTCCAAGTGAAAGTGTCACACTAAGTTTGGTGTGCCACTTATCTTTCATGCAATGTATCATGCACAGCCCACTTGTTTTTGCAATCACAATGTCTCTGTTTCTTGTGCCTACATTGTTATTTTTAATTTTGCTTGCTTAAACACATGTACTACTGACATTCTATTTTTTAAGACACTCATGACCCATCACAAACCCTGTCACCACTGTTTTATTTGTTGCTTGAGGATAAGCAATCATTTTAAGTTTGGTATGGGGAGGGAAAGAATAGGAGGTAAATGACAACAATAGTGAAGATGAACTACAAGGTGGTAAAGTTCTTTTTCTCTTAATTGTTCCCAGTACATTCAGTTGCATGATTGTCTATTATCTTATCTGTATGCATGTGTGCTATGAATAAGCATAGTTTGAAAATTGAATTGGAACATGTTGCTGTGACATTATGACTACCATCTTGAATTTTACTTGCACCCAATATCTCTAAGAATGCAACAAAGAAATCATTCTTTTGAAAGGAAAATGCTGAAAAATTTTATAAATCTTGGGGCAAGCAAAAGATTAAGAGGAGTGGAGGTTCTGATTGTATGATTGTGTATTGAGGTTGCATGTTTGTGAAAACTTGCATGGTAGCTCATAGATAGGAAAGGAAGTTTAGAGAAGTATTATGGAAATTCTCAAACATCTATTGATTCAAAAAGCAATAATAAAAGAAAACAAAAGAAAAAGAAAAAGAAAAACAAAGAAGAAGCCCAAGGCTCTGAGCATCAATTACTAGGAAGAAAAAGAAAGAATTAAGAACTCAAAGAGTTGTTATCCTTGTTAAATGCTTGGGGTAGATTGGTGTCAAAGAGAGAGGCTTGAGCAAGTAAATCCTAAGGGGTGCATCAACACCTAATACCTTAGACCAACTGGTTTGGGAGTATTGATTGAACGCTTACCTAAAGAGCCGCTTTGAGACATGACACTTAGAGTCGAGGCCAAAATCCAAAAAGAAAGAAAAATGCTAGAAAATAAGTGCTGCTTCAAGGTGACAATCTCTAAAGAGACTTCCATAATATCATTTGAATGAAAGTCCTAAGATCTACGACTTCCAAAATGTAAGGACTAACGAGCACTGAAATCCTTGCATAAGCATACAAATTGGAGTTCACCCCACTTTCACTTAATCACTTCACCCACTAAGGCATCATGAGCAATTCTTCAATACATTCCAATTAAGAGAATTCTTTGTGCATAGTTCTTTTCTTGCTTGGGGACAAGCAAGATTTAAGTTTGGTGTTTTGATGACTGCGCATAATGTTGTGTTTTTCTATGTTTTTTCATACAAGAATTAATGTTTAATGCTTAATTATTGAATGTTTTAGTGCTTAAATAGTATATTACTTTGATCTTTTGATTTGATAAATTTTGTAGGAAATAAGTAGAAAAAGAAGCAAAAAAGGACAAATTAAGCTCAAAAAAAGAAAAGAATTTTTGGATACACTTTGAAGCCTGAGCATGTTTGGGGACCTTAGGACACGCTTTTAAAAGCGTAGCCCATGATTAAATCGAGGAAGCTTGGTGCTCCGTTCTTCCTAAAGAGTGCTATGCAATAGCACAGGAAGAGCGCTACGTTCTTCACCCAAGAGCGCCTGCGATAATGGAGTGGAAAAATTTGGCTAGTGACGCGTACGTGTTAGAGTGGCATTTTTGAAGGGCCACGCGTACGCGTGGAAGAGCGCTCTTGACGCGAACACTACGCTCTTCTTAAGAGCGCTGAAAGCGATAGGTACGCGTGGAAGTGCCAAAATGCTACGTTGTCCTCAAAAGTGCTACGTTCACCTGGAAACGCCCTTTTGCTCAATTAACATCACTCCAAGTCCACTTATACTAGCAAGCAAGCCCACAATTGTCAACCAATCAAGGCCACAACAATCATCTAGAATAGTGATTTTTTATTTGATTGTAAGTTGTTTTCAATTTCATTTCAATTTGTAATTTAGGTAAGCCGATATAAAGGCATTAGTTTCATAGAATTAGGCACTCTGGACACTGAAGGGGGAGAGAGTGAAGACCAATTTGAAATTCCGTGAATTGGCACACTCCAGGAGGAGTAGGTCTTCGGACCCATCCCCCCATACACTCTTCTTCCCTTTCTCTTCTCTTCATCCTTTACAGTAGTTTAGTTTCCAATTGTAATTTTCATTTATGAATTGTCAATTGTCATTTTCAATTTGGAATCCTTAATCTTTCATTTTATTTTCACACACTTCAGTTTTTTGTTGAGAGTAATAACCACTTCATTCCTTCTGCATTTGGGAAAGGAGCTCTGTTTCAATTTCAATTGAATTGATGTTTGTTTCTTCTTCTCTTCTTCACTCTATCTTCATACTTGGATATCTGTTAGAATCCTTGAAGGAGAGTTTTGTTCTTCAAAGATCCTTGGATCTATTAGAATCCTATTGTGAGCCTCTAGGGAGGGATCATAGGATTCAGTTTGAGCTCTCTTGGCATAATAAAGTTGTTCTTGATTTAGAGTTCAGTATGTGACATGTAACCACTCTAATATTGAAGTCTTTGGATTTATATAGCATGAGATTAGAAATCATGTTTGTTTATCTAAGAGAGAGTCTTTGTGCTTCATAGATCCAATTACTACCGAGAGGGGGATTAGATCTACTTGAATTACATGTGAGCCTAGAGAAAGGGATCATGGAATTCAGTTTGAGGCTCTTCTCTCATAATCTTCTTGATCAATACATTCTTGGTTGTTATGTGAGATGTAACCACTTTGAATTGAGGTCTTGAGGGTTGTGTGGTTTTTGGATTAGAAATTTAACTTCATCTCTTCTCATAACCAATTAGATCACGAGAGTGGCAATTGATTGTGTTGAGAGAAATTGAGTCACTAAGAGATTGGGACCCAATTATTTACAATCTTCCATGGATATATCTTACATGATTGAGAAGGAGTGAGACCCATTAATTCAAGAGGAATCAACACTCCAATCCCTTATGTTTGCCATCTCTACTTTTCGTCATTTACTTTCTTGCATTTTATTTCCTTGTACTTTTATTTCTTGCACTGTACTTTCCCGTACTTTACTTCTCTTGCTCTTTAATTTTCCGGCACTTTAAATTCTTGCCATTTACTTTTTCTGCTCTTTATTGCTTTTATTTATTATTTCCTATTGCTCATCACTCCAATATGAACCGTCTAACTAGAATAATCAACTAACTATTGATTGCTTAATCCTTTAATCCTCGTGGGATCGACCTCACTCTTAGTGAGTTTTACTACTTGATGTGACCCGGTATACTTGCCAGTAAGTTATACGTGAAAATAAATTTTTACGTATCATCTAGAATTTTCCCATAAATTTTGTCGTGAGTATAGTCTAAACTAACAAGATATCCCACACCAAATTTAGAAAATGTGTCACCACAATTCAAAATCAATAACCGGGAGTAGAATCCCGGGTCGTTCTCCCTAGGAGTTGCCCTAAGATGCACATCATTGGTTAGGAGTTCTCTTGGTATTTTGGAGTTGAACACAAGAAAAGTAAATGAACTTGAATTAAAACAATGAGCAACTAACAATTGGACTCGGGAAACCGAGAAATTAAACTAACAAGGGTGAATGACAATCAATCAATGTAAAATCCTTGGCTAGGAGTGGGAATTGGAATTCCTATCATCATTGCCTCCATCAATTGTGACAATAATTGGCTATTGCTCCACTTAGTTAACCTCTAAATATTAAGGAAAGTCAAGTGGAGATAATCAATTTGAGTCCACAAGTCCTAGTCAAATCCTAACGAAAGACTAGCTTTAGTGGCATTCAAATCAACTAGCAATTTCCAACTGTCAATCAACAAAGGACTTTGACAATTCAAGTGTCTCCAATTATCTAACCCCCAAGCCAAGAGTGAAAATCTACTCCATAACTACAATTAACATTTTCTCAAACACTTGGTGAGCAAGAATGAAAGACATTGTTAATTTGAGAATGGAATTCAAACGAAAGCTATCTATTACAAACAATTAATAACAATGAAGCAATTAGAAATAATGAACATGAAGTTCCTCAATGCATTAATAAAAATCAATGTAAACAAGATCCAAATCCAAGATCCAAAATAACTAAAGTAACAAGAACACTAAATGAGAGTAGGAGAATGAGATCTACAAATTAAAGCAATGTAAAATTGAATTCAAAAAAGATCTAACCAAAAGATCCAAGTGAAATTGAAATTGAGAAGGCTAAAACCTAGAGAGAAGTGAGAATTTCTCTCTCTAGAAACATGAACTCAAAAACTAGCTAAAAATTCTCTAATGTGTGAATCTCCCATTCTTCCTTGCTTCCTTGGGTCTTTTCTCTCCAGAATTCACCTCAGATTGGGCCTGGAGCTCTTCAGAAATTGCCAACTATGATTTCACTAATGAAGTCACGTGCCAAGCGTCACGCGTGCACGGCGGCCACGCGTACGCGTTATCTGAGTTTTGCAAGCCACGCGTATGCATCAGGCACGCGTACGCGTAGATGGGATTTTTGCTCAGCCACGCGAATGCGTCAACTTTTGCGCGCCAACCCCAGCAACTTGCTCCCACGCGTGCGCGTCGCAGCCAATTCTCCAAAGCTCCATTCTTCATGTTCCTTCCACTTATGCATGCTTCCTTTCTCTCTTCTAGGCCATTCTTGCCCTATAAACTCCAAAATCACCTAACAAATATATCACGGCATCAAATGGTAATAGAAGAGGATTAAAATATAGCATTTTTAATGTCAAAGAAGCATGTTTACAACCATGAAGCAAAATAAGGAAGGAGACACAAAACTATGCATTTTATATGAATAAGTGTGAAAGAATATTGATAAAACCCCCCAAATTCTACACAAGATAAACCCTAAAATTGGGGTTTATCAATATATGGTGGACGAAATTGTGATCTCATTAATGTAGTACTCTTTGTTATTGTATGGAATCATTATTATGGCTCTTTACTATGTGTGGACACAACTCCGTTCAACTAACCAGCAAGTGTACTGGGTCGTCCAAGTAATAAACCTTACGTGAGTAAGGGTCGATCCCACAGAGATTGTTGGCTTGAAGCAAGCTATGGTCACCTTGCAAATCTCAAGGGAAGGATGATGAGCGTCACACATAATCATCACCTTCATCACGTTCTTGGGTGCGAATGGATATCTTAGAAGCGAAATAAGAAGAATTGAAGAGAAAACAGTAGTACTTTGCATTAATCTTTGAGGAACAGCAGAGCTCCACACCTTAATCTATGGAGTGTAGAAACTCTACCGTTGAAAATACATAAGCGAAAAGTCCAGGCATGGCCGAGAAGGCCAGCCTCCCTAAACGAGATCACAGGATCAAAATACAATCCAGGATGCCTAATACAATAGTAAGAGGTCCTATTTATAATAAACTAGTCACTAGGGTTTACATGAGTAAGTAATTGATGTACAAATCCACTTCTGGGGCCCACTTGGTGTGTGCTTGGGCTTGGGCTTGAGTGTTACACATGCAGAGGCCATTTGTGGAGTTGAACGCCAGTTTCTATGCCAGTTTGGGCGTTCAACTCTGGTTTTGGATCCTTTTCTGGCGCTGGACGCCAGATTTGGGCAGAAGGCTGGCGTTGAACGCCAGTTTAAGTCGTCAATTCTTGGCCAAAGTATGGACTATTATATATTGCTGGAAAGTCCTGGATGTCTACTTTCCAACGCAATTGGAAGCGCGCCATTTCGAGTTCTGTAGCTCCAGAAAATCCACTTTGAGTGCAGGGAGGTCAGAATCCAACAGCATCAGCAGTCCTTTTTCAACCTCTGAATCTGATTTTTGCTCAAGTCCCTCAATTTCAGCCAGAAAATACCTGAAATCATAGGAAAACACACAAACTCATAGTAAAGTCCAGAAATGTGAATTTAACACAAAATCTATTAAAAACATCCCTAAAAGTAACTAGATCCTACTAAAAACATACTAAAAACAATGTCAAAAAGCGTATAAATTATCCGCTCATCACAACACCAAACTTAAAATACTATACCAGAAATTAGGGTGGTTGTCTAAGGTAACCAAGTCCTAAACCTATCTTTAACCTAACACATCACTTTCCGTCTCCTCCAACCCTCCAATACACCTGGTGGAACAACCCTCAGCATCACGTCCACCAGCATGAAGGATATCTCAGTTGCAAAGACATACAATACAATCAAGGAAAATACAAGTATAGATAACAGTTACAGCAAACAGATCAGGTAGCAGTTAATCACATATAATCAATTTGGCAAGCCAAAACATTTGCACACTCATACAAGACATACAAATGCATATGATGAATGCCTTTCCCACTCGCTGTGAGCTCATGTATCAGTTATTTTGCCAGAACCCGACACGGGGGTATCTTTTGCCTATCTCGCGTACGCGGCTCATGTCGGCGTATACGAGCCCCTCGGACAGGGAAACCATCCTGCGTCGCGTGATACTGCCCGCATACGTAAGCCTGTAAACTCCCCCCATTTTCATACGCATGCACACGCCTGTGTATGCGGCACGTTTGGGCAGAGCCTAGGGTCCACGTCACGTGTGTGTTTGCATACTCCTTTCAAAATGATAAAAAGTTGTTAAGTTCTGCAAAAATCACTTTTGCACACCAAACTTCTGATTAGCATAAATTTTTCATAAAAAAATTATTTTTAGTTCATTCTTCAAATGGCATAAACTTCACGGACCCAGTTTTCATTTGAAATAAGTTGGAAAAAAATTGAGGGTCCGAAAGCCGAGTTATGGCCTGCCGAAGTTTGGTTAAAAATCCGTTGTTATCAAAAGTACCAAACTTCTATTTTTAGCAAAACCTCAACCCAACCCAAAGTTTTCCATTTCAAAACAACATCAATTATGACCAAAACAACCCCTATATCCAATCTATCTCTTTCACAACATATCAATACTCGCTTGTATCAATTTCATCCTAACATTCCACATTTCAAACAACATAACTCATTCATGTATAAATCGACATCCAAACCATAATCATCATCCTCATCAATCATCATCACAAGCTCTGATGGTAGAGCAATCGTCGATTCGGAATTTCTTTTGAATAAAAGAATCTCTTCGTTGCAAGTACAGTTCCAGACCAACAATCGACTCGCATCAGAGTTTAATTTTGTTTGTTACAATGCAAACCAATAATAACCGAGTGTATTAGATCTCGGATCATCTCTCAAAGGAATTGAAGTGATGTATGCATGTTATTGGTTATGAGGTTCAAGGGGGTTTGCATATGAGAAGACAAGATTTTAAATGACAATAAAATAAAAAAAACAACTAAAGATAACAAATACTAAAGAGGCATGCATGGCAAGGATTGAGAATCAAGGTTTTCCATCCTAGTCATTAATCATAACACAATAATTACCAAGAGCTAAGCCTATTATGTTATCTCCATATTGAGAGAAAGTCAAGTAAGCCTAATAAATCCCAATCCATAAGTAGCATCAATGGAAACAAGATTAACTAACAACTCTAAATCACCAACATATGTTGGGTATTAATGACTCAAGATTACCAAACTCCTCCTTCCAAGCCAAGAATGTTGAAAATCTACTCTAAAAATAAAAGAGACATTTTAACAAACAATTAACATGCATAAAAGAAAGGCATATTAAAATAGCAAGAAATATAAAATCCAAAACTATCCAATGCAAGAAATCAATAATAATAACTCAAATAAAAATCAATAATATATAAACATCAAAATTGCATAAATGGAAATAAAAATCAACAAGAGTTCAATAACATAAAAGTAGCCCAAATACAAGAAATAACAAGTAAAACTAACAGAATCAAGGCAATAAAACAAGGAAAAGTAGTTAAACTGGATCAAGACAAGAAATAAAACCTAAATCTAAGATGAAATTAACCTAAATCTACTCTAATTCTTGAGAGAAGAGGTAGCTTCTCTCTCTAGAAAATGACCTAAAGCATGGTTCCTAAGCTACACTAATTGCTCCCCCCTTGTTCCTTCTTGAATTTGGCTTCAAATACTTCAGAAATAAGTTGGATTTTGGCTTGGATGAGCTCAGAAATTGCTAGCCACATTTTCTTTAAGTTGGTCACGTAACAAGTCTCACACGTATGCATGGGTCACGCATACACGTGGCCTTACGAAACTCTTACTCACGCGTACGCATGAGTCATGCGTATGCGTGGCCATGATTTCCACCAAATCCTCATTTCTTCATGAATTCTCCACTTTGCATGCTTTGTCTTCATTTCTTCAATCCAATCTTTGCCTCCTAAGCCTGAAATCACTAAACAAACACATCAAGACATCGAGTGGAATCAAATTGAATTAAATTTAGCAAATTAAAAGCCTAAAAAGCATGTTTTTAATCGTAAGCACAATTTAGGAGAAATTCACAAAATTATACTATTTCATTGAATAAATGTGAGATAAATGGGTAAAATTCACTAAATTTAACACAAGATAAAGCCTAATATTAGGGTTTATCAACCTCCCCACACTTAAACCAAGCATGTCCTCATGCTAAACCAAGAAAGATACAAGAAAGGGGTATTAACATTTATTCTATCCAAGTAAACTACCTGTATGCAATGCATGCAACTACTTGGTCAAAATAAATCAATTTCCAAGAATACATATATGAACATAAAGGCTAAAGCAATCACACCCAAGTCAAATCCAACAATTGATTAGAGTTGTTGAAAGGAGTTTACAAACTTGCAAGATTTAGATAATCACAGGTGGAACCATAAAATTGAGTAATCGAACCCCTCAACGGATGTGTATACTTTCTAATCGCTCAAGTGTATAGGGTTGTTTCTTTCAATTCTCTTCTAATCTTGCTTTCTAAGATTTTTTTCATCTAACAATCAACAATTATTCAATACATGCATACAAATATCATGAGGACTTTTCAAAAGGTTGTAATGGGGCTAGGGTCCAGGTAAGGATATATATGGCAAAGTGAGCTTGAAATTTGCATCTTTGATTAACCTAAACTCTCACCTAATACATATAACAACCTATACAATTCAAATGCAAACCTAACTACCCATTATACACTTTTTCACACACTCATGAATTCTCTTTTTAATCACAACAGATATGCATTGTTATAATTACTTTACTTTAGGACATTTTGTCCCCTTTTTTATTATTATTATTTTTTCTTTTTCTTTTCCTTTTTTTTATATTTCTTTTCTTTTTTTTCTTTTCAATAACATGATATATACAAAAAAATTAAGGCATATGGTTCAACATTCAATTCATGAGTATGTACCCAACTTCCAAGATTTTTAATGAAAACTCAAAAATATACTTTTATCTCAAGCAATGTTCCCTAAATTTCCAACACTTGAATGATAAACACTCTCACTAGCCTAAGCTAATCAAAGATCAAAATTAAGGACATTTATTATTTTTCATTTAGAGATAGTGATGTGCTAAAATTAAGAACAAAAAGCACTAAACATGCTCAAAATCGGTTAATAAACGTGGATGAAAGGGTAAGGCCATTTGGGTAAGTGAGCTCTAATGAAATAAAGGCATCAATCATATAAATGCATTCATACGCAAAATAATGGACATAAAGAATAAAAAAAAATCAAAGATTGCAATCATAGAAAGAGAATAATACACATAAGAATGAAAAAAGTGGTTATATGTTGTAATCACACAATTAGGCTAAAAAACTCACAAGCTTATGTGTTCTTAGGTCAAAGACATGTTCCACAATATGTAATTCAAGCAAGTTCAATAAACAATTTTTACTCAAATCAATTGGGGTTCCCTATATATAAATTCCTTGAAAATTTTTATTATTTTGACTAAGCTTATTATATATATGTATGTATATATGAAAAGAAATGCAATCAACTAAGAAAAAAATGCAACTAAGAATTCTAAAAGACCTAGTCATAGAAGAAAAATAAATGAAATGTGAAAGTGTCTAGATTAGAAATTTTCACCCAAAAATCGGCCAAATTGGTCAGAAGACCTCCCCACACTTAAAAGTTTGCACCGTCCTTGGTGCATTCAAAGATGAAAAAAGGGGTACGGCAACTACATGGATTGCCACCTTCAGCTGGTGGATCAACCGGCTACTACATATTCTTTCTTCTGCTTCCCTTTTTGCTTATGGTGGGTCATCTTGAAAGATAAAAATCAAGATATTAAGATGAGTAAATGCAAAAGTAAGGAAGCATAGATTGTTGGAATGAGGTGATGATCACTAAAATGAAGTGAGTGAATCAGTTTGTGACATAAATGAAACAAGTTGTCAATTCTAAGTTTGTGGACAGTTTAAAACACACACACTAGCATGAAAAGCTATGTCACAATTACACAGAAGAAGTATGTACTTCACTCATTCTAGTGTACTTCAAATACTTTAAAGGAAACTTGTAGGTTAAGATAACAAACAAGTCATAAAGGAGCATAAAATTATTCAAGCAAGAATCAAGCAATTGTGAAATGGATAGAGTGGACATTGATTGATGTGCAAGAGAATTCAATTAACCAAATAAAATATGAAATTTACACATCAATCAATGATACACTGTGAAGTTTAGTTCGCATGGCCTAATTGACATAGAATGTGGAACATGGGTGCTATACAACTTAAGAAAATTAGTGATAGAAGTTGAAATCTATCACATAGCAAGCATGGTCTACTGTAACACCCTAATTACTCTAAGCCTTACCTAGTACCGTAAAGCAAAGGTTAATCAGAGGTCACGACAATGCTAATGCTTATATATATATATATATATATATATATATGGATGTATCCTTTATGAGTTTTTTTGTAAGTTGTATGGCAAAACTACACAAACTTAAGGCATAAGATATAGATACATGAGAATAGAAAATATATAGATATAAGAGTATAATAGTCATAAGGAACTAGCCGCAACCTACAGAGTTTAAGCCGACTAGTATATACAGACATACAGAGTTTTGAAGTAAAACAGCTTAAACAAAATACCACTCTCAAAGTACGCTTCTAAGGCAATATAAATACAAAAGTGAGAGAAATAAATCAAAATAACCAAAAGACTACAAAACATGATAAAGGTCCTCCGTTCAGTCACCATAAAGCAACTCACCGAGGTGGGTTGCGACCTGCATCTGAAAAACAACAACAAAGTATGGAATGAGAACCCGAGGTTCTCAGTTTGGTAATAGTGCCCAGTAATGTAAGATATAAGACTCCGGGATTCCAGAGGCAATCCTAGAGCTTCATATCCATCATGAGATTCAACTTAAAGCATACTAAAACTTAAAATCATACTTTAAAACCATAATGAAAAATACGAGTGATCTAGCTTAAGGAATTTCTAAACTATCATTCACACCGCTGTCCTACAGCCGTCACCAGCCTAACCTCCATGTGATCCCTTCGCTACCGCCTTCCAAACCTCCTAAATTCCACTAGAAAACACAAGTAATAATAATACAAGTAAAGCACATGTATAGCATGTATATCAAGAATTTCAAGAAGCAAATAAAAGAATCTCTTCGTTGAAAGTATAATTCCAAACCAACAATCGACTCGCATAAGAGTTTAATTTTATTTGTCACAACGCAAACCAATAATAACCAAAGATCTCGGATCGTTTCTTAAAGGAATTGCAGTGACGTGTGCATGTTATCGGTTATGAGGTTCAAGGGGGTTTGCATATGAGAAGACATGAATTTAAATGACAATAAAATAAAGCAAACAATTAAAGATAACAAATGCTAAAGAGGCATTCATGGCAAGGATTGAGAATCAAGGTTTTCCATCCTAGTCATTAATCATAACACAATAATTACCAAGAGCTAAGCCTATTATGTTATCTCCATATTGAGAGAAAGTCAAACAGGCCTAGTTAATACCAATCCATAAGTAGCATCAATGGAAACAAGATTAACTAACAACTCTGGATCACCAAAATATATGTTGGGTATTAATGACTCAAGATTACTAAACTCCTCCGTCCAAGCCAAGAATGCCTACAATCTACTCTAAAACTAAAGGAGACATTTTAACAAACACTTAACATGCAAAAAAGAAAGGCATATTAAAATAGTAAGAAATATAAAATCTAAAACAACCTAAATCAAGAAATCAATAACAATAACTCAAATAAACATCAATAACATAAAAACATCAAAATTGCATAAATGAAAATGAAAATCAACAAGAGTTCAATAACATAAAAGTCGCCCAAATACAAGAAATAACAAGTAAAACTAAGAGAATCAAGGCAATAAAACAAGAAAAAGTAATTAAATTAGATCAAGACAGGAAATAAAACCTAAATCTAAGATGAAATTAAGTTAAATCTATCCTAATTCTAGATAGAAGAGGGAGCTTCTCTCTCTAGAAAATGACCTAAAGCATGATTCCTAAGCTACACTAATTGCTCTCCCCTTGTTCCTTCTTGAATTTGGCTTCAAATACTTTAGAAATAAGTTGGATTTGGGCTTGGATGAGCTCAGAAATTGTCAGCCACATTTTTTTTAAGTTGGTCACATGACAAGTGTCACGCATACACGTGGCTTGACGAAACTCTCACTCATGCGTATGCGTGGCCATGAATTCCAACAAATCTTCATTTCTTCATAAATTCTTCACTTTGCATACTTTTTCTTCACTTCTTCAATCCAATCTTTGCCTCCTAAGCCTAAAATCACTAAACAAACATATCAAGGCATCAAGTGGAATTAAAGTGAATTAAATTTAGCAAATTAAAAGTCTAAAAAGTATGTTTTTAATCTTAAATAAATGTGAGATAAGTTGATAAAATTTACTAAATTTAACATATGATAAAGCCTAAATTTGGGGTTTATCAAGCTTATAACAAACTCAATATGTTACCAAATACTAACATTATCAAGTTCACAACATTCAACCTATCCTACGGTCAATTAGTCTAGGTTTTCACGTTACATTATATATTAACTACGAGAAAGTAAAACCATCCCTTGGTTGATTTCTCCCTAAGCGTGGAACACCTAAAAAACCTCTCTTTTTACAACTTCAAGCTTCCATATGCCAATTTCACAAGTTTAACCATTAGAATTTCGTCTCAACCTTCCAATTGAACTCTAATTCAACAAGATACACAATCTAATTCATACAATGTTACAATAATCAACATAGGGCTCACTAATACCCATGAGTCAAATGGATAAAATCCGGTGATTACCCACCGCTAGAGTTCACCTAAGACCTAAGTCATCAAAACACCAAATCCCTCAACATCTAAAAATCCAAAATCATGAATTAAAGAGGGGGAGAACTGGACACGAACTCTCAAATTTCTTACAAAATTGTTCAATGGATTTTGTAGAGGATTCTGAGACAAACGCGTGGCCACTAACGGCTCGTCAAACGGAGCTCCGGATTGAAAGTTATGTGGAATTGAAATTTAAATTATTATCAAAATTCTTATTTTAATTTTTTTTATTCTTATGGAATATTGAATTTAATTTCCTAATTTCTTTGAATAATAATTAATTTAATGGTTAATTATTTAATACTTACCCAGGGTTTACACAAGTAAGTAACTGCCTCCTCGAATCTCGCCTACTATCACTATCTTCCATGAAAGATAGATCCTAATGAACTCCCAAGATTAAGGGAACAGTTATCCATCAATAAAGGTGGAACTACTGATGGTGTTTTTGTGGAAAAATGAATTTCCAAACACAAATCTAACCGGCAAGTATACCGGGTCGCATCAAGTAGTAAAACTCACTTAGAGTGAGGTCGATCCCACAGGGATTGATGGATCAAGAAACTTTAGTGGGTGATTAGTTTAGTCAAGCTATCATTGAGTGAATTGTGTGAATTTGTAGCCAACAGAATGTAAATGACAAGGAATTTAAAATTTCAGAAAGTAAATTGGACAGAAACTTAAAGAGCAAGAAATGTAAATTGGCAAAATCTTAAATGACAAGAAATGTAAATTGCATGAAATGTAAATGGGAGTGGGTGCTGGAAATTAAATAAAGCAATAGATCAAGGCTTAGAGCAACTGCAGAAAGCTTAAATTGCTGGAAAGTAAACTGAGAGCAATGTAAATAGAGAAGCAAAATTGCAGTGAATCAGAATTTAGAGCAATTGCAGAGGAATTTAAAATTGTGCAGGAAATGTAAATGAGATTTGCAGCAAGCTTAATGTAAATTGAATTGAGGAACCAAACAGAAAGTAAATGCAGCTCAATTGCAATAACTAAAGGAAAGTTGAAGATCTCAGGGGTTGGATGAGACTAGAGACCAAGTCTAGATCTCAATTCCTTCCTTGATCCAACAGAGAATAATTGCAGAAGAAAATAGAGAGGAAAGCAGTAAAGAAAATTTAGATCCAAATCACAATTCCTTGAAATTATGCAGGCGAGTAAACAGAGAGAATTCTCAAGGTGAGATTGAAACAGAATTTCTTCAATTCTCAACCCAAGATTCAAAACAAAAATAAAAACTAAGAAAGGGAACTCTCAAATCCTAATGCTCCCTAGTGCTCTCTGATGGAGCTCACCTCCTTCTAAAAATGAAAATGATGCCTTATATAGGCAAAATGAAAATGAAAATGATGTTGAAAACAAATTAAATTTCCAAAATGAAAAATCCTAATCTAACTGATCTTTGTGCCTATAAGTGATGTCAATTGGGCTTTGCTTGCTTTGGAGTGGAATTGGGTTGAAGATGGATTCGGATGGCCTTGGTCTTGAGGAGAAATCTGCGTGCAAATTGGATTGTTGAGTAATTCACGTTTGAGTCAACGTTTGAGGCAAACGTTGACTCAAACGTCTTCGTGAAACCCATTATGCAGATCGGCCCCTTGCTGTCATCCACGTTTGAGCCAACGTTTGAGGTCAAACGTGAGCCCAAACGTGGCCTTTCCCAAGTAGCTCTTCTAGCCAACGTTTGGCCTAACGTTTGAGGTAAACATTGGCACAAACGTGGCTCATTTAAATCATCAATCAGGGGTGCTCTTCCATGCTCAAAGGTGGCCAACGTTTGACCTCACGTTTGAGGCAAACGTTGACGCAAACGTTGGGAACATTGCCAGTTTTGGAGGCTCGAACGTGCTGTCCACCCCATACTATTATATATCGTTGGAAAGCCCTAAATGTCTACTTTCCAATGCCATTGGAAGCGCATCATTTGGAGCTCCACAGCTCGAGTTATACTCCATCGAAGGTGCAGAGGTCAGCTGGCCTTACTACAGGTTGGTGTCATGTCTGTTTATGCACTTTTCGGGGCTGTTTTCTCCCTCCATTTTTATGTCCACCATGTAGTGTCATATATGCTTGGAAAGCTCTTGATTCCTACTTTTCAATGGTTTTAGAATCACCTCATTTGAAGCTCTGTAGCTCAAGTTATTCTTGTTGGAAGTATACCCCTTCAGGCTGTGGGGAGCAACGTTTCCTACAAACGTTGGCGCAAACGTTATTTGCCACTTGCATTAAACATTTTCATGCATGCATGCATATGGCATTGATGCATGTGCCAAGGCTTCATGGTCATGGGCCACGCTTTTAAAGACGTGGCCTAAGGTTCCAAAGCGTGCTCAATTTTCAAAGCGTGCCCAAAATTCCTCTTTTCTTCTTTTTAGCTTATTTTATGCCCTTTTTGCTTTTTTTTTCTTCTTATTTCCTACAAAATTTATCAAATCAAAAGATCAAGGAAATATACCATTTAAGCACAAAAGAATGTAATAATTAAGCACTAATTATCAATTTCTTGCATGAAAAAGCATAGAAAAACATGACATGGTGACATGTCATCAACTACTTCGACAAAGGTGGTCAAAAAAATCTATTATAAATAGACTGACACCCCTCAGGTATATTCACATTCTAATCTACTAAAATCCTGCCTAAAACCCTTGCTGACTTAATGTAACTCCCTAATCACCCTAAGCCTTACCTCGTGTCGTAAAGCAAAGGTTAATCAGAGGTTACAACAATTCTAAAGCTAGTATTAATCATACTGTTGTATCCCACAGCCTTCGCCAACCTAGCCTCTGTGCAATCCCATTACCACCGCCTACCAAACCTCCTCAATCCCAACAGCAAACACAAGTAATGTAGATTGGTAAAGCATAAGTAAAGTACATGTACCACAATTAGAACAGTTAGCAAGTAAACATGAGATTCATTTAGGCATAACAAAAATTAAGCAAAGCAATCAAAAAGGTAGAAGATGCATATGATGAATGCCTTTCTTATTGGCTTGTGATATCACTTGTCAGTCTATAAATGCTAAACTGACACATCCTCTCGGATTTAGCCTTCCTACCACGCTTAGAGATATAGGCTCTGCACACTCATGTAGTAGAGAAATCTGCCCCGTAAACTCATACAGCAGGGAGTCTGCTACACTAGAGATATAGGCTCTGCACATTCATGCAGCAAAGAAGGTTATGCGAGTGGGATACAACCTTAAACCTCACATCTCAATGTAAGTGGGATTAACCACCGTCCTTACGCCGGTGCTGTGGCCTCGACAAGCGAGAGACTACCACAGCCCTTGCCCGAGGCAAATAGCGACTCAACAGTCTCAGTATAAAACAATATATCGGTGGCTTTCACAAACCATTTTCACTACTCGGTAAAGTCATCTTTCCGCTCCGAGTCCTAGACTCGTCTCAAACACCATCAATCTGTAACTCTAGAACACATTACCTTAAACATCATTACAGTACTTTGCCTTCTCACTCGACTAATCTGTCCTCAGTACTCTAGAAACCTAAGTCTCCGTCTTCTAACCTTTTTACCATAAAATATCTAGTTAAACCCACTTATAGTATTCTCTATATTCCAAATCCTAAAAACAAGTTAAGGCATCCTAGATAAGCGTTATGGAAGTTTACAAGCATGCTGGGAAGGTAAAATAGTTAAAAACAAGGTTTTCTTTGAAAAATAGGGCAGTGTGCGTATGCATAGGGTTGTGTGTACACACTCCTAGAAAAGTTTCTCAAAGTGTACGTACGCATAGATGTGTGCATATGCACAGAAGGTAAAATTATCCCTTTTGAGTGCACGTATGGATACGTGCGAATACCCCCAACAGAAGGCACTTCCCAGCATGTGCGTGTGCACGATGCTATGCGTATGCTCAACTTGCAAATTTCACAAGGTGTGTGTGCGCACCTGAGTATGCTAACGCTCCCAACAGTAGGCATATCCCTGTATGTGTGTGCGCACCAGAGGGTGCGTACGCACACTTTCAAAAATTCCCAGGATATGCATGCGTAAAAGGGTGTGCGTATGCACAAGTCAAAACATAGCCCCTGCTCAGAGCACACACACAACAGTGTGTGTGCACACACAAACCAAAACTCCCAATTTCTGCAATATCACAGAAATCAAATTTTTGACACCAACTTCCAAAGATCTATTCTATGGATGAGAGAGTGACTATATCAAAATAAAGCATAATAAAACAAGGATGAAACCATACTCCACTCTATCACCATCTCGGAACTCACCGAGGTAGGTTATGACCTGCATTTGAAAAACAACAACAACATATGCTATGAGAACTAGAGGTTCTTAGTATGGTAACAGTGCCCAATATATATGATGTAAAGTTCCAGGACACCAAAGGCAATCCTAGATCTTCACACTGATACAGATATCCAAGCTTAGCAAAATAAATAACTTAAACCATAAACAATAAACAAGGTTATCTTAACTTAGGAGATTTCTAACTAGTACTAATCACACTACTGTATCCCACAGCCTTTGCCAATCTATCCTCCATGCAATCCCATCGCCACTGCCTACCGAACCTCCTCAATCCCAGCAGAAAACACAAGTAATGCAGACAAGTAAAGCACAAGTAAAGTACATATACATCAATTAGAACAGTTAGCAAGTAAACATGTGTTTCATTTAGGCATAACCGAAATTAAGCAAAGGAAACAAACAAGTAGAAGATACATAGGATGAATGTCTGTCCTAATGGCTCGTGATATCACTTGTCGGTCTATAATTGCCAACCTGGCACATCCTTCCGGATGTAGCCTTCCTGTCACGCCCAGAGATATAGGTTCTGCACACTCATGCAGCAAAGAAATCTACCACGCTAGAGATATAGGCTTTGCACACTCATGCAACAGAAAGGTTATGTGAGTGGGAGACTGCCTCAGTCCTCACATCTCAACGTAGGCGGGAGACTGCCTCAACCCCTACGCTGGCACCACTACCTCGACAAGCGAGAGACTGCCACAGCCCTTGCCCGAGGTGCATAGTGACTTACCAATCATAACAACTTAGAAATACAGCACAACTCAAAGCATAAATCTGTTTATACTCATTCCAATTCATCATCCATCGTCAATGTTTCAATTCATCATCAATCTGGCTCTCCATTAGTTCACAAGATAACTCTACCCATCTGGCAAACCACACCAAAGTCACCGTTTCTCTCATTCAACTAATCCATCTTCAATATTCCAAAAACGTAAGTCTCCGTCTTTTAACATTTTACCAGACATTACCTAGCTAAACTCACTTATAGTATTCTCTATGTTTCAAGTCCTAAAAACAAGCTAAGGGATCTTAAACAAGCGCTATGGAAGTTTACAAGCTTGTCGGGAAGGTAAAACGGTTAAAAACAAGGTTTTCATTGAAAAACAGAACCGTGTGCGTACGCATAGGGTTGTGCGTATGCACACCCAGAAGAGTTTTCTCAGCTTGTGTGTACGCATGCTGTTGTGCGTATGCACAACTTGCAAATTTTACAGAGTGTGTGTGCGCACTAAAGTGTGTGATTGCTCTCAACAGTAGGCATATCCCTATGTGTGCGTGTGCACCAGAATGTGTGTACGTACATTTTCAAAAATTATAAGGTGTGCGTACGCACACATACCAGAATTCATAATTTTCACAACATCACAGAAATAAGATTTTTGACACCAATTTCCAACGATCATATCTTTTTCTACAAAATTTCGATTACTATGAAATTTATACCATTTTAAAGCTTTATGAATTATCTTTAATTTGATAAAAATTCATTCAATTTCAAAAATTGTAACTCAAGATATGATCCACCAAATTTGGCCTAAATCTTATTTTCCCCAAAAATCCATTATAAATACCCCTCCTTACCACCTTCAATTTCACACATCATTAACACTTAAACCCCCCTTGGCCGAATTCAAAACACCCATCTATCTCCTCCGTCTCTTCTTCCTCTAATCCTTTCTTTCTTTTTTTGCTCGAGGACAAGCAAACCTTTTAAGTTTGGTGTGGAAAAAAGCTCTACTTTTTGTTTTTCCATAACCATTAATGGCACCTAAGGCTGGAGAAACCTCTAGGAAGAGGAAAGGGAAGGCAGTTGCTTCCAACTCTGAGTCATGGGAGATGGAGAGATTCATCTCAAAGGTCCATCAAGACCACTTCTATGAAGTTGTGGCCAAGAAAATGGTGATCCCTGAGGTCCCCTTCATGCTCAAAAAGAGTGAATATCCAGAGATCCGACGTGAGGTTCGGAGAAGAGGTTGGGAAGCTCTCACCAACCCCATCCAACAGGTCAGAATCTTAATGGTTCAAGAGTTCTATGCTAATGCCTGGATCACTAAGAACCATAATCAAAGTATGAACCCGAACCCAAAGAATTAGCTCACAATGGTTCGAGGGAAAAACTTAGATTTCAGTCTGGAAATCGTGAGGTTGGCATTCAACTTGCCAATGATGCAAGGAGATCCTCATCCTTTCACTAGAAGGGTCAACTTTGATCAAAGATTGGACCAAGTCCTCACAGACATCTGTGTGGAAGAATCTCAATGGAAGAGAGACTCCAAAGGCAAGCCGGTTCAACTGAGAAGGCTTGACCTCAAGCCTGTGGCTAGAGGATGGTTAGAGTTCATCCAACGCTCTATCATTCCTACTAGCAACCGGTCTGAAGTTACTATGAACCGGGCTATCATGATCCATAGTATCATGATTGGAGAGGAAGTGGAAGTTCATGAGATCATACCTCTAGAACTATACAAGGTGGCTGACAAGCCCTCCACTTTGGCAAGGTTAGCCTTCCCTCATCTCATCTGTCACCTATGCAATTTAGCCAGAATTGTCATAGAGGAAGATATCTTCATTGAAGAAGACAAGTCCATCACTAGAAAGAGGATGGAGCAAACAAGAGAGCCCGCTCATGGACCTCAACAAGAGCATGAGGAAGTCCCTCATCAAGAAATCCCTGAGATGCCTCAAGGGATGCATTTCCCTCTACACAACTATTGGGAGTAACTCAACACCTCTTTAGGAGAATTGAGTTCCAACATGGAGCAACTGAGACTAGAGCACCAAGAGCACTCCATTATCCTCCATGAAATCAGAGAGGACCAAAGAGACATGAGGGAGCAACAAAGGCAAGGAAGAGATATTGAGGAGCTAAAGCACTCCATAGGATCCTCAAGAGGAAGGACTAGCCACCGTCACTAAGGTAGACCCGTTCTTTAATTTCCTTATTATTTGTTTTTCTGTTTTTGGTTTTTATGCTTTATGTTTTTGTCTTTATTACATGATCATTAGTGTTTAGAGTCTATGTCTTAAAGCTATGAATGATTCCATAAATCTCTCACCTTTCTTAAATGAAAAATGTTTTTATTTGCATAAGAACAAGAAGTGCATAATTTCAAAATTTATCTTGAAATTAGTTTAACTATTTTGATATGGTGGCAATACTTCTTGCTTTCTGAATGTATGCTTAAACAGTGCATGTTTGAAATTGGAATTAAGAAAAGTTAACACTTGAAAGAATAATGAAAAAGGATACATGTTATTGGTGATCTGAAAAATCATAAAACTGACTCTTGAAGCAAGAAAAAGTAGTGAAAAGCAAAAGCTTGCGGAAAAAAAAAGGCGAAAAATAAAGAAAAAAGAAAGAAAAAGAAAAAAAAGCAGAAAAAGCCAATAGCTCTTTAAACCAAAAGGCAAGAGAAAAAAGCCAGTAACCTTTTAAACTAAAAGGCAGGGATAAATAGGATCCAAGGCTTTGAGCATCAGTGGATAGGAGGGCCCAAAAGGAATAAAATCCTGGCCTAAGCGGCTAAATCAAGCTGTCCCTAACCATGTGCTTGTGTCATGAAGGTCCAAGTGAAAAGCATGAGATTGAGTGGTAAAAATCGTGATCCCAAGCAAAAGAGTGTGCTTAAGAACTCTGGGTACCTCTAACTGGGGACTCTAGCAAAGCTGAGTCACAATCTGAAAAGTTTCACCCAGTTATGTGTCCGTGGCATTTATGTATCCGGTGGTAATACTGGAAAACAAAAAGAGAAGGGTCACGGCCAAGACTCATAAAGTAGCTGTGTTCAAGAATAAAAAAGAACTTAACTAGGAAAATCAATAACATTATCTGTATTTCTAAGTTCCTAAAGAGGCCAACAATTCTGAACTCCAATGGATAGAGAGATGCCAAAACTATTCAGAGCCAAAAAGCTACTAGTCCCGCTCATCTAATTAAAACTAATCTTCATTGATATTTTTGAAATTTATTATATTTTCTCTTCTTTTTATCTTATTTTGTTTTTGGTTGCTTGGGGACAAGCAACAATTTAAGTTTGGTGTTGTGATGAGCGGATAATTTATACGCTTTTTGGCATTGTTGTTAGGTAGTTTTTAGCATGTTTTAGTTACTTTTTATTATATTTTTATTAGTTTTTATGCAAAAATCACATTTTTGGACTTTACTATGAGTTTGTGTGTTTTTCTATAATTTCAGGTATTTTCTGGCTGAAATTGAGGGACCTGAGCAAAAATCTGATTCAGCGGCTGATAAAGGACTGCAGATGTTGTTGGATTCTGACCTCCCTGCACTCAAACGCGATTTTCTGGAGCTACAGAATTCCAATTGGCACGTTCTCAATTGGGATGGAAATCTAACATCTCGGGCTTTCCAGAAATATATAATAGTTCATACTTTTTGTAATAACCCTGATTTTCGAGTACATGAGATCTTTTCTGAAAGTACGGATTTCTCCGGAAGATCAATAAAGGGAACACCTCTGTTATATCATCAAGCATCTCAATCCTCATTATCATTATGTCATCCTTAAGCTAGAACCTTTTCTGAGGCAAGCTTGATAACGCGGTCATGAAGAACCTAGTTTTGAACCGTATCGGTTGGCAGTTTTGATTCTGATTTTCGTAAATAGTCTTTATTTGACGAACCAGACTCGATTCATGAGAGGAGAGAGATAATAGTATAATATTATCATTATATAAGTATTAGAAAATTCTTGAATGATATTATAAGGTTACATGGTCTGTTTTAGTTAAAAATAGAAAATCGGTTTAACCGGATTTACGGTTTACTGGTGCAGCTTAGCACCAGTACTCTCTGATGAATTTAGCAATGCTAAGGCCTCATTATACATGTTATATTCTCATAATAAATATTTTACTAGTGTCATTTATGCTAGTAGCTCAGAAAATAATTTTTAGTGATGTTTTTACAAGTGTTCCGATACATCTAGTTTTAGTAGTTGTACACCTGAGATATTTTAATATTATTTTAACCCACCTCCAAGCCAACCAATCACAACTCACCTTACACCCCCAAGACACTCCAAGGCTGGTCATTTACTCCCTTTGGCCGAAATTGAAAGGAGAGAAAAGAGAGAAAACTTCATGAACACTTAATCTTCAAAGCTTGATTTCTTCTTAACTAAAACTCATATCAAAATTCCGATTTCACCAAAATGATCCTCTCTTCTTCCTCTACATAACCATGTAACTTATCAAGGATGGAAATAAGGTGAGATGGCTGTCTCCCTCCCTCTTCAATTCGGTTTTCAAGGAAACATGCTTAAACAAGTATTTTCTTGATGTTCTTCCTTAGATCTCTTGCTTAGCTTGACTTGAGGGCCGAGAAACGTGAATTTCCAGAAAGTCTAAGGTAAGATATCTCTTCCTAACATACTGAGTGAGATTTGGTCAGTTGAGAGTTTTTGGATTTAAAGTTGTTTTTGATGTGATTTAGGAGGAAAAAGTGCTAAAGGACCACCTGAAAGTCTAACTGAATTAGGAGCAGCAAAACCAGGTAGGGTGTCACGAAATTAATCTTGATTATTTGTGTTTGAGTTGTGTGAATATTGTATTATTTGGCTGTGCTAAAAATTGGATGCATATATGATTGATTCTTGGTGTAAATTTGGTGAAATTCTAATGAAATTTGATGAAATTTAAGCTTTAAAGTTCATGTTCTTGGGCAACTGGAAAAATGAAACCCTAAGCTTAAATTGAGGTTCAATTTGTGTTGAAAACATGTAGAAAAGATGGGGTTTTAGTGAACGAACTAGGGCAACATAGTTAGTCCTTGAGTTGCGACTAGGGTTAGGTATTATATGAAAAGTTAAGTTGTTTCAGTATAGACTTAATGAACCTATACTTGGGACAGGTTAACTATTCATACCGAAATTTACATAAGCTTTAATTACATACATTAAACAGAGGAATCAGAGCAGAGTAGAGAAATACAGAGAACAGAGTAACCAGAGAAAAGTAAAGAGATACAAAGAAAAGAGTAATCTGATAAAGAGAAATGGTTTGAGTTAAGATGTTGTAAAAGTAAAAACTGTAAACTTTCTGATAAAGAGAAATGGTTTGAGTTAAGATGTTGTAAAAGTAAAAGCTGTAAACTTCGTATAGTATGATTGAACAGAGAAAGAAAGAAGTACTGCATAAGAATGTGAAAGTGATGATGAATAATGAGAATGTTAATGAATGATAATAATTAGAATGATTATGTAAGAATCTACTGCAGAGAGGTAGTCAGATAGATGGTGGTACAACCACTGAGAACGCTTTCCTAGGATACCTTGCTATAATGCTTTACTGTAAGACAAAGGTTGCTTACAGAGGTATCGAGATTAGTGTGCTCCTGTAAGACAAAGGTTGCTTACAGTGAGTGTGTTGTTGCTCATGTAAGACAGAGGTTGCTTACAGTGAGTGTGTTATTGCTCCTGTAAGACAGAGGTTGCTTACAGTGAGTGTGTTATGCTCCTGTAAGACAGAGGTTGCTTACAGTGAGTGTGTTGGGCGTATATCGGCTAATAAGTGCCGCCCTGCAAGACAAAGGTTGCTTGCAGTGGATACCCTACAAGACAAAGGTTGCTTACAGTGGATATTGCCAACAGGAAAGCCTTATCCAGACAGAGGTGGCTGGGTAACGTCGGGGAGCGGGTATGTAACCGACAAATGAGCTCATTACCTGCACTAGGGCTAGACATGCATCATACTTGGCTGTGCATTTTCCTCTGTTATGATTGTTGTATGAATGTATGCTTTCCTTATTTGTATTCTATTCTCTGTGTCTGTGTTGTACTTTCTTGTATTTTTCTATTTATGTTCTATTTTCTATTTTCTCTATTTCCTCTATTTATATATATCTTCTATTTACTGCTTCTTGTATTCTGCTATTTGTCTGCTAAACAACACGGAATTAATGAACTTAACTAATAACCCCGACCCTACTAAGAACTCCCAAGTTCTTACCCCTTCTCTCTCCCTTCCCCCTTCAGATGGAAGCATGTGTTCCCTTCCGTAGTTCGCTGACGATCGTACGCAAAAAGGATTCTGCTCTAGGTAGTCTTCTGAGTCTAGGGTGAATCTCGTTCTCTATTTATATGTATATACTGTGAGACCAGCCAACGTCTGTACCCCGTTCGTATGCGCACTTTAGCCTAAGTCCTCCGTACGATGTTGCTGTTATGTGGCCACTTGATGAAGTACTGGAGAGACGTTCTTTGATGACATATGATCGTGCAGAGGATTAGTAGACGACCTTCCACCTTTTGATGATGATCCACCTGACTTGAGTTTTGAAGACCTAGAACGTACTTTCCCTCGCTTTAGTAGTTTAGAGGGACTAGGTGAGTATAGAGTCTAGGCTAGCCTAGGTGCCAGCTTAGGGACCTCTTGAACAGGTCAGGACCTGGGATGTTGTATATATATACATGCATATAGATATTATTTAGCTATATCTAGGGGTGTTCTAACTAAAGGTCTATACTCTAACAAAGGCTGGATCACTAAATGTTGCTAGCTACTTGTGATGTATTTATGTGTGGTTGCTTATAACTATTTTATCTGTTATCAGTTATGAATTGATTATGAATAATTCCGTCTATTAATCCAAACATTTTTTAAAAAAAAATACCCCGCAAATTAACTACGCTTTTAACAACGAATCAGGCTCATATGATAAATAATAGATAATAATTAGGAAGACAAATTGGTAGCGCTCAGTTTCCGGTATGATCTAGAGATATTGAAAATTGGGTCGTTACAATTTGGTATCAGACCTGTTCGTTCCCAGTAGGGCCTGGGGAGTGGACTGACTATGCTTCATTGCATACTCTATTGTGTCTCTCATGCTGTTAGGGTATCTTTAAGATACATTTGGCATGAATGTCTATGAGTGCTCATTTTGGGAATGTTCGTGCCTAACTTGAGATATTAAGACTGATCACCTTAATATTGATTGTTTGGTGCGGATAAGACCTCAATGACTATGAATAGGCATGGTTTAATCGAGTTCTGAACGACAAATTCGTGAGAGGCACAGCTATTCTTATAGCTATTATGATCTCCATGGCCATGGCTATGTGATATTTAGATGCTATAAGGAACGGACAGATCTCTTCGTCAGGATGGCTTGAAGGAAATAGACCGCTTGAAGAAGGATTCTTGCACGTGGCTGAAATTCTGAGGGCAAAATTTTCTTTTAGGAGGGTAGAATGTAACAACCCTGATTTTCGAGTACATGAGATCTTTTCTGAAAGTACGGATTTCTCCGGAAGATCAGTAAAGGGAACACCTCTGTTATATCATCAAGCATCTCAATCCTCATTATCATTATGACATCCTTAAGCTAGAACCTTTTTCGAGGCAAGCTCGATAACGCGGTCATGAAGAATGTAACGGCCTAGCCCCGAAGAAACGGCGCTTTTTCGGGATCAAACAGAATTTTTACAGAGTTTTTAGGAATTTCTATGCATATAAGCACCTCCACTGCACAGGTGCTGCGTCATCAAGCTGCTGAGTCAGCAGCTTGATTGCACAGGACACCTCTCCTAATCTAAGTATGCACGTCGCGAAGAGTTGCGTTTTTGAGCCACTTCGGGCCCGAATTTCAAAATTTTGATTTCCGTGGTTAGTCTCTATGTGACGAGCTGGTCACGAATTTCGAGAGAAAAATTATATTAATATAATATTCATATATTATTTTTTTATTCAGAATATTTTATTATTATCTTCTCTACTGTGATTAATGTTGATCTATGTTTAGTAATATAATAACTGAGCTTGAAATCTACCGGTAACGGATAATACCGGCATTCTTAGATGAACTTAGCACTGCTAATGCTTCATCATATATCTTTTATTCTTATGATTATCCAGTTACTAGTGTCATTTACACTAAGTAACTTAATGTTTATCCATTAGTAGTGTAATTACTTAAGCTCTAATACATCTAACTTTAGTAATTATCCTTTCCTGAGATATTTTGACAAGTAACTTTTGGATAATCATCATCCAAAAGCCACGGCCTCCCTAGGACAGCTTGGCTATCATTTTTGTTCTTGGAAAAGCTTAGAACACCATGAAAGAAAACCATGAAGTTTCCATGAACACCTGAGCTACTTTCTCCGTTCTTTCTCAAACCGAAACCCTATCAAAAATCTAATCTTACCAAAGTGTCACCTCTTCCTCCTCTTCATTTCTATGTCACTTTTCATAGAGTAAATCAAGGTATGAAGGCTGCTCCTCCTCCATGAAAATTCGGCCATGGTGGTTCCTTAAGTTAATGATGTTTTCTTCATGTTCTTTCTTAGGATCTCTTATTCAATCACCAAAAGCTCCAAGAAAACATGATTTCTAGTTACCTTAACGTGAGAAAAACCTTCTTTTCATCATCATGAAGCTTCAGCCTTCATGGTTCATAAGATTCTAAAGTTGTTTTTGATGTTAAAATAGGCGTAAAAGTGCTTCTGGAAGCTTGTTTTTAGTGCAATCTCGGACAGCAGCAAAGGAGGTAAGGTTTGGTAAATTAATCAATGATTGGCTGTGTTCTTGAAGTGTTAAACCAGATCTTGTGGCTTGAGATTTGATTTTGGGTGTATGTGTGAGGGTTTGATCATGGAAACTTGTTGTTTAATGCTTGAAAATCATGTTTATGATGGTTTTGAAGTGGCTGTTGGTGCTGCTGGAAAACGTGATACTCCAGCCATGAAAATCATGATTTTTTATGCTTATTTGATGTGTATTTGATGGCTGAAAAGTTTCTCTTTGGTTTGATAAAAATCGGGTTCAAATCGGTTTCCGAAAAGATTGAAAAACTAGCTGAAAATCAAGCAGAAATCTGATGAACTTTTGAAAAAAAAATGTTTTTGGTCTTTGGAAGAACATGAAAACGTGTATTCAAGGAGTTTTGGGGTCAAAATAAAATTATTAAAAAGTTTGGATTTGAAAATTAATTAATCAAAAGTTGAGGGGCTAAAGTGCAAATATTAAAATTTATAGGGGTCAAAGTGCAATTTCCAAGAAGTCCGGGGGTCAAAATGCAATTTTTGAAAGTTAAATAAAATATTATTATTTTAATAATAAAATATTGATAAAAAGACAGTTCTCCTTGAAAGCCTCAGGAAGGCAGATTTGAGTCCAGAATTCTCTAATTTCCTTTACTAAACACCTAAGAAGAGGTATAAGAGAAGATATAGAGGTATATAAGGTAAAGAAACAAGATTTTGAAACCTGTGTTTAAGTTAAAAAGAAAAGGAGTTAAAAGTGATATAGATGTGTACCTGACCTTACAGAGTAAACAGAAAATTGTAAAATGAGCTTTCTGTGATGTTGTAATGCTTGATTTATGATGATTGCTAAATGATGGAAAGTATGGTTATATGTGAATTATGAGCCTTCGGGCAATGCTTGTGAATGTTGTGCGGGGACGCCCGTATTGTGAACTTGCTTCCCAGACAGGCTGCGGTAGAGTAGTACCAGCCCTGCAAGCTGAATGCTTGGTAGAGACCTGACTTGCATACCTGCGGTATATTGAGACCTGAGCAAATACCAGCCCTGCAAGTCGAGAGCACTTGGTAGAGGGTATACGGTACTTAATCTAGGATTAAGTTCTGGGAAGGCCTTATCTGACTTGGAGGGTCGGATTGCGTCGGGTGCGGGTCGAAACCGACAAATGAGCTCATTACCTGCAGTAGGGACAGACATGCATCATACTTGTTTGTGTATTATTTATTGCTAATCTTCTTGTGTTCTTGTTCTATTCCTTGTTTGTTTGAGCATAACTGTGTGATTGCATATTAATGTGTGAATGTACATTTATTTCCTATTTTCTCTCTTGTTCATGTGTTAGTTTATGTTGCTGTTATGTACATATTACTCTACATTTATTTATACTTCTATGACCACGGACATTATAAATGAACTTAACTGTAAACCCCGACCTTACTAAGAACTCCCCAGTTCTTATCCCTTACACCTCTACAGATGGACACGGGAGTCCTATTCTACGAGATTGATCCACCGTACATCCACGAGGACCCGGTGCGTGGCGAGTATTACATCTACTGTGTGGTACCTCGTATCCCTAATTATGTAGTTCGTGGTAGACCTTTCCAGTACCCTATTAGGACAGCATACTTTAATCTTGATGCACCCTATGACTTTCCTTTATCTTGGTTACACCCCGGCGGACCTGGGATACCTCATCCTGAGGAGCAGATGCCACCTCCACCTGACTATCCTCCTCCACCTGAACCTCCTCTACCTGATGAGCCTATACCTGCCCAGCATATCCATGAGGCACCTCCTGCACCTTTTGTCCTTGATGAGTGGGGTGTTCCTGTGTTACCACCCGAGCTTGATCCTTTACCTGAGCCGATCGAGCCTCCTGTCTTTGATGAGCAGCAGGGACATGAGTATGATCAGATCATGGAGGCACCACCTCCTTCTCCAGACTGTATTTTGTTTGGTAGCTATCCTTTTATGGTTCCTGTGGCCAACAGTGGTTCCTCTGCTATCACTCCAGCAGAAGAAGAGGACGCGGAAGAGGAAGATCCTAACTTCATAGTTATCTCCTCTGACAGTGATGACGATGCGCCAGGCGAGGCGCCAGCAGGCGAGCATTACCATTCGCTCGGTGATTTTCCGTGAGGTACTCTAGACCAAGATTGAGGAGACTTTTTGAGACGCCTAGTCTAACTTCAGTACATTAGAGTGTCTCCCTCACTTTTGTTAGCATGATTAGGGGGAATAGGCATATCATAGAGTTAGGCTAGCCCTGGGTGCCAGGCCCTGGGGCGTCTTATGTACATATATGTATATACTATATGAGTCACTGACTTAGGGGTGCTATACTATAGCTCTATGCTTATATAACTGAGCCACTTCTGTAACATGATGTATATTATAGTGTGTTGTTCCATATTCTGTTATCTTTTGTCTTATGTATGTGAACGTTTAATTATCCCTTGATATATGGAAGGTATGCGACTTTAAATTATCCTTGCTAAAAAAATTTACTTGTAAAATTTGCGGTGTTTTAACAACGTACAAGCTTATATTTATTAATAAATAATACAAAAAGGTAAAACAAGTTGGTAGCAATTCGATTTCTAGTATGATCTAGACATGCTAGAAGTTGGGTCGTTACAATTTGGTATCAAAGCGGTTCTTCCTGTTAGAGCCTGGGGAATGGACTGAATCATGCTTTATTGCATGCTCTGTGGTGTGTCTCATGCTTATAGGGTATCCATGTGATATGTGTTGCATGAATGTCTTTGTGCTTTCATTCTGATAATGTTCACACCCAACTTGAGGTATTAAGACTGATCACCTCGGTATTGATTGTTTGGTATGAACAGAATCAGGATGCCTCCACGGAGACGTAGCAATCGGGAAGGGTCTACTGTTAACAATCCGCCATGAAACGATGATAATCTGTTTGCTGCGATTCACGCTATGGCTGAGGCTGTGCGTGAAACGGCGACTGCTACTACCCGAGCAGTTAACCGTCTGGGGGAACGTAATGGAGAGCGTAATAATGACCGTAATGGTGAAAATGGTGGGAACGGTGATGGAGATAACATGAATCATGATAGGCCTATGACATTAGCTGCTTTCTTGAAAGTTAATCCACCGAAGTTCAAGGGTACGACTGTAGCAAATGAAGCTAATAATTGGTTCCGAGGCATAGAAAGGTCCTTGAGGGCACAGCATGTCCCGGAAGAACAGTATGTAGAATTTGCTACTTATATGTTGGAAGGGGATGCTCAGCACTGGTGGCAGGGCATTCAACGTTTACTGCAGCAAGATGAGGGTAATATTTTGTGGGATGTTTTCAAAGAAGAGTTCTATAAGAAGTACTTTCCTAGAGCTACTCGTGAGGCAAAAGAGATGGAGTTGATGCAGTTGAAACAGGGAAGTATGTCTGTTGCTGAGTATACAAGGAAGTTTGAAGATTTATGTCGTTTTTCCAAGGTTTGTCAAGGGAATCCAGCAGATTTCGAAGAGTGGAAATATTTGAAATTTGAAGGAGGACTCCGTGAAGATTTGTTGAACTCAGTAGTTCCATTGGAAATACGGAATTTTGCAGAGTTGGTTAATAAGAGTCAGCTAGTAGAGGACTATGCTAAGAAGATAGCTGCAGCTTGGATGAATCGCCCAGGATCTTCTTTTCAGAATTATAATCGGTATACAGCTCCTCAGGGAAAGAATTTTAAGCAGGGAGCAATGCCTTCACGAAGGTACAATCAGAATAAAAATGTTCATGCACGTCCTACAGGAGGGAATGGAGGAAGAATGAGACAGGATATGGGTAAGCGACCTCAGCAGGCGCAGATGCGACTAGTATGTAGGCAGTGCGGAAAGAAGCATGGAGGTAGACCTTGTCAGCTTACAGGCGTTATCTGTTTTTCTTGTGGTCAGTCTGGACATATGGCTAAGGACTGTCTGAAGAAGCCAGTACAAGGAATAGATAGGCCGCGACAGCAAGAACGTGTGTTTGCTATGACTGCTGATGACGCAATGAAATCAGACTCCCTAATTCAAGGTCAGTGTTATGTCAAATCTCGACTTTTAACTGTACTGTATGACTCTGGTGCATCACATTCATTTATTTCTGAGACTGTTGCGCATGAGTTGGGATTAGATTTCACCATGTTAGATTATAATCTAATTGTTTGTACACCCACATCTCAAAATGCCTTGACTAGTCAAGTATGTCAACAGGAGCCTTTTGTTATTGAGGCTAGGACTTTTATACATGACCTGGTTTGTTTGCCTTTGTGTGGTTTAGATATTATCTTAGGTCTAGATTGGTTGTCCAAGCATCATGTTTTCCTTGATTGTTTTAAACGAATTGCTACATTTCCATCATCTGAAATGCACACTGAACCAGTTGAGTCTTGTACTTTCTATTTGAATTCCCTAAGAGTTATTTCTAGTAATAGTGGGTTAGAGGGTTACGTTCTACTATCGGCTAGCTCAGAAACTAATGAACAAGACTTGGAGTAAATCCGAGTGGTGAAGGAGTTTCCTGATGTTTTTCCGGATGATATACCTGAGTTTCCACCTCATAGAGAGATAGAGTTTAGTATTGATCTGGTTCCTGGAGCCGGACCAATTTCTATAGCACCGTATCGGATGTCACCGTTGGAACTAGCAGAGTTAAAGAAGCAGTTGAATGAATTACTGGGGAAGAAGTTTATTCGTCCGAGTGTATCACCATGGGGAGCTCCAGTGTTACTAGTAAAGAAGAAGGATGGTGGAATGAGGTTATGTGTGGATTATCGGCAATTGAACAAGATCACAATCAAGAACAAGTATCCACTCCCAAGGATAGATGATCTGATGGACCAGCTGAGAGGTACAACAGTATTCTCGAAGATTGATTTGCGGTCAGGTTACCATCAAATCCGGGTGAAGGAATCAGATATACCTAAGACTGCCTTTCGAACTAGGTACGGTCACTATGAGTATACGGTTATGTCCTTTGGACTGACTAATGCTCCTGTTATATTCATGGATTATATGAATCGCATTTTTTGTCCGTATCTAGATCAGTTTGTGGTAGTCTTTATAGATGATATCCTCATCTATTCCAAGACAGGAGAAGAACATGGAGAGCATTTAAGGATTGTGTTGCAAATATTAAGAACACGGAAGCTATATGCGAAGTTGTCAAAATGTGAGTTTTGGGCGACAGAAGTGGTATTCTTGGGACATGTGATCACACGAGATGGAATAACTGTAGATCCTTTAAAGATCGAGGCCGTAGTACAATGGAAGCAACCCAAGACAGTTACAGAAGTTCGTAGTTTCTTGGGGTTAGCAGGATACTATCGGCGGTTTATCAAGGGTTTTTCACAGATAGCTTTACCTTTAACTCGCCTTACTAGGAAGGAAGTTCCGTTTGAGTGGACAGAGAAGTGTGAAGAAAGCTTTGAAACTTTAAAGGAAAAGTTGACGACGGCGCCAGTTTTGGTGTTACCAGACCCACATGAACCTTTTGAGGTGTATTGTGATGCTTCTTCTAAGGGACTTGGATGTGTATTGATGCAGCATAGGAATGTGGTAGCTTATGCTTCGAGACAACTAAGACCTCACGAAAGGAACTATCCGACACATGATTTGGAATTAGCAGCAGTGGTCTTTGCACTTAAGATTTGGAGGCACTATTTGTACGGAGCCCAATTTGAAGTCTTCTCTGGTCATAAGAGTTTGAAGTATATCTTTGATCAGAAAGACCTTAATATGAGGCAGAGGCGATGGATGGAATTCTTAAAAGATTATGATTTTAAGTTGAGCTATCATCCTGGGAAGGCAAATGTAGTTGCAGATGCTTTGAGTCGGAAGAGTTTGGGCATATCCTGGATGATGATCAAGGAAGAAGAAATGATCTTAGCCTTTGAAAACTTAAAATTAGGAATGAGAGAGACATCAAGAGGAGTTGTTATGGCGCGACTACAATTAACATCTGACTTTAAGATAGCTATTCAGCAAGCTCAAGCCCAGAATTCAGGAATGCTGACATTGTTAACACGGATGAAGGCAGATCAGCCGGAAGAGGTACGCCAAGATAAAGAGGGAATATGAAGATATAGGAACAGAATTTGTGTACCTGTTCAGGAGGACTTGAGAAAGAACATTCTGACCAAAGCTCATGAAAGCAGATTTTCTATCCATCCCGGAACGACTAAAATGTACCAAGATCTGAAGAAGATGTTCTGGTGGCCGGGAATGAAGAAAGATATAGCAACGTATGTTTCAAAGTGTCTCACTTGCCAAAAGATTAAAGTGGAACATCAAAAACCACTTGGAACCCTGCAACCATTGGAGATACCGCAATAGAAATGGGAAGAGATTACGATGGATTTTGTTACTGGGTTACCAAGAACCTCTGCCGGGCATGATGCAATTTGGGTAATTGTAAATCGATTGACAAAATCAGCGCATTTTCTACCAATTCAAATTGGTCACAGCTTGGAGAAACTCGCCTGGTTATACATTCAGGAGATAATACGATTGCATGGAATACCTTCATCAATTGTGTCAGACAGAGATCCAAGGTTTACTTCTAGATTTTGGGGAGCTCTACAGAAAGCTTTTGGGATGAAGTTGCACTTAAGTACAGCATATCACCCACAGATTGATGGACAGACAGAACGAACAATTCGTACCTTGGAAGATATGTTGAGATCTTGCGTAATGGACCAACAGGGTAACTGGGACAAATACTTGCCATTGATTGAGTTTGCTTATAACAACAGTTATCAACAGAGTATCGGAATGGCACCATATGAGGCCCTCTACGGAAGAAAGTGTCAATCACCATTATGCTGGTATGACAAGGAGGAAGGCAGGATTTTGGGGCCAGACTTGGTACAAGAAACTACCGAACGGATTAAGCACATTCGAGAGAAGATTCAAACTGCCCAATGTCGACAAAAGAGCTATGCAGATATTAGGCGTAGGCCCTTAGAATTTAACGAAGGTGACCATATTTTCTTAAGAGTGACACCTACGACTGGAATAGGTAGAGCTCTTAGGACTAAGAAATTGAATCCATGATACTTAGGTCCTTTTCAAATTCTTAAAAGAGTCGGTCCAGTAGCATACCAAGTAGCTCTCCCTCCTTATTTGTCAAACCTTCATGATGTTTTTCATGTTTCATAGCTCAAAAAGTATAATCCCGACGAAAGCCACGTTTTACAACCAGAGACAGTACAGTTGTGAGCCGACTTGAAATATCAAACCCTACCAGTCAGAATTGTGGAATGAAGTGACAAACAGCTTAGAGACAAGACAGTATCATTGGTTAAGGTAGCATGGGGACAAACTGGAACTAAAGAGTACACATGGGAGCTGGAAGATAAGATGAGAACAGACTACCCGTTTCTCTTTTCAGGTAATTGAAATTTTGAGGACAAAATTTTCTTTTAGGAGGGTAGAATGTAACGGCCTAGCCCCGAAGAAACGGCGTTTTTTCGGGATCAAATGGAATTTTTACAGAGTTTTTAGGAATTTCTATGCATATAAGCACTTCCACTGCACAGGTGCTGCGTCATCAAGCTGCTAAGTCAGCAGCTTGATTGCACAGGACACCTCTCCTAATCTAAGTAGGCACATCACGAAGAGTTGCGTTTTTGAGCCACTTCGGGCCCGAATTTCAAAATTTTGATTTCCGTGGTTAGTCTCTATGTGACGAGCCGGTTACGAATTTCGAGAGAAAAATTATATTAATATAATATTCATATATTATTATTTTATTCAGAATATTATATTATTATCTTCTCTACTGTGATTAATGTTGATCTATGTTTAGTAATATAATAACTGAGCTTGAAATCTACCGGTAACGGATAATACCGGCATTCTTAGATGAACTTAGCACTGCTAATGCTTCATCATATATCTTTTATTCTTATGATTATCCAGTTACTAGTGTCATTTACACTAAGTAACTTAATGTTTATCCATTAGTAGTGTAATTACTTAAGTTCTAATACATCTAGCTTTAGTAATTATCCTTT
>NC_029794.2:83036695-83139964 GCF_000816755.2 Arachis ipaensis
TTGATGGCTGAAAAGTTTCTCTTTGGTTTGATAAAAATCGGGTTCAAATCGGTTTCCGAAAAGATTGAAAAACTAGCTGAAAATCAAGCAGAAATCTGATGAACTTTTGAAAAAAAAATGTTTTTGGTTTTTGGAAAAACATGAAAACGTGTATTCAAGGAGTTTTGGGGTCAAAATGCAATTATTAAAAAGTTTGGGGTTGAAAATTAATTAATCAAAAGTTGAGGGGCTAAAGTGCAAATATTAAAAGTTATAGGGGTCAAAGTGCAATTTCCAAGAAGTCCGGGGGTCAAAATGCAATTTTTGAAAGTTAAATAAAATATTATTATTTTAATAATAAAATATTAATATATTATTTTATTAATAATATTATTTTAATAATAATATTATTTTATTAATAATAATAAAATATTGATAAAAAGACAGTTTTCCCTGAAAGCCTCAGGAGGGCAGATTTGAGTCCAGAATTCTCTAATTTCCTTTACTAAACACCTAAGAAGAGGTATAAGAGAAGATATAGAGGTATATGAGGTAAAGAAATAAGATTTTGAAACCTGTGTTTAAGTTAAAAAGAAAAGGAGTTAAAAGTGATATAGCTGTGTACCTGACCTTACAGAGTAAACAACGAATTGTAAAATGAGCTTTCTGTGATGTTGTAATGCTTGATTTATGATGATTGCTAAATGATGGAAAGTATGGTTATATGTGAATTATGAGCCTTCGGGCAATGCTTGTGAATGTTGTGCGGGGACGCCCGTATTGTGAAGTTGCTTCCCAGACAGGCTGCGGTAGAGTAGTACCAGCCCTGCAAGCTGAGTGCTTGGTAGAGGCCTGACTTGCATACCTGCGGTATATTGAGACCTGAGCAAATACCAGCCCTGCAAGTCGAGAGCACTTGGTAGAGGGTATACGGTACTTAATCTGGGATTAAGTTCTGGGAAGGCCTTATCTGACTTGGAGGGTCGGATTGCGTCGGGTGCGGGTCGAAACCGACAAATGAGCTCATTACGTGCAGTAGGGACAGACATGCATCATACTTGTTTGTGCATTATTTATTGCTAATCTTCTTGTGTTCTTGTTCTATTCCTTGTTTGTTTGAGCATAACTGTGTGATTGCATATTAATGTGTGAATGTGCATTTATTTCCTATTTTCTCTCTTGTTCATGTGTTAGTTTATGTTGCTGTTATGTACATATTACTCTACATTTATTTATACTTCTATGACCACGGACATTATAAATGAACTTAACTGTAAACCCCGACCTTACTAAGAACTCCCCAGTTCTTACCCCTTACACCTCTACATATGGACACGGGAGTCCTATTCTACGAGATTGATCCACCGTACATCCACGAGGACCCGGTGCGTGGCGAGTATTACATCTACTATGCGGTACCTCGTATCCCTAATTATGTAGTTCGTGGTAGACCTTTCCAGTACCCTATTAGGACAGCATACTTTAATCTTGATGCACCCTATGACTTTCCTTTATCTTGGTTACACCCCGGCGGACCTGGGATACCTCATCCTGAGGAGCAGATGCCACCTCCACCTGACTATCCTCCTCCACCTGAACCTCCTCTACCTGATGAGCCTATTCCTGCCCAGCATATCCATGAGGCACCTCCTGCACCTTTTGTCCTTGATGAGTGGGGTGTTCCTGTGTTACCACCCGAGCTTGATCCTTTACCTGAGCCGATCGAGCCTCCTATCTTTGATGAGCAGCAGGGACATGAGTATGATCAGATCATGGAGGCACCACCTCCTTCTCTAGACTGTATTTTGTTTGGTAGCTATCCTTTTATGGTTCCTGTGGCCAGCAGTGGTTCCTCTGCTATCACTCCAGCAGAAGAAGAGGACGAGGAAGAGGAAGATCCAAAGGAAGATCCTAACTTCATAGTTATCTCCTCTGACAGCGATGACGATGAGCCAGGCGAGGCGCCAGCAGGCGAGCATCACCATTCGCCCGGTGATTTTTCGTGAGGTACTCTAGACCAAGATTGAGGAGACTTTTTGAGACGCCTAGTCTAACTTCAGTACATTAGAGTGTCTCCCTCACTTTTGTTAGCATGATTAGAGGGAATAGGCATATCATAGAGTTAGGCTAGCCTGGGTGCCAGCTTAGGGGCTTTTGGTCAGGCCAGGCCCTGGGGCGTCTTATGTACATATATGTATATACTATATGAGTCACTGACTTAGAGGTGCTGTACTATAGCTCTATGCTTATATAACTGAGCCACTTCTGTAACATGATGTATATTATAGTGTGTTGTTCCATATTCTGTTATCTTTTGTCTTATGTATGTGAACGTTTAATTTTCCCTTGATATATGGAAGGTATGCGACTTTAAATTATTCTTGTTAAAAAAAATTTACTTGTAAAATTCGCGGGGTTTTAACAACGTACAGGCTTATATTTATTAATAAATAATACAAAAAGGTAAAACAAGTTGGTAGCAATTCGATTTCTAGTATGATCTAGACATGCTAGAAGTTGGGTCATTACAAAGAACCTAGTTTTTGAACCGTATCGGTTGGCAGTTTTGATTTTGATTTTCGTAAATAGTCTCTGTTTAACGAACCGGACTCGATTCATGAGAGGAGAGAGATAATAGTATAATATTATCATTATATTAGTATTAGAAAATGCTTGAATGATATTATAAGGTTACCTGGTCTGTTTTAGTTAAAAACAGAAAATCAGTTTAACCGGGTTTACGGTTTACTGGTGCAGCTTAGCACCAGCACTCTCTGATGAATTTAGCAATGCTAAGGCCTCATTAAACATGTTCTATTCTCATAATAAATATGTTACTAGTGTCATTTATGCTAGTAGCTCAGAAAATAATTTTTAGAAATGTTTTTACAAGTGTTCCGATACATCTAGTTTTAGTAGTTGTACACCTGAGATATTTTAATATTATTTTAACCCACCTCCAAGCCAACCAATCACAACTCACCTTACACCCCAAAGACACTCCAAGGCTGGTCATTTACTCCCTTTGGCCAAAATTGAAAGGAGAGAAAAGAGAGAAAACTTCATGAACACTTAATCTTCAAAGCTTGATTTCTTCTGAACTAAAACTCAAATCAAAATTCTGATTTCACCAAAATGATCCTCTCTTCTTCCTCTACATAACCATGTAACTTATCAAGGATGGAAATAAGGTGAGATGGCTGTCTCCCTCCCTCTTCAATTCGGTTTTCAAGGAAACATGTTTAAACAAGTGTTTTCTTGATGTTCTTCCTTAGATCTCTTGCTTAGCTTGACTTGAGGGCCAAGAAACGTGAATTTCCAGAAAGTATAAGGTGAGATATCTCTTCCTAACATACTGAGTGAGATTTGGTCAGTTGAGGGTTTTTGGATTTAAAGTTGTTTTTGATGTGATTTAGGAGGAAAAAGTGCTAAAGGACCACCTAAAAGTCTAACTGAATTAGGAGGAGCAAAACTAGGTAGGGTGTCACGAAATTAATCTTGATTATTTGTGTTTGAGTTGTGTGCATGTTTTTTTATTTGGCTGTGCTAAAAATTCATTGCATATATGATTAATTCTTGGTGTAAATTTGGTGAAATTCTGATGAAATTTGATGAAATTTAAGCTTTAAAGTTCATGTTCTTGGGAAACTGGAAAAACGAAACCCTAAGCTTAAATTGAGGTTCAATTTGTGTTGAAATCATGTAGAAAAGATGGGGTTTTAGTGGCTGCTAATTTGTTATGAATTATAGTAAAAATCGGTTGCTGAAAAGACTAAAAAACGAGTAAAAACAGAGAAAGAATCTGAAGAATTTATGAAGAACATGAAGAACACTTTGAGTGTGATGAAGAACAATGAAGAACACCTTTTAGATCTTAGAAAGGGCAAGGAAGTAAAATTTTTGGTGTTTAAGGGGTTATATGGTAATTTCTGGAAGTTAGGGTGGTTAAAGTAGAAATATTAAAAGTTACGGGTGGTAAAAAGTGAATTTTAAAGGTTAAAAGTAAAAGGTAAGTTAATTTTCGAAAATTAATGATAAAATAATAAAAAATAATAAAATATTAAATAATAATATTTAATTAAAAATAATATTTTAATAAAAATAATAAAATAATGCGAAGAAGGCAGTTTTCTGTAAAAGCTTTAGAAAGACAACTTTAAGCGCAGAATCTCATAATTACCTTCATAAAACACTTAGGGAGTGGTAATAACATGATAGTGAGGCAAAGATAAAGAAAAGATAAAAAGTTAAAGAAAAGATAAAAATCAAATAAAAAGTCTGTAAAGTTTTAATGACAGAAAAACAGACAGAAATTAGTGAACGAACTAGGGCAACATAGTTAGTCCTTGAGTTGCGACTAGGGTTAGGTATTATATGAAAAGTTAAGCTGTTTCAGTATAGACTTAATGAACCTATACTTGGGACAAGTTAACTATTCATACCGAAATTTACATAAGCTTTAATTACATACGTTAAACAGAGAAATCAGAGCAGAGTAGAGAAACACAGAGAACATAGTAACCAGAGAAAAGTAAAGGGATACAGAGAAAAGAGTAATCTGATAAAGAGAAATGGTTTGAGTTAAGATGTTGTAAAAGTAAAAGCTGTAAACTTTCTGATAAAGAGAAATGGTTTGAGTTAAAATGTTGTAAAAGTAAAAGCTGTAAACTTTGTAAAGTATGATTGAACAGAGAAAGAAAGAAGTACTCCATAAGAATGTGAAGGTGATGATGAATAATGAGAATGTTAATGAATGACGATAATTAGAATGATTATGTAAGAATCTGCTGCAGAGAGGCAGTCAGATAGATGGTCGTACGACCACTAAGAACGCTTTCCTGGGATACCTTGCTATAATGCTTTACTGTAAGACAGAGGTTGCTTACAGAGGTATCGAGATTAGTGTGCTCCTGTAAGACAAAGGTTGCTTACAGTGAGTGTGTTGTTGCTCCTGTAAGACAGAGGTTGCTTACAGTGAGTCTGTTGTGCTCCTGTAAGACAGAGGTTGCTTACAGTGAGTGTGTTGGGCGTATATCGGCTAATAAGTGCCGCCCTGCAAGACAAAGGTTGCTTGCAGTGGATACCCTGCAAGACAAAGGTTGCTTGCAGTGGATATTGGCAACAGGAAAGCCTTATCCAGACAGAGGTTGCTGGGTAATGTCGGGAGTGGGTATGTAACCGACAAATGAGCTCATTACCTGCACTAGGGCTAGACATGCATCATACTTGGCTGTGCATTTTCCTCTGTTATGATTGTTGTATGAATGTATGCTTTCCTTGTTTGTATTCTATTATCTGTGTCTGTGTTGTACTTTCTTGTATTTTTCTGTTTGTGTTCTGTTTTCTATTTTCTCTATTTCCTCTATTTATATATATCTTCTATTTACTGCTTCTTGTATTCTGTTATTTGTCTGCTAAACAACACGGAATTAATGAACTTAACTAATAACCCTGACCCTACTAAGAACTCCCAAGTTCTTACCCCTTCTCTCTCCCTTCCCCCTTCAGATGGAAGCATGTGTTCCCTTCCATAGTTCGCTGACGATCCTACGCAAAAAGAATTCTGCTCTAGGTAGTCTTCTGAGTCTAGGGTGAATCTCGTTCTCTATTTATATGTATATACTGTGAGACCAGCCAACGTCTGCACCCCGTTCATATGTGCACTTTAGCCTAAGTCCTCCGTACGATGTTATTGTTATGTGGCCACTCGATGAAGTACTTGAGAGACGTTCTTTGATGACATATGATCGTGCAGAGGATTAGTAGACGACCTTCCACCTTTTGATGACGATCCACCTGACTTGAGTTTTGAAGACCTAGAACGTACTTTCCCTCGCTTTAGTAGTTTAGAGGGACTAGGTGAGTATAGAGTCTAGGCTAGCCTAGGTGCCAGCTTAGGGACCTCTTGAACAGGTCAGGACCTGGGATGTTGTATGTATATACATGCATATAGATATTATTTAGCTATATCTAGGGGTGTTCTAACTAAAGGTCTAAACTCTAACAAAGTCTGGATCACTAAATGTTGCTAGCTACTTGTGATGTATTTATGTGTGGTTGCTTATAACTATTTTATCTGTTATCAGTTATGAATTGATTATGAATGATTCCGTCTATTAATCCAAACGTTTTTAAAAAAAAAATACCCCGCAAATTAACTACGCTTTTCACAACGAATCAGGCTCATATGATAAATAATAGATAATAATTAGGAAGACAAAATGGTAGCGCTCAGTTTCCGGTATGATCTAGACATATTGAAAATTGGGTCGTTACACTTTTCCCAAGATTTGATGGCCCAAACTGGCATTAAACGCCAGCCAGAGACCCTTTTCTGGCGTAAAACGCCGGAACTGGCACCAAAACTGGAGTTGAACGCCCAAACTGGCACTTTACCTGGCGTTTAACTCTAGAAAAGGCCTATGCACGTGTAAAGCTCAAAGCTCAGCCCAAGCACACACCAAGTGGGCCCCGGAAGTGGATTTCTGCACTCTCTGCACTTAGTTACTCAATTTTTGTAATCCTTAGTAACTAGTTTAGTATAAATACTAGTCTTTCCTATTGTATTCAAATCCCTTCTTTTCATCTTTTATCAACTTCATGCTTGGCTGGCCTCATGGCCATGCCTAAGCTATTTTCTCTTATGTATTTTCCAACGGTGGAGTTTATACACCTTATAGATTAAGGTGCGGAGCTCTGCTGTTCTTCATGAATTAATGCAAGTACTATTGTTTCTCTTTCAATTCACGCTTACTTCTTCTCCAAGATATACTCTCGTACTTAATTCAGTTAAGTCAGAATGAAGGGGCGACCCATGACAATCACCCACTATCTTCGTTACTCGCTTAGCCAAGATCCGCATGCCTGACAACCATAAGCGGTCTACATGATATTCAATGTATTCATTGGACAACAGCTGGAGTATAGTCTCTTGGATCTCTGATCCACGGATTTGACTTGCCTCTCCTGACAACAGAGCATTCGAATCTGTGAGATTAGAACCTTCGTGGTAGAGGCTAGAACCAATTGGCAGCGTTCCTAAGATCCGGAAAGTCTAAACCTTGTCTGTGGTATTCCGAGTAGGATCTGGGACGGGATGACTGTGACGAGCTTCAAACTCACGAATGTTGGGCGCAGTGACAGTGTGCAAAAGGATAGAGAGATCCTATTCTGACACAAGTGAGACCGACAGATGATTAGTCGTGCGGTAGCTGTGCCTGGTATTTTTCATCCGAGAGGAGAGATCCGACAGTTGATTAGCCGTACAGAAACCGTACCTAGACCATTTTCACTGAGAGGACGCATGGTAGCCATTGACAACGGTGATCCACCAACATACAGCTTGCCATGGAAGGGAGCACGCATGATTGGATGAAGACAATAGGAAAGCAGAGGTTCAAAAGCAACAAAGCATCTCCAAACACTTATCTGAAATTCCCACCAATGAATTACATAAGTATCTTATTTTATTTTATGTTTTACTTATCCCTTAATTATCAAAACCTCATAACCATTTGAATCCGCCTGACTAAGATTTATAGGATGACCATAGCTTGGTTCAAGCCGGCAATCTCCGTGGGATAGACCCTTACTCGCGTAAGGTTTTATTACTTGGACAACCTAGTGCACTTGCTGGTTAGTTGTACCGGAGTTGTGAAAAGTGTGATCACAATTCTGTGCACCACTATGCTTCCTACTTAACTTATATAGTGACCTATACAATTCAAAGCTAACCTAACTACCCATTCTTCACTTTTTCACACACTCATGCATTCCTTTCTTGATCACAACTCATATGCAATGATTATTATTGGACTTCACTTTGGGGCATTTTGTCCTCTTCTTATTGCTTTTCTTTTTATTTTTTTTCTATTATTTATTATTCTTTAATATTTTCTTTTGACATATTTTTTTTGTATATATATATATTTTTTTCTTTTTGCAATAAAGTATATACAAAAGCATCAATGCATATGATTTTATATTTAATTAATACATGAGCATGTACCCAATTCCCAATATTTTCAACAAACTACAAAACTACCCTTTTACTCAACCCATGTCCCAAGTTTCCCCATAAGACTTCAAATTCAGGCGTATGCGTCGTTCCACGCGTGCGCGTCGATGAATGCATCCCAAATCCTTGATTTTCTATGATTTCTGATAAACCACTATTTTATAGTTTATATTGTGTTTAATTGTGTGGTTTTATCATGATCCTTACCCACTTATTCATTAATTTAGCATGCATTTATATTTCCTTCCTGAAATTATTACATGATTGAAAACTGCTTCCTAGAGACTTTTAATTATGCATTTTAATTCTCCTTTATTCCATTCGATGCCATGATCTGTGTGTTAAGCGTTTTAGGCTTTATAAGGCATGAATGAGTCGGAGATTAGAAAGGAAGCTAGTAAAATGGAAGGAACACAAGAAATTGAGGAGATAGCCAGCGAGAAGTGACGCGGCCGCATGGCTCACGCGACCGCGCGAAAGAGGAGAAATCGCAGTGACGCGGCCGCATGACTCATGCGACCGCACGGATTGGAAAAGCACAAGCGACGCGGAGGCATGGACAACGCGAACGCGTGGCAGGGAAAAACGCGAATGATGCGTCCGCATGGATGACGCGATCGCGTGACATGCGCGATCTGCATAATCTGCAGAATGCGCTGGGGGCGATTTTGGACCCTATTTTGACCTAGTTTTTGACCCAAAACAGCAGACTAGAGCCAGAGAACATGCAGAAACCAAAGACAACATTCATTCTACAGAGTTTTAGTTTTGAGATCTAGTTTTTACTCCTCCCCTAGGTTTTCTCTCTAGACATTCATAGTTCTTAGGATTTACTTTTCGATTGCTCTTTGCATTGGGACACTGAGAAGAGTTATTACCTCATCAAGACTTCGTCATTCTAGTTCGTTTTCTTTACTTCGCTTACTCTTCCATGTTCTTTGCTTTGTTTAATTTTACCATTGGAATATCTTTTTGGATTATTTAATATAAGGATTATCTTTATTTTTAATTAATTATTTTAATTTTTATTTACAATGTCTTTCTTTAATTCCTTTTCATATGCTATGAATTTTACATTCACAATGAGCGAGTAGTTCCCTAACTTGATAGGGAGTTGATTGAAGGGAACCCTTGAGTTGGAAAGCTTAAAAGAAATATTGTAATTGGGTTTATGGTTGGATTGCCTTCTAGTCACTAACACCAATCTCTTTTAATTAAGTGGATTGCAACTTGTGAACAGACGTAGCATTCCAACTTGTTTGACTTTCTCTTACCTAGTAAAGGATAACAAAACAGGACAACTTTTAATTGTCAATTAATCTTGAGAGTATTCCAACAATAATAGGGATTCCAACTAATCAACTCCCAATCAAGGCTTTTATTTATATTATTCAAATTCTCCAATTTAATTTCCTGCTTACTCAACTCAAACCTTTTTGAAAACCTCTGATTAATAAAATAGCACACTTTTCTGCAACTCGTTGGGAGACGACCTGGGATTCATAGTCCCAGTATTTTAATTTTAAATTTCTGTGACACCTTTCTAAATTGATAAGTGGATTTCTAGCGAGTTAAGAACTATACTTGCAACGTATATATTTTAACAATTTTTAATTCGCCAATTTCTGCTACCATCAATTTCTCCATTTTGCATCCTTTTATCTTCAGTCCTTTGATCCATTCCTAGTCTTTTCAACCTGAATACACTAGCAAACACATCAAGGCATCTAGTGGAATCAAAAGTGAATCAAAACTAGCAAATTAAAGGCATAAAAAGCATATTTTTACACTTAAGCACAAATAAGGAAAATTTATAAAACCATGCTATTTCATTGAATAAATGTGGAAAAAGTGGATAAAATCTACCTAAATTAAGCATAAAATGTACCACGAAATAGTAGTGCATCACCCCGTCCTCAAGACCATTGCTAAGCCTGGAACTACTTGGATTTATGGGCAAAACAAGGTCAATCTAAAAGGGCTTTCAGCTAATGATTTGACCGATGAGGATCATCTATGGCAAAAGATCATGTCTCATTATGTCTGGCCAAGTACTCATGAGTCCTCTATCACCGGGGACGTGGCCGTGCTTGTATGGTGCATTCTGACTGAACAGTCACTTAGCATCCCTAGACTCCTTCGTCGGGCCATGGGCCGAGTTCACACGACTGGCAACATCCCCTTCCCAGCCTTAGTCACGGTACTAGCATATGCAGCTGGTATTCCGGACAAAGCAGATGATCTAAAGAGTAAAATTCCCTTGGCGGGTGAACTGGTTCCCCATGGGAAGTGGATTATACCACAATTGCCACCCAAGAGTCCGAATGACAACCCGTCTGTCGATGCCCCATCCTCTTCTGCCCCACCATCATCAAGTCCCCATGCAACACCACCATCCAACAACCAACTGCTGCTTGAGATCCTAGAAATGCTAGACCGGCACGGCTGGCGGATGGAACAAATTGAGCACCACAACAAGCGCCGCTATACTTACTTGAAGGAGCTCATTAGTTCTCCTAACCCACCTCCGGAGGAACCCGACACTTCGGACTCTACTTCCCTTAATGGTGATACAAGCAATCCAGCTATGGACACGGAGGCGCCCCTATCCACCCATCATTTGGCCATTGGAAATGGAGATCCCTGGCACACCTTGCAGATCAGTGATGGCACGGAGGACCATGCCAAGCCTTAAGTGTGGGGAGGTCGGTAATTGACTTTGGAAGGTAACTCTCTCTCTCAACACCAATATTCTATTTTATTTTTCCTTTATTAGATAGAATAAGTTGCATGAGTAGTAGTTGCTTTCATTTAGGTACTACTTGGTTGAGTGATGAATTCTTTCTCAAAACACTATCCTATAGCATTTCACTAATTTAAATCAAAATTTTTGTTAAACTTGTTTGAAGACTTTAATTTGGAACATGGTTTTTGAGCTAAGAACACACAACCCGTGAGTTTTTTTATCTTAATCATATGGTTATATTATTTAACCATGATTTTTATTCTTGTGTGTTTTCTTCTTTATGATTGCAATCTTTGGTTTGTTCCATTCTATATGTCCATTATTTAGTGTATATTCATGCATATATGTGATTGAGGCCATCATTTGATTATAGCTCACTTATCCCAAATAGCCTACTATTTCATTTACCTTTGTTTGCCACTTTGAGCCTTTTTAACCCCCATTTGTTCTTTATATTACCACATCACTAGCCTTAAGCGGAAAAATAATTAATTACCCCATTTGAATCTTTGGTTAGCTTAAGATAGTGTGTGTCAACTAAGTGTGAGAAAATGTAGGAACTATGGTTGATGAGAATGTGTTGTGTTTTGTTTTATTGACAAATATTGAGAATTTGGGTGCTTACTCGTGTGAAATTATAAAAACCCTATGCATTGATGTAGTATGCTTTCGTTTATATAAAAAGAAAAAAAATAGAAAAGAAAAAAAAGAGAAGAATTAAATGAATAGCGGATAAAATTACCCCAATGTTAAGTCCAATAAAAATATCAATGCATATGTGATGGAATTAAAAAAAAATTGATACATGAGTGTGGGAAAATATGCAAAAGTGAGATCTTGGGTAGCTAAGCTTGATTTTAGAATTGTATAGAGAGTGTGCATGTGTTAGGTGAGAATTCAAGTTAGTCAAAGATTCAAATTATAGCTCACTTGGCCATACATATATCCTCACCCTTACCTTAGCCCCATTACAACCTTGAAAAGCCCTCATGATGTTTGCATTTGTACACTAAATATTTGTTGATTGGATAGATGAAGAACAAAGTTTTAGAAAGCATGACTAGAGGAGATTAGAGTGGATTAACCCTAGAAACTTGAGTGATTAGAGTGCATATACACTTCCAGTGAGGGTTCAATGCTTGATTCTATGTTCCCGGCTTTCATGAGCTCTCTTCTTACAAGTTTACTTATCCCTTATTGTTTGATTTGAATTAGTGGAATCTGATTTATGTTTGTCTTAGAGAACTTGATTACTTTTAACCAAGTAGGTAGAAGCATCTTAGCATATAGCTACATTCATATAGATAGGTTACATTGCATGAGTCTTATTTTTCCCCCTTCATTCTTGTGGTTTCCTTGAGCTTAGCATGAGGAAATGCTAATGTTTAAGTGTGGGGAGATTGATAAACCACTATTTTATAGTTTATCGTGCTAAATTGAGTGGTTTTTATCAGTTCTTTGCATACTTATTCATATAAATGCCATGGTTTTACAAATCCTTCCTATTTTAAATTGTCAATTTTTAATTCCCCTTTATATCATTCGATGCCGTGATCTATGTGTTAAGTGTTTTCAGCCTTTATAGGGCAGGAATGGCTTAGAGAATGGGAAGGAAGCATGCAAAAGTGGAAGGAACACAAGAAACTAAGAAGCTAAGCAGCGAGGATCAACGCGCATGCATGCCTGACGCATGCACTTGAATTGGCGCATCATACAGCGATGCGTATGCGTGACTGACATGTACGCGTGATGTGCATCACATACTGCAATTACAAAAAGCGCTAGAAGCAATTTCTGGGCTGTTTTGGACCCAATTTTCAGCCCAAAAATACAGACTAGAGCCAGGGGGCAAGAGGAGACTGAGGACACATTTACTTTCACTTAGTTTTAGTTTTTAGTTTGGAATTTTAGAGAGAAAACACGACTTCTCCTAGGGTTCTTAGATTTTAGTTTTATGCTTTTAGATTGGATATTGAGAGAGCTACTTATACCTTCGATTGAAGTCTTCATCGATATAGTTTGCTTTTCTATTACCCTACTCTTTTGTTTCCCATTTAATTTGCTCGTGGTCATATATGGATATTGTTAATTTTGAGATTTATTAATGAAATGAACAATTTTTATATTTAATTCCATTTCTTGTTTGATTTCTTTCAATTAATTATCAGCTTCAAAATTTTCTTTTATTAATTTATTTTAATTACCATGTCTCTTATTTATTCTTATTCCATGTTGTTGAAAAATGGCATTCATGTTATGATTTAAAACTCTCAACTTGGTCTGGGAGTGGATTAATTGGAACCCTTTGAGTTAGAAAACTCAAGTATTAATTTGTAATTGGGGATTGCTGGCTAACTCACTTTTCACTAACTCTAATCCTTCCTTAGGAAGGGATTAGGACTTGTGAATTAGAGTTAGTGTTACCCACTTGACCTTCCTTCGCAACTGCAAGAGGATAGCTGAGTGGAAGCAACAACCTTTTACTATTATACTTGGAAAAGTCAACAAGGATAGAAACTCCAATTAATCTTCTCTCAGCCAAGGCCTTTTAATTCAAATACTTCATTGCTTTGATTTTTAATTATTTATTTTTCCGTTCACAAACTTCAAAAGTTTCTCAGAAAATTCCTGATCAATAATTTACACTGCTGTGTCAACTCTTTGGGAAACGACTTGGGAATTCTACTCCCAGTTATATATTCTTAATTGTGATATCTTTTAAATTGATAGTGAAAATTTTGTCGGTTAAGACTGTACTCACAACGCTACTTTTGTTAAAATTTCTTAACCGGCATTTTTCCACCCGTCAGTAACAGTGCCCAGTAATGTAAGACATAAGATTCGAGACGCCAGAGGCAATCCTAGAACTTCACATCAATCATAATATTCAAGCTTATAAAACAAATAAATAAATCCTTAAACAGGTTATCTAACTTAGGGGATTTCTAATCTAACATTTACACTGCTGTCCCATAGACTTCGCCAGCCTAACCGCCATGCGATCTATCACCACTGCCTACCAAACCTCCTCAATCCCAGTAGAAAACACAAGTAATTCATACAAGTAAAGCACAAGTAATTATCAACTATAGCAAGTAAAACAAAAAGCACTTAAGCATGTTATACAATTAGGCATATTATGCAAGTAAATAAAGCAAGAAAACACATAGTAATGCATATGATGAATGCCTATCCTACTAGCTGTGATATCACATTGTCGGTTCAACTGTCAACTCGACACATTCCCATTGGAATGTCACCTTTCAGTCATGATTAAAATGGGTTCCACCAGGGATATCGTGCCCAGCACTAGGTCAAGGGATATAGTGCCCGTGTACACTCTTGTGATTTCGAAAGAATGAAAGTGGGATACTAAGTCACAGAGCTCACATCTCAACGTAAGCGAGAAAAACCACCGCCCTTACGCCGCTGCCGCGACCTCGACAAGCAGTATTAACCAACTGTCCTTGTCAGGTGCATAGCATCTCAACAATACCAGTATAAAACAATATACATCCATATTTCATCAATGATCACTTTCAGTGTTCTATCTTTTCTCATTTATCTTCGAGTCCCGGACTCGTCACAAACATTTTCAATTTTCTTATTTCCACAGCTCATCATACTCATCATCAATATAGTACTCTAATGGTACCTTCACAAACTTCAGAAACCTAAGTCTTCATCTTCTAAACTTTTACCAGAAAATATCTAGTTAAACTCACTTAGGGTATTCTCTAAGTTTCAAAGCCTAAAAACAAGCTAAGGGACCTTAAACAAGCGTTACGAAAATTTGCAAGCTCACCGAGAAGGTAAAATGATTGAAAACAAGGTTTTTATTTGAAAAGCATGGCTTGTGTGTACGCATAGGGTTATGCGTATGGACACAAGATAAAATTTTCCATTTTGTATGTACGCATGAATTCGTGCAGACGCATTCAACAGAAGGCTCTTCCTAGCTTGTGCATACGCACAACTTGCAACTTTCACAGGGTGTCCATGCGCACACCCTTCGTGCGTACGCGCGAGTCATAACACTCGTACTACTCGGTGCGTAGGTGATGAGCAGATATTTTATATGCTTTTTGCCATCATTTTCACATAGTTTTAGTATGTTTTGTTTAAGTTTTATTATGTTTTTATAGGTTTTTAGTGCAAAATTCACATTTTTGGATTCTTCTTTGATTTTGTGTGTTTTTATACAATTTCAGGTATTTTCTAGCTGAAATTGAGGAGCTGGAGAAAAAGTCTAACTCAGAGGCAGAGAAAGCACTGTAGATGGTGTCTGGATCTGACCTCCTTACACTCGAAAGAGCTTTTTTGGAGCTACAAAAGTGCAAATGGAGCATTCTCAACGGCTATGGAAAGCTAACTTTCAGATCTTTCCAGAAATTTATAATAGTCCATACTTTGCTTCAGAATTAAAGGCCCAAAACTTGCGTCCAACACCAGCCTCTTGCCCTATTATGGCGTCCAACGCACAAGGAGAAGAGACCAGCATTCCAACGCCCATAAAGGACCCCCTAGCCAGCGTTCAACACCCTAGAGGCCTCCTAGCACGTGGATCTCATTAAATCTTAGCCGAAACACTCACCAAGTGGGCCCCATAAGTGGATTTTAGCACTAAAACACTATTTTACCCTTTCTTATGTAATCCTTAGTCATTAGCTTAGTATTTAAAGAACTTTTACACGATCTTCAAGGGAGATCGGCCATATTTCATTTTTCACATTGTATTTTCTATCAGTATGAGTTTCTAAACCTCCTAGGTTGAGGGGAGGAGCCCTGCTGAGTTTTATGGATTAATAAAAGTATTACTGTTTCTCTTCAATCTGTATTTGATTCGATTCTAAGATGTATCTTCGTTCTTCAACTTGATGAATGGGATGACCCGTGACTATCATCTTTGTTCTTCATTCTAAGACTGCGTGCCTGACAACCACCCATGTTCTTCTTGGGTTCGTGTGAATACGTAACTGGAAAGCATTGAATAACTAGCTTGATTATACATCTCTTAGACGGCTAATCCACGACTATGTTGGGGACTTCTCGAGACATCAGTTCATCTAAGGTATGGGGATATTAGGTGATGACAAGTCATCCTAGCCTATTTTAACTAGTCTTTTTCTTTTGTTTTCATTAGAATTATGCACTTTCTTGAACCATAAGCAAGCTAATTGAGTAGATTTTCATGTTTCCCTTGATTGAATCAACCATGTATAAATTCATGCCATTTCATGAGGTTTTAACTTAATTGAATTTCCGTTTCTGTTACTTGCTTCTTATCTACTTTCCTTGCAATTTACAATTTCCTTTCAATTGTTCTTATTAGATCTAGGAAGGCATTGAGATCTAGACTTGGTTTTCTAGTCTCTGGGTCCTGAGATCTGGTTTCCCATTTTCAATTCTCTGTTTACTGCTTTATATGTTCATTTACTTTTCTGTTTCAGATCCGATTCAATCCCAATTCCCTTTTACTCTTCTGTTTAATGCAATTCAACTTTTCCTTGTTTAAATTCTGCAAATCCAATCCCCAATTCCCTTTACAATTCCAGCCGTTTACATTTCTTGCATTCTAAGTTTCTGCTATTTAATTTCTTGTTCTTTAAGATTCAGCACTTTAATTCCCTGTTCTCTTTACTTCCATGCAATTTAATTTCTGCACATCACAAAACACTCAACCAAATCTTGATTCGCTTGACTAAATTAACCACTAAGCTAAAATTGCTCAATCCTTCAATCCCTGTGGGATCGACCTCACTCCCGTGAGTTTTTATTACTTGATGCGACCTGGTACTCTTGCCGGTTAGATTTGTGTGTTTTGGGAGAAATTTATTTTTCCTCCAAAATACTCATCAAGTTTTTGTCGCCGTTGCCGGGGATTGATTAGATTGACAATGATTAAGTGAGGTGGTGATCTAGATCAAGCACTTTTTTCTTTAATTTTGATTAACCCACTAACTGTTTGATTTTTTGCTTAAACTAACTAACACTTCAATCTGGCAGTAAATTGAAGTGTCACTGGTTTTGTGCATTTCTCATGCTCTGCTTGTATGTCAGGTACAAGAAGAACCATACCCAATTTTCATGAACAAGACAAAAGAACTCTCAGAATCAGACAAAGGCAGATGAGGTTAAGGAGCAAGTTGTGATGCCAAACAAAAGCACTGAGAAACTTAAAGAGAAGGACAACCAGCCACATAGCTTAAAGGAAGTAGCTCAGGGACAGCAGCAAATAGGAAAGAGCATCACACCTCCACTGCCATATCCCCAGAGGTTTAACAAAGAGGTTAAAGACCAGCATTTTCACAAATTCCTTGAGATTTTTAAGAAGCTGGAAATCAATATCCCCTTGGCTGAAGCACTTGAGCAAATGCCTCTGTATGCCAAATTCTTGAAGGAGCTTGTCAACAAGAAAAGAAGCTGGGATGAGAAAGAAACCATAATGATTACTGAGGAATGCAGGGCCTTGATTCAAAAGGGGCATTGAACACCAGAGAACAAAGCAGAGGATCACGGTCAGAGGAGACAAATTGAGGCCTTACAAGCACCAACCACCATAAAAGAAAGCTCCAATGTCAAGCTAATGACAATAAAAGAGCGCTCCATGGGAGGCAACCCATGCTTTAAGATTCATGTCATTTTAAATTCAATAAGTTATGATCAATTGAGCATGAATTCTTTTCTCTTTTCATGAATATGTCCATTGACTGCATGCACTATTTTGAAACATATGCTAAGTTTGGTGTGCTTTCAAGCACACTAAACCAATGTTACAAATAATTCTATTTTGCATGTTTGGAGTATCTTGACAAAGCATATGGCCGAACACTAAGTTTGGTGTCCACATAGCTTCGTGAAAAGTAGAAACTCATGCATCAATAATCATACAATTGTTGTTTTTCAAAATCTTATAAATGAAAAAATTCTTTTCTGGTAATGAAGGCATTAATTGTGATGTACCCTTTGACAAGAAACAAGTTTCGTGTTCACCAAACCTTAATGCACCGATTTAGGGATACAATTGATCCTTCATGAAAAAAAAAAAGAAAAGAGAAAAAGAAAGTATGATGAAAACAATTCTTATGAACATTTAATATTTGAATCTCACTAATTGGAGGAAGATACTCATTTTCTTTATATATGACCAAACATTAAGTTTGGTGTCTTAAAGAGAGAGTGTCACGGTTCAAATCATATAAGAATTTATGGTTCACATAGTATTAATAAAAAGAACACTCTTGCTACGGTTGGATAAGACTAATGTATGTTGTCTTGTTGTGGTGACTAGGAGGTCAAAGAATCTTCAAAGAAAAAGACAAGACAAAGGAAAGCTTAGCATGAAGACAAAATCCCATCACATGCCTCGAAAAAGAAATCTGCCACTCCTTGAGAATGATCACGGCAAAGGCAAGGGAAGGAGCAAACTTTGTCTTCATTCATCCTTACATGCATACCTTTGATCTCCATAAGTCTAATTGCATCCCAACCCTTCATTGCTCATTTAAAAGCATACCACCTTCAAGCCATGCACATGACCGAATCACTCCTCAACATAACAAGCTTTGTGCAACCTTTCTCTTACTTTAAACTCCAACCACTTAAACTTCTCTTCATAATTTCTTGTCATAGCAAGTCCGGTCTCAATTTCTTTTTGCTCTAAACATACATCAAACTCTCCAACATTCTTTACACTCCTTCTCAACCAACCAAGTGACCATGGCAACCTCCTCAAGAACCAAACGAAGAAAAGGAAAAGATCCCATAGTGGAGGAAGACACACATGAATATGACCAACGGAGGTTCAAGTCTTGGTTTCATCAAATGCAAATTCAATGGATGAACGAGAAAAAAATCTATCCTGAAATTCCATTCTTGTTGCCGGATGATGGATGTCAAGAAATGAAGAACAAAATCCGGAAGAGGAGGTGGGAAGAACTTGCATCACCAGCCACCCGAATCAATGCCAATATCATAAGAGAGTTCTATGCAAATGTCCCAAGGCTTGATATGCGTGAGCCCCCAACGTACAAGAGCTATGTGCGAGGGGTGGAAGTAGACTTTAGCCCGGATGCAATCAAGAAAGTCTTGAAACTAAAGTCAGTCCGCTTTGATGAACCGGGATACCAACAAAGATTGAATGAGGATCATGATTATGAGGAGATTGCGAGAGACATTTGTTTTGAGAACTCAGAGTGGGAAGGAGATAACAAGAACAGATACAAGTTCCTGAAGAGATGTAACCTCACTCCGGAAGCAAAAGGATGGTAATCCATGTGTCAATATGAATTTTATTTTTCAATTATGTGGTTTCAAATACAGGTGTAGAGAAAACATACATAGTTGTCTTTGGAATAGGACTATTAGCTTAGCTATTTTTTTCCTAGATTTTGTACAAAATGATCGGTTTCCAAGTAAGTTAAATGGCTTAAAATGATTTTCTAATAGAGATCTGAATTTGGTATTGTGATAGAAAAATTTGGTTGTTGTGATAGAGAAGTTTGGTTGTTGCTTTGGCTTTGGATAAGGGAAGCATTGGAAGCTGGGAAGAGTTACTATGGAAGGTTGCTGAATTATAAGAAGGATGGAATGCCCTTCTGGAACCTACTTACAATTTCACCCATCAAGGACGAAGACGGCAAAGTCTTCAAATTCATCGGGTAAAGATAGTGTCCTTTTTTACCTCTGTTGAGTTTTGTCTTTCAAGTTAGTTTTTTACTTTTTTTATTCATTTTATTGTCGTTCCCAACTTTTGATGAATTCTTCAAAAAGAGAAGTGAGGTAGAAGTAAGCAGGGCTATGAGACTTGAAGATAGAGTAGAGGAGGCTATGAATAAGGCTGGCTTTTGGCAAGATCAACAGGCACCAAACACGGATGGTGGGAACAATAGCAGCCAAGTGTATGAAAGGAGAAAGAAAAAGCATGACAAATGAAAGGTGGACTTGCTCCTTATTCATCACTACAAAATCTATCTGTTCTAAGTTGTCTTTGCATCTTTAAGTAGTTCTTTAAAAAGTCTTTGCATCATGTTTGTTTCTTTTAAAATAAGTAAGCTAGTCTATGTGTGTGCTTGTGTGTTTACTTTCACTGAACAAAAAGTATGTTTTGTCCCCTGCATCTTTAAGTTCAATAAAAGAAAAAGTTTGAATGTGAAGCAAGATAGTCTCTGTTAGATAGAAGTAGAATAAAAGTAAGTGGTGGTATGTGTGTGATTGTATAATAGCTCACTTTTAGTGAATAAAGAGCCAGGATATCTCCTTCTAAGTAAAGAGTAGCCTACTGTCTATGAATCTCAATTAAATAAAAAATTCCTTGGTTAGAAAGAAAAACAAAAAGAAGGAAAGAAAAAAAAAAGATAGCCAAAAAGTGGCAGAACAAAAGGAAACAAAAAGAAACAAAGCTGGACACCAATAGCTTGAACTTTAAAATATATGCCTATGATGTCTTTGTACTAGGATCTGCTTGGATTAGTAAGCTCTTAGGAGTGCCTCAACACTCGGTGACTTGGGTTAACTAATCCGGGATCATCAGCTGAAAGTCCACTATCAAGAGCAACCTAACTACAAGGCATTTAGTAACCCAAAGAGGTGCTGGGCATCAATGTTTTAAGAAGGAATGTGAGCCAAGTGTCTATGGTGAATAATGTGTCAAGAATAAAGAAAAGAAAATGAACTTGCTACACATGACACTCAAATAAAGCTTATGAACAAAGTAATAGCCAAGGATAAAGGAATAATGAGAGGTCATAGCAGTATGTCACTTGAAGTTTGAAGGAGACCTTCTAGGCCTAGGAGTCAATAAGAAGTGAGTATTTGCACATCCACACAGAATCCCATGAACTATCAATAATACTCTGCTAGCATGAACATCCTCTTCCATCTCATTCTTTCTTCTCAATAAATCTTTTCTTGCTTGGGGACAAGCATGCTTTAAGTTTGGTGTTGTGATGACAAGTCATCCTAGCCTATTTTAACTGGTCTTTTTCTTTTGTTTTCATTAGAATTATGCACTTTCTTGAACCATAAGCAAGCTAATTGAGTAGATTTTCATGTTTCCCTTAATTGAATCAACCATGTATGAATTCATGCCATTTCATGAGGTTTTATGCTATAATTGTTGCATATTATGATAGAATGAATATCTTAGGGTCTTTGTGGTAGATGCTAGAACCCAAAGAAGCAACATTCTCTTATCCGGAAGATTCGACCTTGTCTGTGGCGTTTTGAGCAGGATCATTAAGGAGAACGGACTGTAGGAGCTTCACCCTCAATCAGAATGGATCCACACTAACCTTGGGGTTCAGATCTGGAGGAGCATTGGCGACCTCTTAAGAAAGGCGTTGGTCACATATAGCCTGCCATAGAAGAAATCACTCACAGTTGAAGAAGACAGTAAGACCAGAGTTAATCCAGAAGGTCAAGGCATCTCCAAGCCTTAACCATCTTCTTATCATAGTTTACACAACTTCTGAGTTCTGAGTTACGTTTTCTTTTTATTTTCTTTTATGTAATTAAACAACATACCTACATCTCCTACTCACCTGACTAAGATCTACAAGATAACCATAGCTTGCTTCAAACCGCAATCCTCGTGGGATCGACCCTGACTCGCTCAGGTATTACTTGGACGACCCGGTGCACTTGCTGGTTCGGTTGTATGAAGTGTGGGAATTTGTACGGCTACCATGTTTTTAGCGCCGTTGCTGGGGATTGTTCAAGTTTGGACAACTGACGGATTATCTTGTTGCTTAGATTAGGTATTGTCTTTAACTTTGTTAGAGTCTTTTATTTTTATTTTCTTCTTCTTTTTTTCAAAAAAATGAAAATTTATTTTCAAAAACCTTTTCTTTTCTTTGTTTAATCTTTGTTCGTGGTTTGAGTCTTTTGTTTTTGTTCTTGTTGAAATTTTTTAATTATTTGAGTCTTTCTTTCTAAAAATTTTCAAAAATAGTATCTTTTGTTGAATCTTGTGTCAATCTTTAAGTTTGGTGTCTTCTTGTATCTTCTCTTTATAATTTTCAAAAATTGTGTCTTTGGTTTTTAAAATTTTTAAGTTTGGTGTCCTTTGTGTGTTCTTATTTTCTTTGAATTCTTTGATTTTTGTTCTTGGTGTTCTTCTTGATCTTCAAAGTGTTCTTATTTTTCTTTTTGTTTTGATCTTAAAATTTTTAAGTTTGGTGTCTCTTTGTGTTTTTCTTTTTAATTTTTGCATAGAAGGTGTTTTAGATCTAGAAATTTTAAGTTTGGTGTCCTTTTGTTGTTTTTTCTTTCTTCATTAAATTTAAAAAACAAAAAAATAAAACATATTTTCTTTTTTAAGTTTTGTGTCTTTTAGTTGTTTTTCTCTTTCTTCATTAAATTAAAAAATCAAAAAAATAAAATATCTTTTCTTATCTTTTATTAATTTTCAAAAATTTTAATTAAAATTTCAGATTTTAATTTCAAAATCACCATCTTATCTTATCTTAGTTTTGAAAATTTCAAAATTCAAATCTTTTCAAAATCAATTCTTTTCAAAAATCATATCTTTTTCAAAATCTTATCTTGTCTTCTTATCTTTCTTTAAAATTCAGAAATCTTATCTTATCTTATTTCAAATTCAGATTTTAAAATTCAATTTCAAAAGTCAAAATTCAAATTTCAAATTTCAAATTTCAAAATCAAACTTTTTCAAAAATTAAAATCTTTTTCAAATCTTTATCTTAACTTGTTTCAAATTCAAAATTCAAAATTTAAAATTCAAATTTCAAATTTTAAAATAAAAAATTTTATAATCTTCTATCTTATCTTGTTTTCAAATCTTTTCTTAAGTAGTTACTTGTTTTCTCTCTCTTCTTTTTCAAAACTTCCTAACTAATTCCTCTCTCTTCTAATTTTTGAAATTTCTTCTTCTATTTCTCTCTCTTCCTTTTCGAAATTCATTAATTAATTTTCAATTCTTTTTAATTAATTAGCTTCTATTTTCGAATTTTTCGAATTAATAAAATAAAAAATCAAAAATATTTTAATTATTGTTTCTCTTTTTTTTCGAATTCTCTACTCCTTCTTAGCTGAATTCTTCTTCTCCTTCTTCTATCTTCATTCTTCCTTCCTTTCTTCTTCACATCTCACAGCAAAAATATTTTAATTCTTATTTATCTTTTTACTTTTATTATTCGAATTCTTCTTCTCATTCTTCTATCTTCATTCTTCTTTCTTTTATCCCTCACATCTCACTAGGAGTTCTCTATACTCAAATCAGGCATAGAAGCTTCCTTTCTTTCTTTCTTGTTTTCTTTTTCTTGTTTATGACCAGGAACAGGGATAAAGAGCCTCTCTTTAATCTTAATCCTGAACCTGAGAGGACTTTAAGGAGGAGCTTACAACAAATTAAAGCATAACACTCCAGAAGAAACCTTTCAGAAATTTTCGAACAGGAAGGTAAAGACATGGCAGCCGAGCCTAATCATGAAGGAGAGGCAAGAAAGGTTCTTAGTGACTTCACCATGCCTACCTCTGATTTCTATGGTAGAAGCATCTCTGTACTTGCCATTGGAGATAACAACTTTGAGCTTAAGCCTTAGTTAGTCTCTCTTCTACAACAGAATTGCAAGTTCTATGGACTTCCACTAGAAGATCCACATCAATTCTTATCTGAATTCTTGCAAATCTGTGACACGGTTAAGACTAATGGAGTAAATCCTGAGGTCTACAGACTTATGCTCTTTCCCTTTGCTCTTAGAGAAGAGCTAAAATATGGTTGGATTCTCAACCTAAAGAGAGCCTAGAATCTTAGAAAAAGATGGTCAATTCTTTCTTGGCCAAAGTCTTTCCTCCTCAAAGGATGAGCAAAATCAGAGTGAAAGTTCAAACCTTCAGACAAAAAGAAGGTGAATCCCTCCATGAAGCTTGGGAAAGATACAAGCAACTGCTCAAGAGGTGTCCTCTGATAAACCCCAATTTTGTGGTTTATTTTGTGTTTAATTTGGGGGATTTTATCACCTTTTCTCATATTTATTCAATGAAATAGCATGGTTTTGCAATTCTCCCTTGATTTGTGCTTAAATGTGAAAACATGCTTTTTGGGCCTTAAAATAGCTAAATTTAACTCACTTTAATTCCATTCGATACCTTGATATGTTTGTTGAGTGATTTCTAGTTCATAAGGCAAGAATTGGATGGAAGAAGTGAGGAGAAAAGCATGCAAGATGGGAGAACTCATGAAGAAATGAAGGAACCATAAAGCTGTCAAGCCTGACCTCTTCGCACTCAAATGACTATAACATGAGCTACAGAGGTCCAAACGAGGCGGTTCTAGTTGTTCTGGAAAGCTAACATCCGGGCCTTCTAAATGATATAAAATTTTCCATATGTTACTTTGCTCTCAGGGGCACGCATGCGCCATGTCCGCGTGCGCGCCGATGCTGCTCGTGGCCCACTAAAGTGAAATCGCCCCCAACAATTTCTGAAGCACTTTGGGCCCAACCCAACTCATTTCTAATGCTATTTCATGCAGAATTCAAGCTTGGGCAAGGGGGGAGCAATTGTTGGTAGTATAGCATCATGTAGGTTAGCTTCTAGAGAGAAAAGCTCCCTCTTCTCTCTAGAATTAGGTTAGGTTAATTTCTCCTAGATCTAGGTTCAATTACATATTTTCATCTTGTTTCCTTTATGATTTCTTGTTCCTACTACTTGATTCTCTTAGTCCTCACGTTAATTTCTCTTTTATGTTTCTTTTGTGATGATGAACTCTTGATGGATTTGGATCACTTTTATGAAATTTATGTTTGATGTTCTTTTAATTTGTTAATTTGAGTTGTGAATTTACTTTTCTTGCAATTGGTAGTTGGTAGATTTATTATTCTTGCACATTTATTATGCTTTCCTTTATTACCCACCAAGTGTTTGACAAAATGATTGGTTGGGCTTTAGAGTAGATTTTGAGCATTCTTGGCTTGGAAAGAGTAATTAGGTAATCTTGAGTCATGAAAACCCAACTTATGTCGGTGACCTAGAGTTGTTAGTTAATATCATTTTCAATGACGCTAATCTTTTGCTAATTCAATTAGTGAGTTGATTAGGACTTTTGAATTGAGATTAACTACTCTTGTTTGACTTTCTCTCATGGAAGATAACTGATGAGCGGAAAATTTATACGCTTGTTGGTATTTTTTTAGATATTTTTAGTATAATTTAGTTAGTTTTTAGTATATTTTCATTAGTTTTTAAATAAAAATTATATTTCTGGACTTTACTATGAGTTTTTGTATTTTTCTGTGATTTCAGGTATTTTCTGGCTGAAATTGAGGAACCTGAGCAAAAATCTGATTCAGAGGCTGAAAAAGGACTGCAGATGCTGTTGGATTCTGACCTCCCTGCACTCAAAGTGGATTTTATGGAGCTACAAGAGTCCAAATGGGGCGCTCTCAATTGCGTTGGAAAGTAGACATCCAGGGCTTTCCACAATATATAATAGTCCATACTTTGCCCGAGTTTAGATGACGCAAACTGGCGTTCAACGCCAGTTCTCTGCCCTATTCTGGCGTTAAACGCCAGAAACAGGTTACAAGTTGGAGTTAAACGCCCAAAACAGGTTACAACCTGGCGTTTAACTCCAGAAACAGCCTAGGCATGTGTAAAGCTCAAGTCTCAGCCCCAACACACACCAAGTGGGCCCCAGAAGTGGATTTCTGCACTATCTATCATAGTTAACTCATTTTCTGTAAATCTAGGTTACTAGTTTAGTATTTAAACAACTTTTAGAGATTTATTTTGTACCTCATGAAATTTTCACGTTTTATATTGTATCTCTACGGCATGAGTCTCTAAACTCCATGATTGGGGGTGAGGAGCTCTGTTGTGTCTCGATGAATTAATGCAATTACTTCTGTTTTCTATTTAATCATGCTAATTTCTATTCTAAAATACTCGCTTGTACTTAATTGGGATGAATGTGATGATCCGTGACACTCATCATCATTCTCAACCTATGAACGCGTGCCTTACAACCACTCCCGTTCTACTTTAGATTGAGTGTGTATCTCTTAGCCTCTTGGTTCATGATCAGAGTCTTTGTGGTATAGGCTAGGATTATTGGCGGCCATTCCTGAGATCCGGAAAGTCTAAACCTTGTCTGTGATATTCCGAGTAGGATCTGGGAGGGGATGACTGTGACGAGCTTTAAACTCATGAGTGCTGGGCGTAGTGACAGACGCAAAAGGATCAATGGATCCTATTCCAACATGAGTGAGAACCGACAGATGATTAGCCATGCGGTGACAGCGCATTTGGACCATTTTCACTGAGAGGACGGATGGTAGCCATTGACAATGGTGATCCACCAACATACAGCTTGCCATGGAAGGAGACCTGCGTGCGTGAAAAAGGAGACAGTAGGAAAGCAAAGATTAAGAAGACAGAGCATCTCCAAAACCTCAATCTGTTCTCCATTACTGCATAACAAGTACTATTTAATTTATGATTTTTACTCTTCATAAATATAATCACTCTTATCATTGATCTCCTGACTAAGAATTACAAAATAACCATAGCTTGCTTCAAGCCGACAATCTCTGTGGGATCGACCCTTACTCACGTAAGGTATTACTTGGACGACCCAGTGCACTTGCTGGTTAGTTGTGCGGAATTGCAAAAGTGTGATTGTGATTTCGTGCACCAAATTTTTGGTGCCGTTGCCCGGGAATGAACGATCACGATTTCGTGCACCAAGTTTTTGGCGCCGTTGCTGGGGATTGTTCGAGTTTGGACAACTGACGGTTTATTTTTTTTGCTTAGATTAGGAAAAATTTTTCTTTTTGGTTTAGAGTCTTCTATTATTGTTTTTGGTTAAAATTTTGAAATCCTTATTTTATTTTTCTAAATTATTTTCGAAAATATTTTTTTTTACCAATAACTTCATGATTTAGTCTTTTGTTGAGTTTAGTTTCATAATTTAAGTTTGGTGTCAATTGCATGATTTTATTTTTCTTTCAAATTTTCGAATTATATGTTCTTAGTTCTTTCTTAATCTTCAAGTCATTTTTGTTTATTTTCCTTGTTTGATCTTTAATTTTTCTTGTTTTGTGTTTTTTCTTGTTTTTCTTGTGCGTTTTCAAATTATTAGTATTCAAAAAAAAATTTATATACATTAAATACCTTTATTAAAACACTTTAAATTTATAGCTCAATTGGCTAGAGCAGTGTGCTTATGTTCTTGGTAATTGGGAATCTTCCTTTTAAGAATTTTTCAAAAATAATTTTTCTTTGACTAAATCTCATGTCAAACTTTTAAGTTTGGTGTTCTCTTGTTATTTTTTTATTTTATTTTCGAAAAATTATTTTTAGTTTTCTAAAAGTTTTAAGTTTGGTGTTCTTTTTTTTTATGTTCTTGTGAGTCTTCAAAGTGTTCTTGAGGCTTCTTTGTGCTTCGATCTTAAAATCTTTAAGTTTGGTATTCCTTGGTGTTTTCCCTCCAAAACTTTCAAAAAACAAGGAGCATTAGATCTAAAAATTTTAAGTCTTGTGTCATTTTATTATTTTTCTCTTTCCTCATTAAATTCAAAAATATCTTTTCTCTTTATTTTAAATTGAGTTTTCGAAAATTACTTTTAAAAATTCAGATTTTTATTTTAAAAATCAAATCTTTTCAAAATTCAAAATCTTTTTTTCAAAAATCATATCCAAAGTTTTTCAAATCTTCTCAATTAAGCAATTATTTTCACTTTCAAATTTATTTTTCTCTCAGTTTTCGAAATTTACATTCTAATTTCTAATTATTCTATTTTATTTTATCTTATTATTTTTATTTATCTTAATAATTTGGTTTGTTCTACTTCAATAAAATAAAAACACAAATATATTTTCTTTGCAATTCATATCAATTCTATTTTATCCATCATGGATCTAAGTGGAAATAAACAGTCCAGAAGGACTCTGGGATCATATGCTAATCCCACTACTGCTGCATATGGGAGTAGTATCTGTATACCTCCCATCAAAGTAGGCAGTTTTGAGCTAAATCCTCAGCTCATTGTCATGGTGCAGCAAAACTACCAGTATTCCGGTCTTCCACAGGAAGAACCTACTGAGTTTCAGGCACAATTCTTGCAATTTGCTGACACAGTACGTGACAAGGAGGTAGATCAGGATGTATACAGACTGTTACTATTTCCGTTTGCTGTAAAAGATCAAGCTAAGAGGTGGTTAAATAACCAACCCACAGCAAGCATAAGAACATGAAAACAGTTGTCAGACAAATTTCTGAATCAATATTTCCCTCCAAAAAGGATGATACAGCTAAGGCTGGACATCCAAGGCTTTAAACAAGAGGATAATGAATCCCTTTATAACTCCTGGGAGAGGTACAGAGGGATGCTAAGGAAATGCCCCTCTGAAATATTTTCAGAGTGGGTGCAACTAGACATCTTCTACTATGGGCTTACAGAAAGAGCTCAGATATCTCTAGACCACTCAGCTGGTGGATCTATACACATGAGAAAAACTATTGAAGAGGCTCAAGAGCTTATTGATATAGTTGCTAGGAATCAGCATCTGTACATAAGCAGTGGATCCTCCATAAAAGAAGAAGCCAAAGCAGTGTCTACTGAACTTGGTCCTCCAGAACAAGTTGCTGAACTCAATCAACAACTGTGTTTTCTAACAAAATAGCTAGTAGAATTCAAGGGGATGCTATAAGACATTAAAAATGCTAATAAAAATATGGAAGCACAATTGAATCAGACAAAACAGCAGTTATCAAAGCAGATAACAGAAGAGTGCCAGGCAGTTCAATTAAGAAGTGGAAAAATATTAAATACCTCACTTCAGAGCAGCAGAAAACCAAGGAAAGAACAACTGACAGAGGATGAAAATATTATCCAAAATTTTTTTGAGGACAGTAAGAGCCTATAGAGGAACAACTCTGGTGTTCAAACGCCAGAAACAAGTAAGGAGCTGGCGTCAAACGCCCAATGGAAGCTCAGTTCTGGCGTTCAAACGCCAGAAACAGGCAAGAAGTTGGCGTCCAACGCCAATCAAGCTTCTAACCCTGGCATCCAAATGCCAGTGAGGGATCAGACACACACAAGTGCTGATAGCAACCCCTCTAAAAAGGCTTCTCCAACCACCTCCGTAGGAAATAAACCTGCAGTAACTAAGGTTGAGGAATACAAAGCCAAGATACCTTATCCTCAAAAACTCCGCCAGGAGGAGCAGGATAAGTAATTTCCCCGCTTTGCAGACTATCTCAGGACTTTTGAAATAAAGATTTCATTTGCAGAGGCACTTGAGCAAATACCCTCTTATGCCAAGTTCATGAAAGAGATCTTGAGTCATAAGAAGGATTGGAGAGAAACTGAAAGAGTTCTCCTCACTGAAGAATGCAGTACCCTGAGAGTCAATGAGGATGAGTTTAAGTTGAATATTGTCAAAGCCATGCAGCATCCAGACACACCAAAAGACTGCATGAAAGTTGATATTATTGACTCTTTGGTAGAGGAGATCAACATAGCTGAGAGTCTCGAATCAGAGCTGGAAGACATCTTTAAAGATGTTCAGCCTGATTTGGAGTTATCAGATGAATTGAAAGAGTCTCTGAAACTTCCTCAGGAAGAGGAAAATCCTCCTAAACCCGAGCTCAAACCATTACCACCATCCCTGAAATATGCATTTCTGGGAGAAGGTGACACTTTTTTGGTGATCATAAGCTTTGCTTTAAATCCCCTGGAAGAGGAAGCGCTACTTCAAGTGCTAAGGACACACAAGACAGCTCTTGGTTGGTCCATAAGTGATCTTAAGGGCATCAGCCCAGCAAGATGCATGTACAAGATCCTATTGGAGGACAATGCTAAGTCAGTGGTTCAACCACAGAGGCGGCTAAATCCAGCCATGAAAGAAGTGGTGCAGAAAGAGGTCACCAAGTTACTGGAGGCTGGGATTATTTATCCTATTTCTGATAGCCCCTGGGTGAGCCCTGTCCAAGTTGTCCCCAAAAAGGGAGGCATGATAGTGGTTCATAATGAAAGAAATGAACTGGTTCCTACAAGAATAGTTACAGGGTGGCGCATGTGTATTGACTATAGAAGGCTCAATACAGCCACCAGAAAAGATCATTTTCCTTTACCATTCATAGACCAGATGCTAGGAAGACTAGCGGGTCATGATTATTACTGCTTTTTGGATGGCTATTCAGGCTACAACCAAATTACAGTAGATCCCCAAGATCAAGAAAAAACAGCATTCACATGCCCATCTGGAGTATTTGCCTATAGAAGGATGCCATTTGGGCTGTGTAATGCACCTACAACCTTTCAGAGATGCATGCTCTCTATTTTCTCTGATATGGTGGAAAATTTTTTGGAAGTCTTCATGGATGACTTCTCAGTATATGGAGACTCATTCAGCTCCTGTCTTGATCACCTGACACTGGTTCTGAAAAGATGCCAAGAGACTAACCTGGTTTTAAACTGGGAAAAATGTCACTTTATGGTGACTGAAGGGATTGTCCTTGGGCACAAAATTTCGAACAAGGGAATAGAGGTGGATCAAGCTAAGGTAGAGGTAATTGAAAAATTACCACCACCTGCCAATGTTAAGGCAATTAGAAGCTTTCTGGGGCATGCATGATTCTATAGGAGGTTTATAAAGGATTTTTCAAAAATTACAAAACCTCTGAGCAACCTGCTAGCTGCTGACATGCCATTTGTGTTTGACACAGAGTGTCTGCAGGCGTTTGAAACTCTGAAAGCTAAGCTGGTCACAGCACCAGTTATTTCTGCACCAGACTGGACACTACCATTCGAACTAATGTGTGATGCCAGTGACCATGCCATTGGTGCAGTATTGGGGAAGAGGCATGACAAGCTTCTGCATGTCATTTATTATGCTAGCCGTGTTTTAAATGATGCCCAGAAAAATTACACAACCACAGAAAAAGAATTGCTTGCAGTGGTTTATGCCATTGATAAGTTTAGATCATACTTAGTAGGATCAAAAGTGATTGTGTAAACTGACCATGCTGCTCTTAAATATCTACTTACAAAGCAGGATTCAAAACCCAGGCTCATAAGATGGGTGTTGCTTCTGCAAGAGTTTGATATAGAAATAAGAGACAGAAAAGGGATAGAAAACCAAGTGGCTAATCATCTGTCCCAGATAGAACCAGTAGAAGGGGCGTCATTTCCCTCTATTGAGATCTCTGAAACCTTTTCGGATGAGCAGTTGTTCGCCATTCAGGAAACACCATGGTTTGCAGACATTGCAAACTATAAAGCTGCAAGGTTCATACCCAGGGAGTACAGCAGGCAACAAAAGAAAAAATTAATTACTGATGCAAAGTACTACTTATGGGATGAACCCTATCTCTTTAAGAGATGTGCAGACGGAATAATCCATAGATGTGTGCCAAGAGAAGAAGCACATAAGATCTTATGGCATTGCCATGGGTCACAATATGGAGGTCATTTCGGAGGTGAGCGAACAGCCACCAAAGTCCTCCAATGTGGCTTCTACTGGCCTACCCTCTATAGAGATTCCCGAGAGTTTGTACGTAACTGTGACAGTTACCAGAGATCTGGTAATCTGCCTCATGGTTACGCCATACCTCAACAAGGAATCTTGGAGATTGAGTTGTTTGATGTATGGGGTATTGACTTCATGGGGCCTTTTCCACCATCATACTCAAACACTTATATTCTGGTTGCAGTCGACTATGTATCAAAATGGGTAGAGGCTATAGGGACCTCTCCATACCAGCTTGTGTATGGTAAGGCCTGCCATCTGCCCGTGGAACTGGAACATAAGGCCTACTGGGCAACCAGATTCCTAAACTTTGATGCCAGATTAGCTGGAGAAAAAAGATTTCTCCAGCTAAATGAACTAGAGGAATTCAGACTCACTGCTATCGAAAATGCCAAGCTTTACAAAGAGAAAGCAAAAAGGTGGCATGACAGAAAGCTATCATCTAGAGTCTTTGAACCAGGACAAAAGGTTCTACTTGTTTAACTCTAGGCTCAGGCTATTCCCTGGGAAACTGAAATTCCGGTGGAGGGGGCCATATGTGATTACAAGTGTGTCACCATATGGCTATGTGGAGCTTCAAGACATTGATTCTAATAAGAAGTTCATTGTTAATGGACAAAGAATCAAGCGTTATCTTGAAGGCAATGTTGAGCAAGAGTGCTCAAGGCTGAGGCTAGATTAAAAGCTCAGCAAGGTCCAGCTAACAACAATAAAGAAGCGCTTGCTGGGAGGCAACCCAGCCATTAGCAAAGCTTTTTATTTATTTATTTATTTATTTTTAAGTATACAAGTTTAATATAAATAATCTTCAAAGTAAAGAATCAATTGCATAAGTTCACAGGGTTACAGAAGGATTCAGAATGCAAAACAGGGAGAAGGAGCTCACTGGCAAGAAAATGCCAGTAAGAGGAATAATTGGGCGTTTAACGCCAGTAATGATACCTTTTTAGGCGTTAAATGCCAGAATGGTGGCGTTTAACGCCATACTTGCAGCATCCTGGTCGTTCAGAAAAATGCCCAGTGACGAAAGATTTCTGGCGTTTAACACCAGCCAGAAGCAACAGCTGGCCGTTAAACGCCCAAAAGAGGCTACAGATGGGCGTTAAACGCCCAAAATAAGCAGCAGTTGGCCGTTTAACGTCAGGATTGTGCAGGGGAGGAAGTTCTTGCTTCCAACTTGGATTTTTTTCAAAATTTCATATCTTCAACCATTTTCATTGCATAAACATGTTCCATACTTTCTTTTTTTTCAATCTTTTTTTTTCCAAAATTTTTAAAATGTCTTAATCCTAAAATTAAATCTTTCTCAATTCTTCTTAAACCTCTTCTCAAATCTTTTTCAGAACAAATCTATCTTTTTCAAAATTCTTTTTTTTCAAACTCATCAATATCTTTTTCAAATCTTCACAATATTTTTAGAACAAATCTATCTTTTTCAAATATCTTTCATATCTTTTCAATTTTAAATTACATCTTTTCCTATCTTACCCATCTTCTCCAAATCATATTTTCTATCATATCTTTTTAAAAGATTTTCGAAAACCCACCCTCCCTTCCCTTTAAATCCTCGTTCGGCCTCCCCCTCTCTTCCACAATTCAAACTTAGCTCCCCCTCTGTCCCTCTCCTTTCTTTTCTTTTGCTTGAGGACAAGCAAACCTCTAAGTTTGGTGTGTTTATCCGTGATCACTAAGCCAATACCCACCAAGATCATGGCTCCTAAGGGAAAACAAACCAACTCAAGAGGTAAGAAAGAGAATATTCCAAAACCACTTTGGAATCAAGGGAAGTTCTTAACCAAAGAACATTCAGACCATTACTACAAAATAATGGGTCTAAGGTCAGTGATCCCGGAAGTTAAATTCTATCTTAAAGAAGACGAATATCTGGAGATCCAAGAGCAAATTCAAAACAGGAGCTAGAAAGTCCTAGCTAATTCTGAAACAAAGGTGGGAAGAAACATGGTTCAGGAATTCTACTCTAATCTGTAGCAAACAGACAGGCAGAGAATAGCTGGAACCGCATTCTATGACTATCGAACTCTGGTCAGAGGGAAGATTGTTCACACCCACCCTGACAAAATAAGGGAGATCTTCAAGCTGCCTCAACTGTAAGATGACCCAGACACCTTTAATAGGAGAATGATGAGACCAAAGCAGAGCTTGGACAAAATCCTAAAGGACATATGCCTCTCTAGAGCCAAATGGACAACCAACACAAAGGGTGTCCCAAACCAACTCAAAAGAGGAGATCTCAAACCAGTCGCCAGAGGCTGGCTGGACTTTATTGGGCGCTCTATACTGCTCGCTAGCAACCGCTCTGAAGTCACCATTAAAAGAGCAGTGATGATCCATTGGATTATGCTGGAAAAAGAAGTGGAAGTTCATCAGCTGATTTCTTGTGAGCTTTACAAAATTGTAAACAAGAACTCCAAAGATGCCAAATTGGCTTATCCAAGCTTGATCTCTCTGTTATGTAAAGATGCTAGAGTAAAAATGGGAGTAGATGAGTATATTTCAGTTGAGCAACCAATCACCAAAAAGTCAATGGAAGGACAAGTGCAGGACGATCCCATCAAGAGGAGAGCACAGGAGTTCCTCCCAAAAATTCCTCAATTTGAATACTGGAGGCGCCTAGAAGCATCTATCACCAAGTTGCAAAAAGCTATGGATCAACTAAAGGAAGAACAGCAAAATCAAAACAGCATGCTCTGCAAACTACTTAGGGAACAAGAAGAGCAAGGGCGTGAACTGAAAGAACTGAAGCGCCAGAAGCTATCTCTTGAAGGGCCAAGCACCCCACAGACTAAAGAGGCATCTACCTCCCAAAGCAAAGGTTGTTGAGTCCTAACTCTGTGATAACCTTTTATCTATTTTAAGAGTATATGAGTATTAAAATTAGAGTCATTTGTCTTTATATCTTTAGTTTCTTTTCTTTTATTGCTAAGTGTCTGCTTTTATGCCTAATTTATATTATTTCCATAAAATAATAAATAAAGATTAGAGTCTATGCCTTAAGGTTATGAACAACCTATGAATCCATCACCTTTCTTAAATGAAAAATGTTTTAATTACAAAAGGACAAGAAGTACATGGTTTCGAATTCATCCTTGAAATTAGTTTAATTATTTTGATGTGGTGACAATACTTTTTGTTTTCTGAATGAATGCTTGAACAGTGCATATGCCTTTTGAATTTGTTGTTTATGAATGTTAAATATGTTGGCTCTTGAAAGAATAATGAAAAGGAGAAATGTTATTTGATAATCTAAAAAATCATAAAATTGATTCTTGAAACAAGAAAAAGCAGTGAATACAAAAGCTTGCAGAAAAACAAGAGAAAAAAATGGCGAAAAAAAAAAGAGAGAAAGAAAAAAAAAGCAAGCAGAAAAAGCCAAAAGCTCTTTAAACCAAAAGGCAAGAGCAAAAAGCCAATAGCCCTTAAAACTAAAAGGCAAGGATAAAAAGGATCCAAGGCTTTGAGAATTAATGGATAGGAGGGCCTAAGGAAATAAAATCCTGGCCTAAGCGGCTAAACTAAGCTGTCCCTAACCATGTGCTTGTGGCGTGAAAACTTGAGACTGAGCGGTTAAAGTCGAGGTCCAAAGCAAAAAGAAGAGTGTGTTTACGAATCTTGGACACCTCTAATTGGGGACTCTAGTAAAGCTGAGTCACAATCTAAAAAGGTTCACCCAATTATGTGTCTGTGGCATTTATGTATCCGGTGGTAATACTGGAAAACAAAGTGCTTAGGGCCACGGCCAAGACTCATAAAGTAGCTGTGTTCAAGAATCAACATACTAAACTAGGAGAATCAATAACACTATCTGAATTCTGAGTTCTTATAGATGCCAATCATTCTGAACTTCAAAGGATAAAGTGAGATGCCAAAATTATTCAAGAGGCAAAAAACTACTAGTCCCGCTCATCTGATTGGAGCTAAGTTTCATTGATATTTTGGAATTTATAGTATATTCTCTTCTTTTTATCCTATTTGATTTTCAGTTGCTTGGGGACAAGCAACAATTTAAGTTTGGTGTTGTGATGAGCGGATAATTTATACGCTTTTTGGCATTGTTTTTAGATAGTTTTTAGTATAATTTAGTTAATTTTTAGTATATTTTCATTAGTTTTTAAATAAAAATTACATTTCTGGACTTTACTATGAGTTTGTGTGTTCTTTGTGATTTTAGGTATTTTCTGGCTGAAATTGAGGGACCTGAGCAAAAATCTTATTCAGAGGCTGAAAAAGGACTACAGATGCTGTTGGATTCTGACCTCCATGCACTCAAAGTGGATTTTCTAGAGCTACAGGAGTCCAAATGGCACGCTCTCAATTGCGTTGGAAAGTAGACATCCAGGGCTTTCCAGAAATATATAATAGTCCATACTTTGCCCAAGTTTAGATGATGCAAACTGGCGTTCAATTCCAGTTCTCTGCCCTATTCTGGCGTTAAACGCCAGAAACAGGTTACAAGTTGGAGTTAAATGCCCAAAACAGGTTACAACCTGGAATTTAACTCCAGAAACAGCCTAGGCACGTGTAAAGCTCAAGTCTCAGCCCCAGCATACACCAAATGGGCTCCGAAAGTGGATTTCTGCACTATCTATCATAGTTTACTCATTTTCTGTAAATCTAGGTTACTAGTTTAGTATTTAAACAACTTTTAGAGATTTATTTTGTACCTCATGATATTTTCATGTTTTACATTATATCTCTACGGCATGAGTCTCTAAACTCCATGATTGGGGGTGAGGAGCTCTGCTGTGTCTCGATGAATTAATGCAATTACTTCTGTTTTCTATTCAATCACGCTGGTTTCTATTCTAAGATACTCGCTTGTACTTAACCGGGATGAATGTGATGATCCGTGACACTCATCATCATTCTCAACCTATGAACGCGTGCCTGACAACCACTCCCGTTCTACTTTAGATTGAGTGTGTATCTCTTAGCCTATTGGTTCATGATCAGAGTCTTCGTGGTATAGGCTAGGATTATTGGTGGCCATTCCTGAGATCCGGAAAGTCTAAACCTTGTCTGTGGTATTCCGAGTAGGATCTGGGAGGGGATGACTGTGACGAGCTTCAAACTCATGAGTGCTGGGCGTAGTGACAGACGCAAAAAGGATCAATGGATCCTATTCCAACATGAGTGAGAACCGACAGATGATTAGCCGTGCGGTGACAGCGCATTTGGACCATTTTCACTGAGAGGACGGATGGTAGCCATTGACAACGGTGATCCACCAACATACAGCTTGCCATGGAAGGAGACTTGCGTGCGTGAAGAAGGAGACAGTAGGAAAGCAGAGATTCAGAAGACAGAGCATCTCCAAAACCTCAATCTGTTCTCCATTACTGCATAACAAGTACTATTTAATTTATGCTTTTTACTCTTCATAAATATAATCACTCTTATCATTGACCTCCTGACTAAGAATTACAAAATAACCATAGCTTGCTTCAAGTCGACAATCTCCGTGGGATCGACCCTTACTCACGTAAGGTATTACTTGGACGACCCAGTGCACTTGCTGGTTAGTTGTGCGGAATTGCAAAAGTGTGATTGTGATTTCGTGCACCAATAACCTATATCTTCTTCCAATGTTGGAGATGACGAAATAAGATAAATTCTTGTTTATCATTGTGATATGATTGATTAGTCTTGTTTGACATTCTCCCTATGTGAAGATAACATGATACCTTCTTTCATTTGTTGGAGTTAACTAAATAAGATGAATCGATCAATCCATGACTAGGATAGAAAGCCTATATTCTCAATCTTTGCCATGAATATCTCTCTTTACTAATTGCTTTCTTTAATTGCTCTCTTTACTTTTCTTGTCATTTAATTTCTTGCCCTCTTATCAACCAAACCCCCTTTACATTTTCATAGCCAATAATTGATCACTTCATTGCAATTCCTTGTGAGACGAGCCGAAGTCTAAATACTTCGGTTATAAATTCATTGGGGTTTGTACATGTGACAACTCAAAATTTTTTATTGGGAGGATTGTTTGTTGGTGTAGAACTATACTTGCAACGAGAATTTATTTAATTGAGGAAATTCTATACCGACACGACAATTCTCTTAAATCAAAATGGTGCCGTTGCCGGGGAGTTGCAATGGTGTTATATTATTGGCTATTGTGAATATTGTGAATATGTTTGCCTTTTGCTTATTTGTTAGTTTTTGTTAGCTTTAGGACTTTATTGCTTATTTTTGTAGCTTTTGCTTTTATTTGCTATTATGAATTCTCATCCTCACTTTGGCTATGAGTTTGGCTCAAATTATGTTGTAGGGAATGGGAACTACAATGACAATATGCATCAAGGATGGAACAATCAAAGGTGGGAGGAGCCTCAAGGAATTGATCAACCTTCTTGGCAACCACAACCTCCGATTTCCTATAGGTATAACTCTAATCCTAATGCATATCAATCTAATAGATGTGGTGACCCTTATTGTAATTGTCAACAACAACCACCACATGCCTATGAACCACCCCCTCAACATGGTTTTGAACCACCTTACTCACAAGCCCTCTACCACCAAACACCTCATTATGACCTTAATTCTTATCCACCATACCAACCACCTTATGAACCATATGAACCACACATGGAACCACCACCATTCCAACACAATTACTCTCAAGAACCACCTCAATATACACCATCTTCATACCCTTACCAAGATGAACCAACTTCCAATTATGAAACTTCCTTCCCAAACAATGAACCCTCTCTCTCACCACCGCTCCCCGATGAAGCCCTCACACTAGAACTAAGAGATCTTGACTCTCATATGCAAAGGCAACAAGAGGGGACGGAAAAGGAGTTTAAGGAGCTAGAAGCCAAGATGGCTATCCTAGCGGAAGCCGTTAGCAATTTGGTCTCCTCCTGCCTAAGCCTATGCGATCAAGGAACTCCCATTGTGAGGGAGTGAGCTTAGAGCTTCAAGGTGAAGAAGAGGAGTTGAAGCAAGAATTGTCACAAGGGGAAGAAGTTGAGATAAATGAGCCGGAAGAAGTAGTTCAAAACATAGGAGATGTTGGAAGTCCATGGGAATGTAGAATTAGAGAGTTCTCTTCCAAGATGTTTGATGTTAATGTAGAGGAGGGTGTACAACCTCCAAAGCATATCATGATTGAAGACTTTGAAGAGGTTGATCAAGAGATGGATTCAATCATTGAGGAGTTCCTATCTACAATTGAATCTTCTCCCATTGGGCTTGAAATTGAGATCAAGGAAGAAGAGGCACAACCTCCCATGCCCTTGGTAAGCAATGAAGAAGGGATTGAATTGGAAGAGAGCTACCAAGAGGAAGAGGTTGAAATTGAAGAAGCTTGTGAAGAGGTGGAGATATTCAAGGAAGAGCACAAGGGAGTGCAACTTACAAGGCCATTGGAGACGTCCCTTCCTAAGTCACCATCCAACACAAAATTCAAGTGGGTAAAATTCTTATCCTTAAGCTTTACTTTCTCACTTGAATATGGTTTGATTGAAAATGATGGTCAACTTAGAGCTCTTTATGGAGTTAAGAGTAGGAGAGAGTTGTGTAGTGGTTGGACACATTACTATAAGTTCATGATGGTTGCATGCTCGAAGTTGAATGGCAATGGTTAGTGTAAAACCAAATTGCATGGGTCTAGGAGAATGTTTGGATGCTTAATTGATAATTCTAAGGTCATGCCACCTAATTGGAATCATGATGATCAATTTGAAGATGGGTGTCAAAACAAAGTGTGGGATCCCGGATCGCACAAGGAAAATCAAATTTGGGAGCCCATGGTTTGTGTGGCACTCCATCAAGGCTTGGAGTTATCATCTTTGAATACTAAAGCTTATTGGAGATTCAAGCATTAGTGGATGTTCAAGGATAGCTTCAAGCACAAGCCACCTTAAGAGGAGCTCCCCATAAGTCTATCTTAAGGACAATAAACAAAAGTGCTAGCTGAGAGACACCCTACCATGGTAAAATCTTTTCATTTTTCCTTTTGTATATATTGATAGAATTAGTTTAAATTCATGTTTTGACTAGTTTGTTGAGTTTATTTGGTAGTTAGTATGTTAAATAAGGTTTTAAGGTGTTTGGGTAGCTGTTTGGAGGTTTGGAATGATTGGTTTGGTGCAAGAACTTGGAAAATTTTTGAAAAACAGAGAACCAACCCGCGCGTGCGCACACCTAGCGCGTGCGCGCGCCTCAGGCATTTTCGACCATCCACGCGGACGCGCCATGTACGCGTACGTGTGGATTGAAAAATCTCAACCCTCCATACATTGACCCGAGAGTTGCGCCTACACTGCGTCAGCACCATGCCTGAGGCACAAACCACCCGCGCGTGCACGCACCTGGCGCGTACGCGCCATTGATGTTAATTGCGCAATGCGCGCACACGCACACTGTACGCGCGCACCGTTAGCGCCACCTGCCTTCCTGGTACATGTTCCAGAGAGTTATGCCCAGTTTGTGCCTATTCTGTGCCTGCAACCCATGCGTGCGCGCACCTAGCGCGTACACGTCCTTTGGCCAAACTGCGCATCAGCGCAGAAGCGTGCGTGACACGTCCGCGCCGGTGAAAAAAAAAGTTCCTTCCAATTTCTTTTATTACATTTGCTTATTTTCATTTATTGCATTTTAATTTTGTTTTTATAGCTTATTCGTATTTTCTTTTCTAAGTTTCTTACTTTAATAATGGTGTTGAATGCTCTTACTCAATTGTTGAGAATTTCTTGTTTGATATTGATGGGTAATGAAATTTCTAATTCAATGCTTAACCTTTGATGATCCTTGTACCTTTTGTGCATTGATATGAGCTTATATGTCTTTCACAACCCACTCTTTCTTGTTTGAACTTGATGCTCAACATGTTCTTCATGTCATTTGCCTATGCTTTGACTTTACTCTTGTATCAAGTATTAATTAATATGCCCTTTGCCTATATTTCTCTCTCACTTACAAGCATTGCTAACATGTGGTGAGATCCATAATTTTATTTGGCATTAGCCCCCGCCTATGTTCTACTTGCTTTGATATCTTTGATGTAGGCTTAATTATCCTTCTTTCTCTTTCCTTTTAGGTTGGCTACTGATAAACCATTATTTTATGGTTTATATTGTGTTTAATTGTGTGGTTTTATCATGATCCTGACCCACTTATTCATTAAAATAGCATGCATTTATATTTCCTTCCTGAAATCATTACATGAGTGAAAACTGCTTCCTAGAGACTTTTAATTATACATTTTACTTCTCCTTTATTCCATTCGATGTCGTAATCTGTGTGTTAAGCGTTTCAGGCTTTATAGGGCAAGAATGAGTTGGAGATTGGAAAGGAAGCCAGCAAAAATGGAAGGAACACAAGAAATTGAGGAGATGACCAGCGAGAAGCAACGCGGTCGCATGGACGATGCGACCGCACGGAGAAGATCAAATCACAGTGACACGGCCGCATGGATGAAGCGACCGCGCGAAATGGAAAAGCACGAGCGACGCGGAGGCGTGGACGACGCGCCCGCGTGGTGAAGCGAAACGTGAATGACGCGTCCGCATAAGCGACGCGATCGCGTGGCATGCGCGATCTGCATAATTTGCAGAATCGCTGGGGGCGATTTTGGACCCTATTTTGACCCAGTTTTCGGCCCAGAATAGCAGACTAGAGCCAGAGAACATGCAGAAACCAGAGACAACATTCATTCTACACAGTTTTAGTTTTTAGATCTAGTTTTACTCCTCCTCTAGGTTTTCTCTCTAGACATTCATAGTTCTTAGGATTTTAGTTTCTCTTACTTTTTTGGCATTGGAACACTGAGAAGAGTTATTATCTCATCAAGACTTCGTCATTCTAGTTCATTTTCTTTACTTGGCTTTACTATTCCATGTTCTTTGCTTTGTTAATTTTACCATTGGAATATTTTTAGGATTATTTAATACAAGGATCACCTTTATTTTTAATTGACTATTTCGATTTTTATTTACAATGTCTTCCTTTAATTCTTTTTTGTATGCTATGAATTTTACATTCACAATGAGCAAGTAGTTCCCTAACTTGATGAGGAATTGATTGAAAGGAACCCTTGAGTTGGAAGGCTTGAAAGAAAAATTGTAATTGGGTTTATGATTGGATTGCCTCCTAATCACTAACACCAATCCCTTTTAATTAAGTGGATTACAACTTGTGAACGGACGTAGCATTCCAACTTGTTTGACTTTCCTTCACCTAGCAAAGGATAACTAAACAGGACAACCTTCAATTGTCAATTAATCCTGACAGCATTCCAACAATAATAGGGATTCCAACTAATCAATTCCCAGTCAAGGCTTTTATTTACACTATTCAAATTCACCAATTTAATTTCCTGTTTGCTCAATTCAATCCTTTTTGAAAACCTCTGATTAATAAAATAGCACACTTTTCTACAACTCGTTGGGAGACGACCTGGGATTCATACTCCCAGTATTTTAAATTTCAATTTTCTGTGACACCCTTCTAAATTGAGCAGTGGATTTCTGGCGAGTTAAGAACTATACTTGCAACGTATATATTTTAACAATTTTTAATTCAGCAATTTCTGCACGCATCAATTTTTGGCGCCGTTGCCGGGGAGTTGCAATAGAGTGCTAAAGTTATTAATTAGAATTTATTTATTTGCATTTTATTTTATTTTGCTACTATGAGCTGCATGTTTCTTTCGCTAGATGACGCGTTCACTCCCTGACCCACGCTTGCCAGTATTCGATCCTGAGATTGAAAGAACCATCTCACGAATAAGACGAGCTCGGCGTCGGTTAGTCCTCTCTGAGGGCGGATTTGAAATGCCATCTGAGGAAGAGACCAGCCCCCGTTCTACTGATTCGGTTGATTCACGTGTAGATGACATGGCAGAACCCAGAAGAGTTACCATCCAGGAGGAAGGACCCCCTGATTTTACAATGCAACCGTTTCAAGCGCATCACCCAGCGGTGGCTACAAATTTCGAAATAAAGACTGCACTGCTCAATTTGATGCCCAAGTTTCATGGCTTACCTGCTCAAGAGCCTATCAAGCACCTGAGAGATTTCCAGGCAGCCTGTTCTACTGTCAGGCGTGATGGTGCTGATGAAACTTTAATTCTGCTGAAAGCTTTCCCGTTTTCTCTTGAGGGAAAAGCAAGAGAGTGGTATTACACTCAACCCCTAGCAAATGTATCCAACTGGGATACGCTCGGAAAAGAGTTTTTGGAGAAATTCTTTCCATCTGAAGTTACTGATAAACTAAGGAAAGACATTTCCACGATTGTTCAAGATGACAACGAGACTCTTTTTGAATACTGGGAGTGCTTCAATAATCTTCTGGAAGCATGCCCCCACCACAGAATCGACAAGATAGTGTTGCTCAGCTACATTACACAGGGTATGAGGCCCCAAGATAAGACCACATTGGAAAGTGCTAGCAATGGGTCTATGAAGAAGTACAAAACCACTGATGAGGCATGGCAATTGATCAGCGACTTAGCTGAATCTACTAGGAACCACAGACAAAAGCAAGGCCATTTAAAAACCGTTGCAGAAGTATCCTCTAGCAGAGAGACTACTGCTCTAGCTCAGAGTATCTGTGAAATGACCAACTTGTTGAAGCAGATGCAATTGAATCAACAACAAGTTCAGCAAGCTCAACCTTCTCCAGCATAGCAAAGCCAACAGTTAGTCCCGCAGAGAGTTTGCGGAATTTGTGCTGATTATAGCCATTATACCGATGAATGCCCGCAACTCCAATAGGAAGACAACATGGTGGCATCCACTCATAACTTCTATGATCGCCCCAACCAAGGGTACAATCCAGGTGGAAATAATAACCATGGATGGCAGGACAATTCTAACCAAAACTTGAGGGACAACAATAACAGAGGAGGCAGAGATAATCAGGGAAATCAGAGGTGGAATAATAACAACAACAGGCAGCAGAACTAACCTTACAGAGCACCTCACCTGAGGCAATCCCAAGGACCACAGAATGCCCAACAGTAGACCTCTCAATTTACTCACCCTTCTTCATCTCCTAATGAAGAGTTACTAAAATTTTTGAGCGAAGTCAACAGACCATGGAAAATAACATTAATGCCAGTCTGAATGGTCTGACCGCTACTTTGCAAGCTCTTGTCTCACAGATTGGATCAATGCAAAATTCCAATAACCAACCTTCAAGTTCCACTAGAATTCCCTCTCAACCATTACCCAATTCGAAGGGGAGCATTAATGCCGTCACCCTAAGGTCCGGAACCACACTGCAGGAGAGGAATCAGGAGGAGCCAAGCCCACCAGAGCACGCCTCAGCTGAAGAGGTCGTAGAAATAGAAGATGTTGAAGAGGAAGAGGACATACAGGACATAACTGAAAAAGAAGAAGCCCAACCACAGGAGGAAGCACCAAGAGGCGTAGACACTGCAGAAAATACCACTCCCATTCCATTTCCACAACTTGCAAGGAAGCCCAGGAAGCAACTGGAACCCGATCCCAAAATGGTAGAAATATTCAAAAAAGTTGAGGTAACCGTTCCTCTTTTTGATGTTATTCAACAAGTACCTAAATATGCAAAGTTTCTAAAAGATTTATGTATACATAAGGACAAAATTCATAAATTAGAAACTATTCCTTTAGGTAGTTCCATATCTGCTTTAATGGGGGGATTACATGAGAAGTGTAATGACCCAGGTCCTTGTATAGTTAGTTGTACTATTGGTGGAGTAGTAATTTATGATTGCATGTGTGATTTAGGAGCCTATGTTAGTATAATTCCTTTGTCTATATATGATATTTTGAGGCTCCCTCCCTTAAAAAGGTCGGCAGCTCGTTTTGTGTTAGCAGATAAAAGCATTATTACAGTGGCTGGAGTTGCTGAAGATGTTTTAGTGAATATTAAAGGGCTTACATTCCCCACTGATTTTTATATCTTGGAGATGCCCCATAATGACTCAGATAAGCCATCATCAATCCTACTTGAAAGACCATTTCTGAAGACATCAAAATTCAAATTGGATGCTTTTTCAGGAACATACTCTTTTGAAATAGATGGCCGCATAGTAATCTTCAATCTGAATGGAGTCATAAACAACCCTCCAGAAGATCATTCCATCTTCCAGTGTGATGTCATAGATGAAACTGTAGCTGAAGTCCACAAGGAAGAGTTAGAAGAGAGGCACATTGGACAAGGTCCAAGTGTGGGGACCCTCTTGACTGACAATGAGGGCACCTCGGCATTTTCACAAGCTCCAGACAATCCAGAGCCTACCCATGATCAGAAGTTGGAACTGAAACCTCTTCCTCCACATCTCAAATATGCTTATCTTGAAGATGAACAGAAGTTTCCCGTTATCATTGCAAGGGAACTCACTTCCCAACAAGAAGAGCAGTTACTTGATGTACTGAGGAGGCATAAGAAAGCAATTGGGTGGAGTTTGGCAGACATAGTAGGCATCAACCCTCAAGTATGTGAGCACAGAATATTTTTAGAAGAGGGAGCAAGACCTGTCCGTCAACCCCAAAGAAGATTGAATCCCACTATCTTGGAAGTTGTCAAAAAGGAAGTGACCAGACTATTGGAAGTAGGTATCATCTATCCCATTTCAGACAGTGAATGGGTTAGCCCAATACATGTGGTGCCCAAAAAGTATGGAGTCACTACAGTGAAGAATGAGCATGGAGAGCTCATAGCAACTAAAGTTCAGAATGCTTGGAGAGTCTGCATTGATTACAGGCGTCTCAACCAGGCCACCCGTAAGGATCACTACCCACTTCCATTTATTGATCAAATGCTGGATCGTCTATCAGGTAAATCACATTATTGCTTTTTAGATGGTTACATAGGTTATTTCCAGATTCATATAGCTCCTGAGGACCAGAAAAAGACTACTTTTACATGTTCTTTTGGGACTTATGCTTACAAGAGAATGCCCTTTGGCTTGTGCAATGCACCAGCTACTTTCCAAAGGTGTATGATGAGTCTTTTCTCTGATCTTATTGAGGGTTGTATGGAGGTTTTTATGGATAATTTTAGTGTTTATGGTGATTCTTTTAGCCTTTGCTTAGATGGTTTATCTAGAGTATTAGATAGATATGTTAATACAAACCTTGTATTGAATTTTGAAAAATGTCATTTTACGGTAAAACAAGGGATTGTATTAGGACATGTGGTATCTAATAATGGCATTTCTGTAGACCTAGCAATGGTGAGTGTTATTTCTAGTTTATCTTACCCCTCTTCTGTGAGGGAAGTCCGTTCGTTCCTTGGCCATGCAGGTTTTTACAGGAGATTTATTAAGGACTTTAGTAAGGTAGCACTTCCCTTATCCAGATTACTACAGAAGGATATTGAGTTCGAGTTCAATGAAGATTGCAAGCAAGCATTTGATAAGCTGAAGGCCGCCCTGACTCAAGCTCCAATTATGAGCGGACCAGACTGGAGCCAGCCATTTGAAATCATGTGCGATGCTTCCAACCATGCAGTAGGAGCAGCGCTGGCTCAGCGCGAAGGTAAGGATCCTTTTGTTATAGCTTATGCGTCTAAGACTTTAGACGCTGCCCAGTCCAATTATACTACTACTGAGAAAGAGCTTCTTGCTATTGTTTTTGCTCTGGATAAATTACGAGCTTATTTACTTGGTACTAGAGCAGTAGTGTATTCAGACCATGCAGCTTTAAAGTATCTATTATCTAAAAAGGAATCCAAACCAAGGCTCATACATTGGATACTCCTATTACAAGAATTTGATTTAGAAATAAAGGATAGGAGTGGTAACCAGAATTTAGTGGCAGACCACTTGAGTCGCCTTGAGCACATTAAGGATGATTCTGCTCCTATAGATGATAATTTTCCATTTGATAACCTGCAAGCAGTATCTGAGGTATCTCCCTGGTATGCACCTGTAGCTAATTATCTAGTTAGCCGCACATTTCCTCCTAACTTTTCTAAGCATCAAAGAGACAAGCTGAAAAGCGAGTCTAAATATTATATATGGGATGACCCATATTTATGGAGATGTGGCGCTGATCAGGTAATTAGACGGTGTGTGCCTCAATCAAAATTCCAGTCCATCTTAGAGGCCTGTCACTCATCTGAGAGTGGAGGACATTTTGGCCCTCAAAGAACTGCTAGAAAAATCTTAGACTGTGGATTCTGGTGGCCTACTCTTTTTAGAGACGCTGCTGAATTTTGTAAATCTTGCCCCCCATGCCAAAAATTTGGTAATATATCCAGAAGGGATGAGATGCCTCAACAAATTATGCTTTTCTGTGAAATTTTTTATGTTTGGGGCATTGACTTTATGGGTCCATTTCCAAATTCAAATGGTTATTTTTATATATTATTAGCTGTGGACTACGTTTCCAAATGGGTGGAAGCAATTCCTACCCGCACTGATGATGCTAACACTGTTGTTTCCTTTGTGAGAAACCACATTATTTGTCGCTTTGGATCACCACGAGCAATCGTGAGCGATCAAGGCACCCATTTTTGTAACAGGAGACTAACAGGATTAATGAAGAGGCATGGGATAATTCATAAGGTTGCAACAGCATACCATCCTCAGACCAATGGGCAAGCCTAGGTGTCGAACAGAGAGATAAAGCGTATCTTGCAGAAGATAGTCAAACCTCATAGAAAAGACTGGAGCACCAGGCTACAAGATGCACTCTGGGCATACATAACAGCATACAAAACACCCATTGGGATGAGTCCGTTCCGCTTGGTTTACGGAAAAGCTTGTCATCTCTCTGTTGAGGTAGAGCACAAAGCCTTTTGGGCAGTCAAGGAGTGCAACATGGGGTTGGAGAACGCCAGAGCTGAAAGGAAGTTGCAACTGCAAGAACTGGAAAGCCTTCGCCTAGAAGCTTATGAGAACTCAAGACTATACAAGGAAAAGATGAAGGCTGCACATGATCAGCACATCAAGAGGAAAGAGTTCCAACCTGGGGATTTAGTCCTCCTTTACAAATCTCGTCTGAGGCTCATGCCAGGCAAGTTGAGATCCAGATGGGAAGGTCCATACAGAGTAGAGAAGGCCGAACCATACGGAGTTTATCACCTAAGTCATCCTTCAAGTTCTGAACTTATCAAAGTTAATGGACAACGCCTAAAGCTATACCATGGCGAGAAGATGCAGAAAAACAAGGAGCTTGAGATCTTCCTCTTGGAGGATCCCCACATAGCAGAAGAGTGAGCTAGTGGAGCGTCCAACTTACGGACGTTAAAGCAAAGTGCTAGGTGGGAGACAACCCACCATGGTATGATCGTTCTTTTCTTTATTTTTAGTTTTCTTATCCAATAACTCTTCTCTTTATTAGTATATTTCGTGCATCTGCATCTGCATATTTAAAAAAAAAAAGAAAGGTGCCACGCGACCGCATCAGCGATGCGTCCGCGTGGCAATGAGAGGAGAGAAAATTAAAAACAAACAGAGGGTCATGCTGGAGCGTGGCTGGAGGAGTGCCAGTGGCACAAATCAGCCCACGCGATCACGTCGCTGACGCGTCCGCGTCGTATGGGCATAATGGCCTCTTACGCGACCGCGTGCCCTGATTTTCGACGTAAAACGGGTGCACAGCTGAAAGTTGTGCTAGACTGGTGCTGGACTGGCGCTGGATGCACAATCCCCCTCACGCGAACGCGTGCCCCACGCGAACGCGTGCCCCACGCGGCCGCGTTGTATCCCATAAATCGCCCACTCACGCGATCGCATGCCCCATGCGATCGCGTCACCTAAAATTTGGCATTTAATGATTTTGAACAGAGAGTTGTGCGAGTGCGAGGCAACCCTCGCGCCACTGGCACAAACTGGGACACGCGACCACGTGACCGACGCGACTGCGTCAATCATCCTAAGCGCAAGTCGCGCGACCGCGTGCCCCATGCGATCGCGTCGCTTGCACCGCACAGCTCAACCTAATTTTGCCAATTATCATATCTTTTTCTTCTCCAAATCCTAATTTTTCTTTTCCCTCCTTATTTCTTCCTCCTCCCTTCTTCCTTCTATCTCACCTTTCACTCTCTCTCCCTCACCTCCATTAACAAGGTTTTATTTTCTTCTTCATCCTTTTCTTTTCTATCATTCTTCTTATTTTATATGTTATTTTCTTTTCTTTCTTTCTTTTCTTTTCATTATTCATATTTTCTTTCTTCTTCTTTCCCTTTTTACACGGTGTTAGAATTTTATTTGAGTCATTATTTTTCATTATATGCTTGTGGATTGTTGTAAATTATTTGATAATTATATATTATTTTTTTAAAGGGTTGCTTGCATGTTCACTTTAATACTTTCCATACCTTCTTCACCATGCATGCTATGTGTTTGTGAAAAAGCCCATATGGCATTATGCACTTCTCTATGTTATTCTACTATTCAATGCTTGCTTTTCACTAATTCCCTTTACTATTATATTAATTGAATTTAATTGTCAATACAAACGTGATGGTTTGTTACAAAGTAATGCTTGGTCTATGCTACTCATGCCCTTTTCCGGCATGCCAATAAACACCTTGCATTCACTTGTCACTATATGCACTAGCTATTTTCCTTCGATGACTTTTCACATGTACTCATGAGCGTGTGTTACTGTCAGTTACCTCCTTATGTGCATCCATCACCACCTTTTCCGTTCTTTTCATTGCTATATATCTCTTTGAATTCAATCTACTCTCTCTTCCCTTTTCAGGATGGCCACCAAGAAAGGAAAAGAGAAAGCTACTCCCAAACCACCAGCAAGAAGAGGAACTAAAAGAGCACTAGTGACAGAGCCTTCTTCAACTGCAGTCAAGCCCTCAACAAAAAGAGTTAAGAGGATCATAAAGGTTGATGAAAAGGAGAAAGCCTTTCCAGCAAAGGACACTGCGCGATTTCTAAATCGCTACTGTGAGCAGATGTTCCCTATCCTGGCTGCAAGGAGTTACAACAACGAACACTTTCTTATCCTCCCGCCCAATATTGCTACTTTTGTTGAGCCGGAAATTGAACGAAGACAATGGGGTTTCCTACAGAGACAACAGAAGCAGGTCAATCTTTCTTGGGTAGTCGAGTTCTACTCTAACTTCTACCTGCCTACCCTGCAGTCTGTCTTTGTCAGAAGCAAGTCCCCATTACAGAAGAGGCTATTCAACAAGCTTTAGGTCTTCCCCCTATTTCAGAAGGATTGGACGCCTTTCAAGAAGCCGCACTCAAGCGCCAGATGTACCAATTTGACTGGGAAGCTGTTCTCAAAGTTATCGCACTACCTGGCAGCCGTTGGATCTACGGATACCATCGTACCCGCCCTAAGGGTATATTGGCTTCAGCACTTACCTTGGAGGCTCGCGTATGGGCACAGATCATGTCCCATTACGTCTTTCCGAGCACTCACGAGTCCTCCTTCACTGCGGACATGGTCGTTCTACTATGGTGTATCCTTACAGACCAGCCTCTGAACCTACTAAGACATATCCGGAATGCCATGGGACACGTACAAATTGCGGACAAATTACCTTTTCCCGCCTTGGTCTCAGATCTTGTCTCAGCAGCCGGAGTCTCCTACAGAGCTGGAAACACCAAAGCCATGCTCCCACGGGATGATCAGTATGTCCCTAATGGGAAATACCTCAGACTTTCAGCAGCCACTACAAGCCTTCCTTCTACTCCAGTTGAAGATATTCCTTCTTCAACACCACAAGCACCTACAACAGATGAACTGCTCCAGCAGATAATCAAAAGATTGGATCGGCAAGAACAGAAAGCGAAGTTAAGAGAGCGCCGTAACGAGCGCCAATTCAAACACCTCAAGGAGCTACTCAAGGGACACTTCAAGGACTCAGACACCCCGGACTCCACTTCCTTTACCAGCACAGGGAGCCATGATGGTCCCGACTGTGGAGATACTGCTACCAGCCCACCCCTGTTCCTGACAGATGGCACCGAGGACGGTGCAAAGCCTTAAGTGTGGGGAGGTCGATCAGTACCTGACTTCCGGAGGTAATTTCTCTTCCCTAGCACCAATAAATTAGGATATTTTAGTTAGTTTTTCTTTTTTTATAGAATAGGATAAATTGCATAGTAATAGGTTAGTTGCATGCATGCTCTACTTGATTGAAAAGACAATAAGTTTCTTCTAAGACTCTATCTTTGGAACAAAATTTCACTAATTTTAAAAAAAAAAATTTTTTTTGATAAATCTACTTGAAGTTGTATTTGGAACATGATTTTTGAGCTAAAGAACACACAACCTGTGAAGATTTGAGCCTTTATGTATGGTTACATTATTTAACCATAATTATTTTATTCTTGTGTGTTTACTTCTCTATGATTGTAATCTATATTTTATTTTATCTTATATGTCCAATATTTATTATATTTGTATGCTTGCATATGATTGAGGCCATCTTTTGTTTAAACTCACTTATCCAAATTAAGCCTACCCTTTTCAATTATCTTTGTTAACCACTTTGAGCCTTTAAATCCCATTTGTTCTATATTTCACCACATTACTAGCCTTAAGCGGAAAAACAATTGTATATCCCAAATTGAATATTTGGTTAGCTTAAGATAGAATTGTGTGTGCTACTTAAGTATGGGAAATTGTGGGAACAAAAGTTATTAAGGGAATGTGTCATGATAATTTAATGGGAATTTAGATACCTACTCATGTGAAACTATAAGAATTAAAAATCTATGTGCATTGATAAGCTATGTTTATTTTTGCTTCTATTTAAAAAAAATTAATAAATAAATAAATAAGGGGACAAAATTACCCCAATGCTGAATTGAGAATTCAAAGATCAATGCACATACGATAAAAATTAAAATAAAAGGTTGATACATGAGTATGGAATGTAAAAGGGAAATTCTGGGTAGCTAGGTATGAATTCTAAGGTTATGCAAGTTATATAAGTTGGGTTGAAGCTTGGGTTAATTAAAGATTCAATTTATAAGCTCACTTGACCATACATGTATCCCTACCTACCTTGGCCCCATTACAACCTTGAAAAGACCTCATGATGTTTGCATTGGTATATTAACTGTTGTTCATTGGTTAGGAGAAGAACAAAAGTTAGAGAGCATGATTAGAGAAGGATAGAGTGATTACCCTATAAACTAGAGAGATTAGAGCGTACATATATCATCAGTGAGGGTTCAATGCTTGAATCTCCATGTTCCCTGCTTTCATGAGCTATCTTCTTGCACTTTTATCTATCTTACTGTATAATGATAGAATTAGTAGAATTTGATTTGTAATTGTTTTAAAGAGCTTATTTACTTTTGATCAAGTGGACAGGAATCATATAGTTGCATTCATATATATAGGATTGCATTGCATGAGTTTCTACATGTTCATACTTGTTTATTTTATCTCCTTCAATTGAGCATGAGGACATGCTAATGTTTAAGTGTGGGGAGGTTGATAAACCACTATTTTATGGTTTATATTGTGTTTAATTGTATGGTTTTATCATGATCCTGACCCACTTATTCATTAAAATAGCATGCATTTATATTTCCTTCCTGAAATCATTACATGAGTGAAAACTGCTTCCTAGAGACTTTTAATTATACATTTTACTTCTCCTTTATTCCATTCGATGTCGTGATCTGTGTGTTAAGCATTTCAGGCTTTATAAGGCAAGAATGAGTTAGAGATTAGAAAGGAAGCCAGCAAAAATGGAAGGAACACAAGAAATTGAGGAGATGACCAGCGAGAAGCGACACGGCCGCATGGACAACGCGACCGCGCGGAGAAGATCAAATTGCAGTGACGCGGCCGCATGGATGACGCGACCGCGCGAAATGGAAAAGCACAAGCGATGCGGAGGCATGGACGACGCGCCCGCGTGGTGAAGCAAAACGCGAATGACGCGTCCGCATCAGCGACGCGATCGCGTGGCATGCGCGATCTGCATAATTTGCAGAATTGCTGGGGGCCATTTTGGACCCTATTTTGACCCAGTTTTTGGCCCAGAACAGTAGACTAGAGCCAGAGAACATGCAGAAACCAGAGACAACATTCATTCTACACAGTTTTAGTTTTAGATCTAGTTTTACTCCTCTTCTAGGTTTTCTCTCTAGACATTCATAGTTCTTAGGATTTTAGTTTCTCTTACTTTTTTGGCATTGGAACACTGAGAAGAGTTATTACCTCATCAAGACTTCGTCATTCTAGTTCGTTTTCTTTACTTGGCTTTACTCTTCCATGTTCTTTGCTTTGTTAATTTTACCATTGGAATATTTTTAGGATTATTTAATACAAGGATCACCTTTATTTTTAATTGACTATTTTGATTTTTATTTACAATGTCTTCCTTTAATTTCTTTTTGTATGCTATGAATTTTACATTCACAATGAGCGAGTAGTTCTCTAACTTGATGGGGAATTGATTGAAAGGAACCCTTGAGTTGGAAGGCTTGAAAGAAAAATTGTAATTGGGTTTATGGTTGGATTGCCTCATAATCACTAACACCAATCCCTTTTAATTAAGTGGATTGCAACTTGTGAACGGACGTAGCATTCCAACTTGTTTGACTTTCCTTCACCTAGCAAAGGATAAATAAACAGGACAACCTTCAATTGTCAATTAATCTTGAGAGCATTCCAACAATAATAGGGATTCCAACTAATTAATTTCCAGTCAAGGCTTTTATTTACACTATTCAAATTCACCAATTTAATTTCCTGTTTACTCAATTCAACCCTTTTTGAAATCCTCTGATTAATAAAATAGCACACTTTTCTGCAACTCGTTGGAAGACGACCTGGGATTCATACTCCCAGTATTTTAATTTCAATTTTCTGTGACATCTTTCTAAATTGATAGGCGGATTTCTGGCGAATTAAGAACTATACTTGCAATGTATATATTTTAACAATTTTTAATTCGCCAATTTCTGCCCACATCAGCCACCAAGAAGGAAAGGATTGGAAAGGCTTCTAAATGGGGCAACAAACAAGTCCATCCGCACAACCTTTTGAAGAAGCTCATCAATTGTAGCAACCCTTCCACTTTACTCTTCTTTGCATGCACCGAGGACGGTGCAAATTTCTAAGTGTGGGGAGGTCGTCCGACCGATCTCCATGGGTAACAATTCCTTTCTTTCAACACCAATTCTTGATTTTCTTTCCTAGTTAGTTGTTGCATTGCATGATAGGTTGCATGTTAGTTAGAATTTGTACATATTTCACCACTTCTTTTTATGTTAGGACTACTTGGTTAGGGTGATGATTTCTTTTTCAAGAAAAATTGTTTTTAGGGCACCCTACCAATTTAAAAAAAAAATTCTTGTTGAACTTGCTTGAAGAATTTATTTTGGAACATGGTTTTTGAGCTAAGAACACAAGCATGTGAGTTTTAAGCCCAAGGGTATGGTTACATCTTATAACCACTTATTTTCATTCTTGTGTGTATTATTCTCTCTCTATGATTATAATCTTTGATTTGTTTGATTCTTTATGTCCATTGTTCCATGTATACATGCATTTATATGATTGAGGCCATCATTTCATTTTAGCTCACTTACCCAAATAGCCTACCTTTCATCAACCATTGTTAGCCAATTTTGAGCCTAATTAATCCCTTTTGTTCTTAATTTTAGCACATCACTACCCATAAGCGAAAAACAATAAATGTCCTTAATTTGGATCTTTGATTAGCTTAGGCTAGTAAGGGTGTGTATCATTTGGGTATGGAAAACTTGGGACATTGGTTGAGGTAAAAGTATATTTTGTATTTTTGATTGAAAATATTGGAATTGGGTACATGCTTATGCATTAAATATGTAAAACCATATGCATTGATACGTACGTTTGTATATACTTTTGAAAAAAAATGTGAAAAAAAATATTTGTAGAAAAAAATAGAAAGATAAAATAAAAGAAACAAAAATAAAAAAATAAAAAAATAAAAAAATAAAATAGAAAAAGAAAAAAGAGAAAAAGAAATAAAAAGGGGACAAAAATGCCGCAAAGTAAAGTTCAATAAAAAAAATCAATGCATATGGAATGTTAATTAACGAGAATGCATGAGTATGTGAAAAAGTGAGAATCATGGGTAGCTAGGTTGTGTATTAGAATTGTATAGGTTGTTACATGTGTTAGGTGAGAGCTTAGGCTAATCAAAGATACAAATTTCAAGCTCACTTGACCATATGCATCCTTACCTTTACCCTAGCCCCATTACAACCTATGAATAAGTCCTCATGATGAATGTATGCATGCATTGAATAATTGTTTATTGTTAGAAGAAAAACAAATCTTGGAAAGCATGATTAAAGGAGAATTGAGTGAATCGACCCTATACACTAGAGCGATTAGAGCGGATACACATCCGGTGAGGGTTCGATGCTCAATTCCTTGTTCCCGGCTTTCATGAGCTTTTCTTCTTGCAAGTCTATTTGTACTTTATTTTGATATTCAAATTGGTAGGATTCATGAATCATCATATGATCATAGCCCAACTTGTTCATATATGTTCTTGGAGATTGATTTACTTTTAACCAAGTAGGTAGAATCATTTTGCATTCAGTTGCATTCATATAGATAGATGCATATAGTTTATTTGCATTGAATAAATGTTCATAACCCTTTTCTTGTCCTTCTTTATTCTTAGCATGAGGACATGCTTAGTTTAAGTGTGGGGAGATTTGATAAACCCCAATTTTGTGGTTTATCTTGTGCTTAATTTGGGGGATTTTATCACCTTTTCTCACATTTATTCAATGAAATAGCATGGTTTGCAATTCTCCCTTGATTTGTGATTAAATGTGAAAATATACTTTTTGGGCCTTAAAATAGCTAAATTTAACTCACTTTAATTTCATTCGATGCCTTGATATGTTTGTTGAGTGATTTCAGTTCATAAGGAAAGAATTGGATGGAAGAAGTGAGGAGAAAAGCATGCAAGGTGGGAGAACTCATGAAGAAATGAAGGAACCGTAAAGCTATCAAGCCTGACCTCTTCGCACTCAAACGACCATAACATGAGCTACAGAGCTTTGTATCGTTCCCATGCTTCATACATGGGTTCAGCATCCATTTGAGTGAATGTTTGCACTTCAGTCTTCAATCTAATAACTCTTTGAGGTGGGTAGAACTTGGCAAGGAACTTGGTTACTAGATCATCCCAATTGTTGATGCTGTCTCTTGGGAAGGATTCCAACCATTGAGTGGCTTTGTCTCTGAGAGAAAATGGAAATAGCAGTAGCTTGTAACTGTCAGGGTGCACACCATTGGTTTTGACAGTGTCACAAATCCTCAAGAAGGTGGACAAGTGTTGGTTAGGGTCTTCAAGTGGCCTTCCTCCATAAGAACAATTGTTTTGAACCAAGGTGATGAGTTGTGGCTTTAGTTCAAAGTTATTTGCATTAACATTTGGGGTAAGAATGCTACTCCCACAATGTCTAGGATCTGCACATGTGTAGGAAGCCAAAACTCTTCTCTGTGGTGGGTTATTGTTGTTATTGGTTGCTCCTTCAGCTCCATTTGGTGGATTTGTTAGGTGTTCCTCCATATCCTGTAACTCTTCTTCTGACTCCTCTTCTCCAACAATGTTTTTCCCTCTTTCAGCTCTTCTTAATCTTCTGAGGGTTCTTTCATCTTGTTCACAAAAAGTGGGTGTAATTCTCCTTATACCTGACATACAACCAAAACATAAGAATCACACAACACCAGAAAGGCAATAACACTTCAATCCATGGCTGAAGTAAAATGTTAGTTAGCTTAAGCAAAACTTCAAACAGTTAGCGTGTTAGTCAAAAGTTAAAGAAACAGAAAAGAAAAAGTGCTTGATCTAGATCTCCACTTCACTTAATCATTGTCAATCTATTTCAATCCCCGGCAACGGCACCAAAAACTTGATGTGTATTTTTGGAAAAACGAATTCCAAACACACAAATCTAACCGGCAAGTGTACCGGGTCGCATCAAGTAATAATAACTCACGTGAGTGAGGTCGATCCCACAGGGATTGAAGGATTGAGCAATTTTAGTTTAGTGGTTGATTTAGTCAAGTGAATCAAGATTTGGTTGAGTGATTTGTAATTGACTGAAACTAAACTGCATGAAAATTAAAGGGAGAGGGATAATTGCAGTAAAGTAAAGAGAATAGAAAATAAAAGTGCTGAATCTTAAAGAACAAGAAATTAAATGGCGAATCTCAAAATAACTTCTAACCAAAAGCTCTCCCCAAAATCACTTAGTAAAAACTAAAATGGAAAAGGCTCTCCAAAAACTTAAATTCTAAGCTATTTATACACTTTCTTCAAATGATCTTCAAGCCTTGAATTGGGCCTTTGCTCTTGATGGAATTGGGTTGACAAAAGCCTCTGTTGATTGCTCTTGGAGTTGGAGAGAAACTCACTTGTGAACCGGGCCATGAACCGTTAAAGCTTGAGTCAAAGGATGCTTTGGAATAAGCCATTAATGATGGGAAACTCTCCGAATTTGTGAAAATAATATGCGAACCCCAAAAACCCGCAAGGGAGAGATCCCTGGAAATGGGAGAAGGCCACAAGCCACGAGCTGCCAAACTGCCATCAAGGGAAGAAACTGAGGTGGACCCCACCATTGTGTTCAACATGGCGGTTGGGAGGTTAAGCAAGAAGTCAAAGGCCTCTGAAAAAAAGATCTTAAGATCCTTGCGGCAACCACCTCAGAACACTGCACGCCACCAACCTTTCTCGATTTCACATTCCGAGCGCAGGATTGTTGGATCTAGGACGTTATCGATGACCCACCCATGGTTATCCCAGCCAGAATAGGATCCGGGCTCATAAAGAGGACACTAGTAGACATGGGTGCCAATTTCAATATCCTATTTAGGAATGCCTTCAATGCCCTCGGGATCCGTGACTCTAACCTCCAGACACACACTAGAACGGGGTGGTGGGCCCGGGAGACTTCTTTATCAAGCCAGATGGGGTAGTCAAGCTTCCGATCATTGTAGGAAATGGGGTCATGAGGCAAATTGTCATGGCTGTAGAAGGTGGGGTCATGAGGTAATTTGGCGAAGCTTGCCATCCAAGATGTGAGATTATCCTAGAACTATCTCCATCTTGCACACCACAGCGGCTGAGCAAAGCAGAGAGCGATAAACCCACTTCGCCTGTCCCGCCAGATCATAGTCAACAAAAAACTTCTCAGTCCCCGGGAGTAGCTGCTCATCAATATAAGCAGCGGCGTCAAAGGAATTTTCCATCACAAAAGGAGCCATAGTCCCTTTTCCCTTCTCGCCAGGCGCAACCTTCCTCTTCTTCCGAGCTCCTGCTCCTCATCTTCATCCTCAATGAGAAAGACAACCATCAAATTCTCTATAGTAGTGAGACCTCCTACCATATCAACTACAAAGAAGAAAGCTCGTGATGCCTAATGAAAACAAAAATAAGAAAAGACAATGCAAAAGGCCAAGACACCTAGACCGACATCCCGATCACTTATCACATGGTGAGGGTTCAGTGGCCTTTTCCCAAATATGGCCGCACCTCAATGATGTTCTTGCTTTCTTGGTTCAAACCCATGTAAGTCACTTTTACGAGGTAATCGACCGCAGCCTCGTACTTCTAGAAAGTGGGAAACTTGCGCTCCCCCACCAAGGTCAACCAAAAGGGGTGATGACCCACGGTTGGCCGTACCTTAAAGTATTCCTCCTTAAACCCATGAAACGAGTCGTCAAAAAGACCAATGATCTTCCGGCCCTAAACAACCCGGAAGGACTTGCACCCTTTTTTTAATTTCTCCTCCCGATGAAGAACGGTCAGGAGGAAGAAGAACAAAAAGACCTCCACCACAACAGGGATCTCCAGATACTCGCACGTGAGCTCGAAGCACCTAATAGCATCGTAGCTATTAGGATGGAGTTGTAACAGGGCAACGCTATACCGGTTCAGAAGCCTGATGATAAAGTTAGAGAATGGAAATCGAACCCCAACATCATCAAACATGGGTTTGTAAACTCACATCCTGTTGGAAACTCGGGGAGCATCCGAGTTGATGTAACAGACCCATTCATGAGGCTCAGGAAGGGAAAGCTCATACTGTTCCTTCGTGGCACCCTATTGCAGATCGCTCGGACATCTTGAAGTTCTTAGAGATCCCACTTGTGAGACACGAGGGTCCCCACCACCTTCGTATTGCAAAAGAAATACATTCAGGGCACGCCCCCGCCGGAAAGACAAGTTCCCAAGGCTCGGCCCTCCTCTACGCCAGACCTACAAATGGGGGCACCACCACTGTGAGCCTACAAGCTACGAGCGAAACACGAAAGAAGGCTGGCCTAAACCCTAGGCCAGTAAGATAGTGGCACCCCCCTAAACCACTAAACGCCACTACCATGGTGGTGTCTATCCGCCATAGCCAATGCAGCAAAATAAATAAAAGAGCAAAATGAGACTTATGGCAAAGCAAATAAAGACTTACTTCGACAATGATGGTGATGAGAGAGTGATAGGGAGTAGAGACTGCCTGAGCAAGCAAAACAGAGTCTAAAGCAGATGAGAAAAATGGAGAAAATGAGTTGAGGAAAGTGGCGAAGCTTGCGAGAAAGAAAGAGTGGAACTAGAAGAGTAGAGAAAGAAAAACTGAATCCAAGTTTTAAATGAAAGGACCCAAAGAGGGTGAATTGAAAGGATTGGAGAGACAATATGGTAAATTTGGCCCCATGGCAATAAATGCCACTTCCCATTGAACTGATGTGACACCTCGAAACGTGTGAGCATGTCCCCCACAATCAGGAGCTTCTGGAAACCGTTCGTCTCCAACTGAACTTCCGTGACCGACACCACCTCAGGACCCCTGAAACGTGGAAACACTGTTAAAACTCATCATGTCACGTTTGGGGGGCTATTTTCTGGGCCTGGGTTCCAGACTCAATGGATGGACCCAGACCCAACTCGTCAGGTACTCGCACGGTGATCCAGCTCATCTCGAGAAATCCGCTTGTGCCATCTCCGATACTTAATATCGCAGATACACATTGTATCCGATTTAAGGAATACCAAAGTCTTATAAGAAGGAACCACGATTCCCCCAAGGTATGCATCATAACCCTAACTTTCGATCTCATGGACAGTGCTTTGACTTTAGCATTAGAGTGTCATTGCAGGTCCACCCACCATCCGGTTCTCACTCAACGCCCCGCAGAGACACAGCAATCATACTCCCACTATTTGGTCGAGGTTCCGTCGAGTTAAGTTAAACCTGAATGGATTTATTGGATTTTTTTAAGTCACATCTTTAGAAGATAATTCTAACACAATAACTTTTGAATAGCAAAACTAGGATATTAGACATATTGTCGATATAATTCTCAAAATATTTACACAATGTTTTCGATATAGTATTTTTTTATTTTTATCTATTAAACTTATCCTAATTCAAACCAATCGATTGAAATTTAACTTAATCGATTGGATTTCAGTTTATCAATAAACAATCGATTGTATATTGCTGGTAAGCATGGTTTTGCATAAATCAATCGATTGGTCATAGTAACCAATCGATTGAACAATGAATTAAATGTAAAATTTATGTAATTCAATCGATTGCTTATGATTTTCAATTCGATTGAATTCTTCCAAGGAAGCAATTCCACCAAAACAGAGAAATTGTATGCAGGGACCAGCTTGTGCTTACAGTGGCAGCAGCACTGTTGTAAAGCCAATGAGAGGGAACAGTTTGTAGTAGTTGTAAAAAAGAAGCTCTTCAAATATAATATACTGAGTGGCAATTCCACTCAATTGCACTTGTTAATTCGATTCTTGCTGAGCATTATTGATCGGATTTGAGACATTCACTTGAGCATAAGGTTATTTCTGGAGCTATATGTTATCTCTTATTTTATTTTAGTATGAGCGCTTCTTGTATCTGATTCTGCATGTTTTGTGGTTGTGGATATGTGTCTGAGAGAACTCTCACTCAATCCCCCGTCTCCTCTTTTTGTGTCAGATTTGCAGAGTACTCATGGTCTGTGAAATCCTGTTATATTCATGAGTGGAACAACTCAATTGAAGTGATTCACTTAAAAGTTTCTTACCCTAGTCCCTGAGTTACAAGCAACTGAAGCTATTGGAATTTTCTAGTTTCAACAAAGTTCCTTACAAGTATATTCTTGCTTCAATTTTCAACCTGTTTCTTTTCCATTCTGATTTTGGAACCATGTTTTCAGTTTTTTGGTGTCATGTCTTAGATCAGTCACATGTACGAGGAGCATCGACTGCTTGTTGCTCAATCATGTGGAGAGCTTGCAGAATTTGTACGGCCTGAGATTCGGGATTCTCTTAATTTATCTATTGTGCAGCAATTCTGCTGTTGTTGTTCGAGAGGCTGCGGCTTGTAATCTGGCTATGCTGCTTCCACTTTTCCCAGACATGGATAAATATTTCAAGGTCAGTCTCACTTAATTTGCTCGAGGCAATCATGAAGATTACTGACTTGAGACTTGGCTACAATATAAGCTCTAGAACAAGTTGATAAGGCATGGTCTAGGAATGGAGCCTTCTCCACTTGTCATAATATAAAAAAAAATTTAAGGAACTATAATTAAGGCTGAACAGTTGATACAGTTCTATGTTGTTTTCTTTGTTGATAGGTGGAGAAGTTGATGTTTCAATTAGTATGTGACCCATCAGGAGTGGTGGTGGAAACTTCTCTCAAGGAATTGGTTCCAGCGTTGTCCTCCTCTTTCTGGGGTTGAAGGGTCTGCAGAATCACATCTCTGTGTTCTGGGTGAAAGAGAGTGCTGGAATATAGATATTCTTTTAAGAATGCTGGTGGAATTGCTTCCTTGGGTAGACCAGAAAGTCATAGTAACCAATCGATTGTTTGGAAGAATTCAATCGATTGAAAATCATAAGCAATCGATTGAATTACATAAATTTCACATTTAATTCATTGTTCAATCGATTGGTTACTATGACCAATCGATTGATTTATGCAAAACCATGCTTACCAGCAATATACAATCGATTGTTTGTTGATAAACTGAAATCCAATGGATTAAGTTAAATTTCAATCGATTGGTTTGATAGTCCAATCGATTGGTTTTCAGCGAAACACGATTTCATGACTACTCAGGAACGTCTCGGATCGAATGTAATATTTTAATCGATTTGGATCCATGGAGGATATAATTGTTGTTGTTTTTGTATTTGATTGTTAATGAACATGATAGATTTATGATAAATTAATTATTTATAAAATAAAAAATCGTTTTTATAATTATATAAAATATATAGGGTCAATTTATAATTAAAATTAGTTAAAGGATTATGTAGCAGTTGTTAAAAAATCTTAAAAAACATGTTTTTTACTTGGACCACTAAGTGGTCCAAAATTTCCTGGACCACCGAATCCTGAGCCTTTTTTCACTTTGAGAGAAGTTTAAGAGTAGTTTTAAACGGGACTATTCCTCTATTTAAACAGTTCTTTATTTTATTTATTTTGTTTTTCTTTGTTTAGTTTATTTCGGTCAAAAAAAAAAAAAAAAGGGCGAAATAGGATGGGTCGAACTAAATTTGCTATTACTATCCGCAATCCACGGTCACAAACCTCAAATAAAAGAGCAACCGTTCGATTTGCATCGTACGCTTTTCATGAAATCTGGCAACCTCCCCTTCCCACCACTCCAAACAAACGTAGCACACACTAAACAAAATACCCTCATCGTAAACTGTGACACTTTTTATCCCTTTCGTCCCCCGCTTCGAATTCGAAGGGAGAAAGAAGAAACCCCAAAAAGTCTGTTAAACATTAAAAAAAAAAAAAAAAGAACAAGATTGCGCCTTTTCTCCTTTTATCTCCCAACTTATACGCCCGAAAAGAGAAAGTACAAGTTCGGTTCGGTTGGGTTCAGTTACTGTCTCCGCCAACGTGTTCCGCCGCCTGAAATGTTTCCGGCACCACCGGAAAGAAACGCTGTCGTAACAATCTCTCGCTACAGGTAGCGACTTTGAACTGAAGATCTGAAAAGAAGAAACGTTGTCAAGAACGATGGAAACTCCGAAGAAGAGCCAAACCAAGCTGACCCGAACCCAATCCTCTCTTCTACGATGTTCTTCCCCAACCGCCCGATCCCCCATCCACAACGAACAGAACCTTCTAGAAGATGAAGAGAAGAATGATGGTAACAGCAAGAAAACGAAGATTAAGAGCAAGAGCAAGAAGAGCATCAAACCCGGTTCGAACCGGTTGATTTCTGGACCGGTTCTTGGCTTCTTTGGCGCATGCTTTCTCTCCTTCTACCTCTTCTACTTCCTCTCTTTCAGATTCTCCCAGGAGGTACCAACTTCGGAGAACGTTCTCCTCGCGCTGATCTTCGTGGCCGTTTTTCTCTACCTCATCTCAAAGAACAGAGCCCTGATCCACCGAACCGGTGCGGCTCTGAGAAGACTCAGTTTCTCCAGCGGCGGAACCGCTAGGCCGGTTCAGTGGTCTATCGGGGACTCAGAGGGGGAGCAAGAGAATCAAGAAGAGAAAAGTGCTGAGAAGGAAGGTGTTGAGTTCTTCAGCAACGGTGATTTCTACGAGGGGGAGTTCTCCGGCGGAGTAGGCGGAAGGAAGAGCAATGGTTTCGGTGTGTACCATTACTTTGTGGGTGGAAGGTATGAAGGGGAATGGGTTGATGGAAGGTATGAGGGGTTTGGGGTTGAAGGGTGGGCCCGGGGGAGCCGCTATAAAGGACAGTATAGGCATGGGTTGAGGCATGGGTTTGGGGTTTATAGGTTCTACGCTGGAGACTCCTATGCTGGGGAATGGTGTAATGGACAGAGCCATGGGATTGGAGTTCAGAGTTGTAATGATGGCAGCTCCTATGTTGGAGAGTTCAAGTTTGGTGTCAAGCATGGTCTCGGGTGTTACCATTTTAGGTGACTTTAATTTCTTTCGTTTTTTATTTATTTATTTGTTGATTACATTACACAGTTAAAATCTCGTGCATACTACTTGAATTGCTCACCACTAAACAACTCCCAGTGGCTTTCATGTTTTTGCTTGATTGATTGAAAACTTGGTGCTGAGTTTGAAGAATTTGTGGTTTTTATTTTGCAATCCTTTTAGTGGATTTGATTTTAGTTGAATAGTGAACAGACTCTTTGGGGTGTACAGTTTTTGATCCGTGATGATAGAACAGTGACTCTTTTTTTATGTTTTGTGGATTAAATCATTCGTGGGTTTGTCCCTGAGATTGGATTTCTTGGACATCCAGGTTTTCCTCGTGGCTCCATTTTAGTTAGATTTTTAGGTTTCATTTCTTTTTCTCCTTTTGAGCACATGGGAAGAGTTCTCTTTAGATTTTTAATTTTTAATCAAGACTTCGTTGGATGGGGTACCTAATGTTAGTTATTTTCATCCTTATGCCATTGAAATTAATCTATGCTTTGAAGACCCCAATTTGGATGTCCTATTTGCTGATTTTTTATTTTATATATGCAATATTGATTGATTTATATTTTCCTTGTTCAACGATATAAGTGATGATTTCTAAGTCATTGTTTATGCCCATTGACTATTTGACATAATAATAGTTTTATAGTATCAGTTGACCGTAACAGCTTTGGATTTAGTTACTTTCACATAATATTAAATAATTTACAACTTTGTGCAGGAATGGAGATAGATATGCAGGGGAGTATTTTGGAGACAAAATACATGGGTTTGGTGTGTACCACTTTGCCAATGGGCATTGTTATGAGGGAGCATGGCATGAAGGGCGTAGGCAAGGTTATGGGTTGTATACTTTCCGAAATGGCGACAAGAGATGTGGTGAATGGGATTCTGGCAACCTCAAGAACAATCTACCAACAATAACTGATGCTGTGCTTCGAGCTGTTCAGGTAATTGTCGGCTTAAAGCCTTAAAATATCTTATTGTCCTACATGATTAGGAAAATACATTTGTATTAGAAATTCTCACATAAATAACTACGGTGGCAATATGATTAGCTACAGTGGAATCTTTCTTTGTTTCTTTGTTTCTTTTCTTTCTTTTTCTTTTTTTTTTCTTTTTAGTTTTGGCTGCTTTGAATAGTGACAATGTCACCTCATTCTAACGCAATGTTTGGTTAACTTAGATCTGCTACTAAGTATAATTGGCCATTTTATTCATATTTCTTCCTATTTGTAATGTGTCACTTTAGTCATTGATATGGTAATATGGTATCAATCAAGGAACTCAAAACCATACGGTTTTTTTGGTGTAGAAAAAGTTATAGGTTAATGTTAACTGAAAAATATTGACCAACATTCCTGTATTTTAATAGTTATAATATTTTTTTTCCCCTTTTTTTGTGTGTAAATTTGGTTAATTCTTAAATTAGCTTAATTTTCACAATGATGGAGGTTGATAGTTTACCATTCAGTTATAATTTAATATAGAAATCATACTAAAAATTCTTGTAATTAACTTTGTAGAAAAATGTGAAAAATTCACATAGATATAAATTGAACATGAGAACCAAATAAATTTGGCTGGATCTTTCCGAAATTCATTTGATGCTGTTTCTCGAGTCATAAGCGAATGTTAAATTATGGTTGTTGAAATGCAGGCTGCTAGGAAAACAGCAGAAGATGCTGTGAAAGTTGACCGAAAGGATGACCAGGTGAACAAAGCAGTAATTGCTGCCAACAGAGCTGCAACTGCTGCAAGAGTTGCTGCAGTCAAAGTCGTTCAGAACAGAATGGGTGGGAAATTTTGTGATACTCATGTCTAAGATGTAAATAGAGTTTAGGGGTGCTAAAGCTTTTGTTTGGAAATTGTAAATTTTACTAATTGTAAGTACTTGAAAGGGTCACCCCGGTGAGCCAAAATGGCTCGTGGGAGGGTGAAGATGAAGAGTGTGTTTTAGATGTTTGTTTCACGAAAATGCAACTTGTATATATAGATCATGTAATATCAAATTATCAAATGATAAGTGAAAAGTCGAAAAAAAAAAGGAACTGTACTTTCTTGAAGAAAGTAATAGCAAGTGGTAAGTAAAGGTCTAAAACGTACAGAAAGGAGGATTATGCTTTGTTCAAAGAAATATTTTTGTGAGAGGAGAAAAGGAGGTATATTTTATATTAAATGTTATTCAGTCAATTAGATGCAATTCGGATTATTAGATAAATATTTGAAGGAGATGCTAGATAAATGGATTTTTTTATTTCAAGTGGATGTTGAATTAAAGACCTCTCACTAGATACAAAAGATCCTTAACAACTAAGAGAAGATTATTAATTGATAATTTAATACATTTTTTTACATAAAAATTAGTTCTATTTTAAATTATCATCAACTTATATAATAATATTGCATATTTTTTTTATAACCCACGGGTAGAGTCGTGTATCCGCGGATTAGGAACGGATAAGGTTAGAATTTGAAATATTCTAAACTCGCAGGTAGCGTTAAAGTTGGATCCAAACTCCTATCCTATCCTTACTTAATGCCACCCCTAAAATAAATACTAGAAAGAGATGTTAGATAAATGAATTTTTTATTGTTATAAAATAAAGAGTTTTTTTTTAAATATTATTTTCATCTTTATTTTTTAGGATCTGAGGCAAACTGGTGAAATTGTTGAAGTTTGCCTTATTATTATCTTGAGTATAAAGAATATTTTTTGTTTTAATTTTAATCAATATTAGTGTACTAATATTCCTTAACATGCTTATTAATTAAATTTTTTTATTACAAATTTAATAAATATACACATTAAAAATATTAACGAGTAATTATTTTATTGAATTTGTTATATTTTTATAGGATAATGCATATTTAATTATAGTGTAAAATAAAAGAATAAAGATAAATATAATTTAAAAACGACGAATGGGTATATGTGGCAAGAAGTTTGCCTAAGGTTAAAGTGAGTAAGATTTTACGCAGTTCGTCCAAGTCATAGCTAGGGACGGATTTAGAAATGTTATTATGGGAGCTAATAATATATATAATGTAAGAAAATATATGCAAAAAATTTATAATATAAGATGCATTATAAAAATATATCGATAGAAAATATATATTTAAAGTATAAAAAATGTATATCTTTTACTAATGAAGTGGTGCACTGATACGTGAAAATTAGATTTCACGTATACCCGACAAGTATACCGGATCGTATCAAGTAGTAAAACTCACATGAGTGAAGTCGATCCCACGGTGATTGATGGATTAAGCAACTTTAGTTAAATGGTAATTTAGTTAGGCAAACACTTTTGTGATTTCATGGGATATCTAATTTGAAAGTAATTTGTGGAAAATTAAATGACAAAAAATTTAAAGAACTGAAATGAAGGAGAGCAAATTAAACAACTGAAAGTAATGGTGGAAACTTAAAATGCACAAAATTAAAGGTTGAAATGTAAATGACATAAACTTAAACTGCAAGTAAGTATAAGCTGAATTTAAATGGTCGGAATGTTAAATTACAAGAAGATAAATGGGAATTGGGTAGTGGGCATTCAAAATAACTAAAGAACAATAGAAATGAGAATTAATGATGGAAGATATCATTAGGGATCAGAGATGTAAATCCTCATGAATTGATGATGATCATTTTTTTCTCAATCATGGGGATAGATCCATGGCGGATTGTGAATAATTGAATTCCAATCTTTTGGTAACTCAATTTCTCATCAACACAATCAATTGTCACTCTCGTGATCTAATTGTTCATGAGAAGAGATGAAGCTCAATAACTAATCCTTCAAGCCACACAACTTCGAGGATTTCAACCAAGGGTGGTTACATCTCACATACCAACCCAAAGTGTATTAATCAAGGAAATTATGAAAGGATGAACTCTAAACTGAATTATGTGACTCCTTTCTCAAGTTCATCACACAATTCATATAGATTCAATCCCTCTCTCGATGGTGATTGAATCTTTGAAGAACAAGAGTTTCCTCTTAGATGAACCACTTGAATTGAGAAGGAGAAGAAGAGTTATCAATTCATTCAAATAAACAGAGCTCCTCCCCCTAATGAAAATGGGATTTAGTGAATCATAGCTCCAATTTCAACAACCATTGCAAAATAGAAATTAAACTAAGTATAGAGAAGAACGAAGAAGATGAATCCTCCAAACTGAAATTGAAAGTTGCAAGAAAACAAAATAGATGACCGGTATCTCCTCAAAATGCAGTAAAAAGGTAAAAGTAAAAGTCTAAGAAAAGTGTAGTGTAAAAGTCCTCTTCAATTACAAACTTTCTCCTATTTATACTAGTCCTTAAGCTCCTTGAGAGGCCCTCAATCTTGTTTGTTGGGTTAGCAATTGGGCTTTGTTCTTGTTGGATTGGCTAGCTCTTGAATGGAATTGCTGCACTTTCAAGAGACAGAGAAAACAGAGAGCTTGTTCACATCATTTCTGGCCCATCGGGCACGTTGCTGGCAAACACGCCTATGCAAATGCAAGTTAGCAACGTGCTTGTGGGTTTACTGGGCTAGAGCTTCTTACAAGGGCGTTGCCAACTTGGTTTCCAAGTTGCCAACATGCTTCCTGCTCCTTGGATTCAATTCTTGTGCTTGTTTTTGAAGCTTAAAGTTGCCTATGGTTTGAGCTTCAATTTTGTGCTCCACTATAGACTTTTATATATGGTTGGAAATCTCTGAATGTCAGCTTTCCAACGCAACTGGAAGCACCTCAATTGGATCTCTGTAGCTCAAGTTATGCTCCATTGAAGAGGGTAAGGTCAGCCTACCAAAATCGCACACGTTTTTGGTGAACACGCCTTTGTTCTTTCAAGTTGCCAACGCCTTCAGATTCTGAAGCTCTAAATGAAGCCAGCATTTGAAGCTTCAAACGAATGTCAACCCTATACTATGATATATGGTTGGAAAGATCTGAATGTCTACTTTCCAATTCCGTTAAAAGAACTTCAATTGGATCTCTATAGCTCAAGTTATGCTCCATTGAAGGAGGTAAGGTCAGGCTGCCAAGCTCACCAGCGTTTTTGGCAAACACTCCCTTGTATTTCCAAGTTGCCAACGTCTTCAGATTCTGAAGCTCTAAATGAGGCCAGCCTTTGAAGCTTCAAATGAATGTCAACCCCGTACTATGATATATGGTTGAAAAGCTCTGAATGTCTACTTTTCAATGCCGTTGAGAGTGCATCATTTGAGGCTCTACAACTCAAGATATACTCCATGGAAGAGGGTAAGGTCAGGCTGCCCAGCTCACAAGCGTTTTTGGCAAACACTCCTTTGTTCTTCCAAGTTGCCAACGTGCAGGTTCATTCCAAGGTTGCCAAGCTTGCTGGTGTTGTTGATGAACACGCCCATGCAATCCCAAGTTGGCAACTTGCTTCTTCATTCCAAGGCTTGACAAGCTTGCTTGGCGTTGGAGGCAAACACGCCTTCACCCACTCACATTGGCAACGTGGATTGCCTCCTTCTAGGTCTGAGACCTCCTGTCGCAGGCGTTGTTGTTGGACACGCCTTCCTCTTCTCACGTTGGCAACGTGCTACCTCTGCCTCCTAGCTCCAAGCTTGCTGGCGTTGCCATTGGACATGCCAATGTAATCCTAGGTTGGCAACGTGCTCAAGCCTTCCTCCTAGCTCCAAGTATTGCTTCCTGGCGTTGTCATTGAACACGCCAATGCTTCCTTGAGTTGGCAACGTGCTTGAGTGGCTCATAATCATCATCCAAAGCTTCCTTGAGTTATTGCCAAACACGCCAATGTAACTCCAAGTTAGCAACGTGCTAACTTCATCCTCCTTGCCAAGCTTCCTGGCATTGCTGCCAAACACTCAAGTAGTAATGCACGTTAGCAACGTGCAAGTCTCTTCAGGTTCACCCTCCAGGGTTGCTGGCGTTGTTGCCAAACACGCCATTAGTAATGCACGTTAGCAACGTGCAAGTCCTCTGCCTCCTTGCCCAGCTTGATGTATTCTCAAGCTTTCTTGCTCAAATTCTTGCTCCATTGCCTTTTTGCTTCATTACCTGTCGTTAACCAAAGAAACTTCCTCAAAGTCTTGCCATTCTATGCAATCAATTTCAAGATATTCATTCACCTTAACTCATTTATAAGCTCCTTGAATTATTTGCATGAATTTGGCCAAAATTAACCTAGTCCTTGGTATTTTAATGCATAGAGGTAAAACTCATCAAAGTGTTTGTTTATTTCAAAGAAAGTGAATGAAATTAAGCTAAAACTACTTAAACTAACTAGCTAATATAGCAAAGATGCAAATGCATCATGCACGTTGATTCTTCATATCATAAAATTCATCGATAATAGAATCTGTGTCAAATCTTTCAATAATCTTCTTCTCAATGTAAATCAAAAGACAATTAGCAAGAAATTAATCTTCCATTTTGTTTCTGAGTCTATTCTTCACTATATTCATAGCTGAAAAAGATCTCTCAGTTGTAGCAGTTAAAACAGGAAGAGTTAATACGAAGTGAATCAAACGATCAATCAAAGGATATGTTAAAGACTTTCCTGTCTTCGTTAATCCTTGACATAATTCTAAAATTGTGCACAAATTAGTTAATTCAACATGATTAAGAACATTAAGTTCATAATGTTGAGCTTGCATTCTAATGTAAAATTTTTCTTGGTCACTGAAGTCACCTAGATAAAACCGTTCTAGTAATTCACATACTTTGTTAACACTGAAGAACTTATAATTATCTCTGGGATCTAAAGTTGAACTTAAAGTAAGCAATTCCAGCATATTATCATTGAATCTTCCATTAAGCTCTTGCAATTGTGTATCAATTACAGCCAGAAATAAATTAACACGGTAATGATGCTCCACTGAAATTTGGTCAATGATGAGCGGATATTTTATACACTTTTTGGCATCACTTTCATATAGTTTTTAGTAGTTTTTGTTTAGTTTTTTTTATTAAGTTTTTATAGGTTTTAGTCTTAAATTCATATTTTTGGATTCTACTATGAGTTTTTATGTTTTTGGAGTAATTTCAGGTATTTTTTTGGCTGAAATTGAGGAGTTGGAGCAGAAGTCTGATTCAGAGACAGAGAAAGCACTGCAAATGATGTCCGGATCTGACCTGCCTGCATTCAGAAGGGCTTTTCTAGAGCTACAAAAGTCTAAATGGAGCTATTTTAACGGATATGGAAAGCTGACTTCCAGAGCTTTTCAGCAATATATAATAGTTTATACTTTGCTTCGGACTAGAAGGCCCAAAACTGGCATCTAACGCCAGCTTCCTGCCCCTTCTAGACGTCCAGCGCCCAAAGAGCAGCGCCCAACGTCCAAGGGCCCAGAGAGGACCCCTTAGCTGGCATTCCACGCCCAAGGAGCCTCATAGCACGTGGATCTCATTAAAGCTCAGCCCAAACACTAACCAAGTGGGCCTCAGAAGTGGATTTTAGCACTAAATAGACTGTTTTACCCTTACTAGTCATTTGTTTAGTATTTAAGGGATCTTATTCATGTAATTCAGACAGACTGAGAGGTTTCAGAACCTTGGGCACCTCCCGCTGAGGGAGGTCTACCATATTTACATTTTCACCATTGTTTTTATTTTTAGTATGAGTTTCTAAACCTCCTAGGTTGAGGGGAGGAGCCCTGCTAAGTCCTATGAATTAACAAAAGTACTATTTCTTCTTCTTCGATCCAGGTATGATCTATCTCTAAGATGTATATTTCGATCTTCATCGTGATGAACAGGACGATCTGACAAATTGGCTCTGTTCATCACATTAAGACGAACGTGCCTGACAAACACCTGCATCTACTTGGGTTCGTGTGAATACTTGGCCGGAAAGCACGAACCAACAGCTATGTTTATACATCTCTCAGACGGTTAATCCACGATTTCGTTGGGGACTTCTCGAGACACCTGTTCAGCTGATCTTTAAGGAGATTAAGGTCTCCATGGTATAGGCTAGAATCCATAGAAGCAGCGTTCTCTGATCCGGAAGATTCGACCTTGTCTATGGCGCTTTGAGTAGGATCACAAAGAGAACAATTTGCTAAGAGCTTCACCTTCTGTCAGATTGAATGACCACGGGCAATGGCGTTCAACTTGTAGCAGAGGAGATCAAGGACCATTGGCATGGCTTTGATCGCTTACAGCCTGCCATAGAAGAAGATCATTTACAAGCAAAGAAGACAATAGTACCAGAGTTACTTCAGAAAGACAAAGCAACTCCGACTCTCAATCTAATCCTATCACTTATTCCTAATAGCTAACTTCTTAATAGCTAATTTACACAACTCCTTCTGATTCTACCTGACTAAGACCTGCAAGACAACCATAGCTTGCTTCAAGCCACAATCCTCTTGGGATCGACCCTGACTCACTCAGGTATTACTTGGACGACCCAGTGCACTTGTTGGTACTGTTGCTGTTGTACGAAATAGTGTGGCTTTTGCGTACACGCGCACCAAGTTTTTGGCGCCGTTGCCGGCGATTGTTGAGTTTGGACAAATTGCCGGATTGTTTTGCTCCTTAGATTAGGTAAGGTTATTTTACATTATTTTAATTGAGTCTTTAATTTTTGTTTTCTTCCTCTTCTATTTTTTTTGAAAATTCTTAAAACCTTTTTAAAAAATATTTTTTCTTTTCTTTGTTTAATCCTTGCATTTTTTGAATGTGTCTATGTTCTTGGTAATTTCATGTTCTTTGAGTCTTTCTTTCTAAAAACTATCAAAAATAATTTTTCTTTGGTTTAATTTTGTGTCAAATTTTTAAGTTTAGTGTTTTCTTTTTATTTTTCTTGCAATTTTTGAAAATTTTGTTTTAGTTTTCAAAAAATTTTAAGTTTAGTGTTCTTTTTTGTGTTCTTGAGTTTTTTGAGAATTTAAATTTTGTTCTTCGTGTTCTTGTGAGTCTTCAAGGAGTTCTTGAGTCTTGCATGTGTCTTGATCTTAAAATTTTTAAGTTTGGTGTCCCTTGGTATTCCCTCCAAAAATTTTTGAAAAACAAGGGTGCTAAATCTAAAAATTTTAAGTCTTGTATCTTTTTTCTGTTTTTCTCTTTCATCATAAATTAAAAAAAAATAAAAAATATCTTTTCTAACTAATTCCTAACCATAATTTTCGAAAATATTCATAAAAATTCAGATTTTGATTTTCAAAATTTTATCTTATCATATCTTAGTTGTCAAGTTTTCAAAAATCAACTTTTTCAAAATTTAAAAATCATATCTTTTTCAAAAAAATCTTATCTTTTTCAAAATCATATCATATTTTTTTTCAAAATTCAAAAATCTCATCTTATTTTTTTCAAATTTTAAATTTTTAAAAATTAAATCTTTTTCAAAATCAATTTTCTAATCTTATCTTTTTGTTTCTTATCTTATCTTTTTCTAAAATTTTAAATTTCATTTTCAAATCTTTTCTTATCGTATCTTATTTTTAAAATTCAAATCTTTTCTCATCTTATCTTTTATTTTTATTTTTATTTTTATTCTTTCTAAAAATAATATCTTATCTTCTCTCTTATCTTTTTCAAAACTACCTAACTAACTCTACTTCCTGCCCTAGCTCTAGTTCAACTTCTTTATCTGCATTCCTTTCTTTTTTACATCTCACTTGGAGCTTCTTGCCAATTGGCATAGAAAACTCTCTTGTGATTTCCTTTCTTTATTTACTCTTATTTATTAATTCCAAGGTAAATTTTTTTCTCTACTTATTTTATTTTTATTTTTAATTTTTATCTTCTTCTTTCTCTACTTCTGACTTTAAGGAGAAGCTTCTTGTCTATTGAAAGTCTCTTTCTTTTTTTTCTTTTTCTTGGCTTCTTGTTTATGACTAGGAACAGGGATAAAGAACCCCTCTTGACTCCTGATCCTGAACCTAAGAAGACTCTGAGGAGGCGTTTACAACAAGCTAAAGTGCAACACTCCGGAAGAGACCTTTCAGAAAGTTTTGAACAAGAAACAGAGGATATGGCCGAACCACAAGAGGAGCCTAGAAAGGTCCTTGGTGACTTCACCATGCCTATCTCTGACTTTTATGGCAGAAGCATTATTGTACCTGCCATTGGAGCTAACAATTTTGAGCTTAAACCTAAGTTAGTCTCTCTTCTGCAGCAGAACTGTAAATTCCATGGACTTCCACTGGAAGATCCACATCAGTTCTTAGCAGAATTCTTACAGATATGTGATACTGTAAAGACTAATGGAGTTAATCCTGAAGTTTATAAGCTTATGCTTTTCCCCTTTGCTCTAAGAGACAAAGCTAAGTTCTGGTTGGATGCCCAACCAAGAGAGAGTATTGACTCTTGGGAAAAGCTTGTAAATGCTTTTCTGGCTAAGTTCTTTCCTCCTCAAAGGATGAGCAAGATTAGAGTGGAAGTTCAAACCTTCAAACAAAGAGAAGGTGAATCCCTCTATGAAGCTTAGGAAAGATACAAACAACTGATCAGGAGATGTCCTCCTAACATGCTCTCAGAGTGGTCCCTCATAAGCATGTTCTATGATGGCTTGTCTTAGATATCCAAGATCTCTTTGGATAACTCTGCAGGTGGATCTCTCCACTTGAAGAAAACGCTTACAGAAGCTAGAGAACTCATTGAGATGGTTGCAAACAACCAATTCATGTACACATCTGAGAGGAATCCTGTAAACCATGGAACCTCTCAGAAGAAAGGAATTCATGAAGTTGAGACTCTGAATGCCTTCCTAGATCAGAATAAGATCCTGACCAAACATGTCAACATGATCTCTCAACATCTCACTGGATGCAAACTGCACCTGGCAGTAATCAGGAAGCTTCTTTTGAAGAAGAAGCTTATGATCCTGATCAACCACCATGGAGGGGGTGAATTTACATAGGAGAAGCCTATGAAAACACTTACGACCCTTCATGGAGGAATCATCCTAACCTCTCATGGAAGGATCAACAGAAACCTCAGCACGGTTTCAATCAAGGTGGTAGGAACCAGAATAGGTTCAATAATAGACCACTGACAACGGCCTAAAGTGGGTTCAGAATTTATCTCAAGATGAAATCGGCATTGCAAGTATAGTTCCAAATCCAACAATTGACCAATATCAAATTTCAATATGAAAATGTCACAATCAATACAAAATTAACCAAGAGTTTTAAATCCTGGATTGTTTTTCCTAGGAGTTGCAATTGAAGTGTTATATTATTGGCTATGAGAGAGCATGGGGGTTGGGAGATTGCAATTGACAAGAAACGTAAATAGCAAGAAATCAAAGTGTAAGAAGGTAGCTTAGCATGTAAGAAATCAAAAGTCAAAGCAATTAAAGAAAGCAATAAAAGGGCAATTAAATGCTGAAAAGAGCTCTTGGCAAGGATTGGGTAATGAGAGCTTGCTATCCTAGCTGTGGACCACAAACATGGTAATTATGTGTGGATAAATCCCAATTAGTTAACCCTACATCGAGGATAAGTCAACTAGGCATAATTAATCTCAATCCCTAAGTCCGAAGTCAACACTATTGGGTCACATAGAGTCAAGGGAGACCAAATTAATTAACAACTGATGTGTATTTTCGGAAAACGAATTCCAAACACACAAATCTAACCGGCAAGTGCACCGGGTCGCATCAAGTAATAAAACTCACGGGAGTGAGGTCGATCCCACAGGGATTGAAGGATTGAGTAATTTTAGTTTAGTGGTTGATTTAGTCAAGCGAATCAAGATTTGGTTGAGTGATTTGTAATTTGCAGAAACTAAATTGCATGAAAAGTAAAAGGGAAGAGGGGAAATTGCAGTAAAGGAAAGAGCAGGAAAGTAAATGTGCTGAATCTTAAAGAACAAGAAATTAAATGGCAGAAACTTATAACGCAAGAAATGTAAATTGCAGAATCTTAGAGTGCAAGAAATGTAAATGGCTTGAATTCTAAAGGGAATTGGGAGTGCAGAAATTAAACAAGGAAAAGTAAATTGCAACAAGCAGAAATGTAAAAGATGGATTCAATTAAACCGGATCTCAAATGAAAATGAAAATAAGCTTGGTGTAGCAACGAAACAAGGAAATTGAAATTGAAAGATGTAGATCTCAGGACTCAAGAGACTAGGTAACCAAATCTAGATCTCAATGCCTTCCTAGATCCAAATTGAGAATTCAATTGCAAGAAAAGTAAAGATCCAGCAGTAGAAGAAAAGAAGTGAAATCGTAAATTCTCAAATGATGCAGTAAACTAAAACAGAGAGAGATCTCAAGATGAGATTGAGACAGAATTTCCTCAATTCTTCAACCCAAGATTCAAGACAAGTGTAAATGAAATTGAAAACAAGAAAACTAAGAGGAAGAGAATTCAATTCTCCTTTCCCAAGACTCAAAATCTCAAAATAACTTCTAACCAAAAGCTCTCCCAAAATCACTCAGCGAAAGTAAAACGGAAAAGCTCCCTAAAAACTTAAATTCTAAGCTATTTATACACTCTCTTTCTCCTTGCCATTCCTTCTTTCTTCAACCTTCTTCAAAGCTCTTTTCACCTATCATCAATCAATCAAAGACATCAAAGCTATGCTCAAAATCATGAGATTGTGTCTCTTTCATAATATATGACAATTATAGCACAAAATCTCATGAAAATGCATTAATTTATCCATGGTTGATTGAATCAAAGGAGACATGAAATTCCACCCAAATGGCTTACTTATTGCATAAGAATGCATGAAAACCAAGTAAAAAAACTAGTGAAAAAGCATAGAAAAACATGACATGGTGACATGTCATCAACAACCCTCACACAATGTGGAATGGACATCCACCACTCAAGTTCACCCAAACACCCAAATTTCCTACCAATAGTGTGAAAAACTAAGTAAAAACCCAACCAAGCATTTTGTCAAATACTTGGTGGGCATGTAAAGAAAGCATGGTAAAATGACAAGAAATAATAAATGCTACAACTACTAAGCAAGAAAAATAAAGATAGCAACTCAATAAAGCAATAAATGACATGAAACATAAAATTACATTAAATGTAAATGAAAATAACAAGAGTGTGCATAAATATGAAGGACAAATAAAATGAGAAATTAACAAGATAAACAAAGAAATTAAAACAATAAAGTAAAGAAAGGTAGAAGAAACTAGACCAAAACAATAATTAAAAGTAGCAATTACAAGGAAATTAAACTAAAACCCCTAGGTTTTAGAGAGAAAGAGGAGCTTATCTCTCTAGAAAATGAACTACATGACTAAAATCTAACCCTAATTGCTCCCCCTTTCTCCAAGCTTCAATTCTGCATGAAATAGCCTTGGAAAATGAGCTGGACTTGGGTCCCGGAGGCCCACAAATCGCCCCAGCGATTTGTATTAATGAGGTCACGTGCAGCCTCCCACGCGTACGCGTGGGTCACGCATACGCGTCGCTTGCAAATATCTCTTGTGCGTACGCACGCGTACTTGTCCATGCGCACACTGCTGAAAAGCTCAAAATGCTCATTTCTTCAAGGATTCTCCCCCTTGCATACTTTTCTCTTCACTTCTTGTATCCCATACTTGCCTTGGAAACCTGAAATCACTCATCAAACACATCAAGGCATCAAATAGAATAAGAGTGAAATAAAATTAGCTATTTTAAGGCATAAAAATCATGTTTTCACAATTAAGCACGAATCTAGGGAGAATTACAAAACTATACTATTTAAAGGAATAAGTGTAGAAAAAGTTGATGAAATCCACCCAAATAGAGCAAATAAATATCATGCAATGTGGATTCATCACATCCTCACACTTAAACAATACCATGTCCTCATGCTATACTAAAGGAAAAAGAGAAGGGGAATGAACCTTTATTCAAAGCAAGGAAACTACCTATATGCAATCTACCTATATGAATGCAACCACTTTGTCAAAATAAATAAATTTTCAAGAATACATATATAAACATAAGGGCTAAAACAATCTCAACCAAGTCCAATCCATAATTTATTAGAGTTATTGAAAAGCATATACAAACTTGCAAGAAGGAGATAATCAAAGGTGGAAACATGCAATTGAGCAAGTGAACCCTCACCGGATGTGTATCCTCTCTAATCACTCAAGTGTATAGGGTCAATTCACTCATTTCTCTTCTAATCATGCTTTCTAAGATTTGTCTTTCATCTAACAATCAACAATTATTCAATGCATGCATACAAGTATCATGAGGACTTTTCATGGTTGTAATGGGGCTAGGGTAAAGGTAAAGTTATATGTGGTAAAGTGAGCTTGATATTTGCATCTTTGATTAGCCTAAGCTCTCACCTAACCTACTTAACAACCTATACAACTCAAAGCAAACCTAACTACCCATTTCTCACTTTTCTTATACACCCATGCACTTTCTTTTTAATCACAACTCATATGCATTGTTATTGTTACTTTACTTTGGGGCACTTTGTCCCCTTTCTATTATTTTCTTCTTTTTTTTTCAAACTAACATATATACAAAAGTGTCAATGCATATGGTTTAAGTATTTGATGCATGAGTATGTACCCAATTCCCAAGATTTTTAATAAAGTACAAAAATTCACTTTTACCTCAACCAAAGTTCCCAAACTTCCCCACACTTAGATGATACACACCCTCACTAGCCTAAGTTAATCAAAGATCCAAATAAAGGACATTTATTATTTTTTCACTTTAAGGCTAGTAATGTGTTAACTTTAAGAACAAAAAGGCGATTGAAATAGGCTCAAAGTTAGTTAACAAGGGAGGATAAAAGGGTAGGCTATTTGGAATAAGTGAGCTTAATGAGAAGATGGCCTCAATCACATACATGCATATATACATCAAACAGTGGACATAAATAATCAAACAAATCAAAGATTACAATCATAAAAAGAGAATAGCACACACAAGAATAAAGATAGTGGTTATATAATGTAACCACACAATGAGGCTCAAAACTCACATGCTTATGTGTTCATAACTCAAAAACATATTCCACAATATATTTCAAGCAAGTTTCAATCAAAAGTTTCAACTCAAATCAATTAGGATGATGATGCCCTATCAAGAATGTTTTTCTTGAAAAATTTCATTATATTAACTAAGCTTATTATGTAAATGCAAAGAAATGAAATAAACTAAGAAACGTATAATTAAAGCTCTAAAATATATACAAGCTAAAAAAAATGTGAAGTGTTTAGGATTAGAGTATGTCATCCAATATGGTCGATCGGTGACGACCTCCCCACACTTAAGGATTTGCACCGTCCGTGGTGCAACTAGAGGTGAGTGACAGGGGGTATGGTGACCTCGGATTGCCACCTTCAGCTGGTGGATCAATAGGCTGGTACATGCTCTTGCTCTTCCTCCCGCCTTCCTTGTTACTTACGGTGACTCATCCATGGAAAATAGACAATAAGATAGTAAGATGAGTGAATGCAAAAACAAGGAAGCAAAGAGTGTTGTAATGAGGTGATAAGCACTAGAATGAGGTGAGTGGACAAGCTTGTGACATGAAGAAAACAAGTGTGTGGATTCTAAGTTATGCACGATTTAGAACACACACACACTAGCATGGATAACTAGGTCACAAGTATACAAAATAACATGCACTTCACTCATCCTAGTGTGTTTGAAATACTTTAAAAGAGGCTTGTAGGTTAAGATAAACAAACAAGCAATAAAGAGACATGAAAGTATTCAAACAAGAATTAAGGAATTGTGAAATGAATAATGAAGCACACCTAATTGACATGAAGTGGAAAACATGACAAGCATAGTCCACAAAGCTTAAAAAGCTCAAAAAGTGTCCTTAGGTAAGCTTGGGATCCAATTTCACAATTCTCAATGTTAATGCATCAAATAGGTGACTTAAATGGAAACTCAATCATAACAAATATCACTTAACAAAAAATGCATCAAGAAGGAACAAATTGCCTAACTTAGATAACGAAATCAAATTACATGGTGATCAAACATGCAATTTAGAAATCTAACAAGCATTCTCAAAGGCAATGTTATGAGTACTTGGTGTGCATAAAATTCAACATTCAAAACTCAATACCAAGTAACAATTTACAACCTCAAGAAATGGCAATAACAATAATGATTCAGCCGCAATATCTCAACATAATCAACAAATCAACTCAATTATCCAACACTTAGCATCAAAAACTGAGAATTAAAGTAACTAACTAAGAAAAATAAATAACTAACTAACTAACAAACTAACTAACTAACCCACGGTGAGCATGGTGGGTGGTGAATGGTGGTTGAAGAAGGGAAAGAAGAGAGGAGAAGAGAAAAGAAGAGAAGAAGTAGAGAGAAGAGAAGAAAAGAAGGATGGGGGGTGAAAACAGGGGCGTGCGTGCGCACAAAGGGATGTGTGCGCGCATAGGGTATCACGCGTACGTGTACCGGACGCATGCGCGTGGTGCGGCAAGAAACGGGACTCGACGCGTACGCGTGAAAAGGCGAAAAAGCAGAATGACGCGTATGCGTGAGGTACGCGTACGCGTGGATGGAAAAATGCAAAAGGCTTATGCGTTTGCACTGTATGTGCAAACGCTGCGGACAGAGGCCTCGGATGGATTGTGCCCACGCACAGAAATAAAAAAAAAATTTTTTTTTGACATGGAAAGTAATATGTGTGCGCACGCTCACAGGTCTGTGCGCGCGCACCGAGGCGTAAGGGAAAGGGGTTCACGCGCACATGCTGTGCCAGCGCTGCGAACAGAGGGCATAACAATGAGTGTGCGGGCGCATAGGCTTGTGCGCTTGCACAGGTCATGAAAAACATAGTTGTGTGCGCACGCACAGCAGTGTGCGTACGCACAGATGCCTTGTTTTTCAAAAACTTTTTCTTTTAAAATCTAAGGTACCAAGACTTAGCTCAAGCAAAATTCAGCCCCAAAACATCCAAAACATCACAAAATCATGATCCAAACCAAAATTAACATAACTAACTTAAAATTAAACCAATTCTAAGCTAATCAATCAAACAAAAATGCAATAAAAGCAAATTATAAACAAGGAAAGGATAAGAACAATGTTACCTTGGTGGGGTGTCTCCCACCTAACACTTTGGTTTAATGTCCTTAAGTTGGACTTATGGAGAGCTCTCATCAAACCTCTTTAAAAACTCACCCAAGCTTGTATCCTCCAAGGCAATTGAGATCCCCAAGCTTGTGCACCCAATCTTGTTGTGAATCCCTTCCATTCCTTCTAGGAAACAAGCAATTGAAATTCCCAATTCCAATACACAATAGCAACAAAGCTCACAATGCAATGGGTGGGAATTCATAGGATAAAGTAAAAGTGAAAATCAAAGGTAGTAAGAACAAATGAAATGAACTCCTAAAACTAGCAAAAACAAGCAATCAATCAAAACAAGCTATTCACATATTCATATATTCACATATTAACATATTTACATCAACCAAAAGCAAGCAACTTATGTACAATCAACCAAAATAAGCTATTCACACTATTCATATATGCACAATAGCCAATAACATACACCATTACAATTCCCCAGCAACGGCACCAAAAATTTGACGATGGCCTAAAGTGGGTTCGGAATTTATCTCAAGATGAAATCGGCATTGCAAGTATAGTTCCAAATCCAACAATTGACCGATATCAAATTTCAATATGAAAATGTCACAATCAATACAAATTAACCGGGAGTTTTAAATCCCGGGTCATCTTCCCTAGGAGTTGCAATTGAAGTGTTATATTATTGGCTATGAGAGAGCATGGGGGTTGAGAAATTGCAATTGGCAAGAAACGTAAATAGCAAGAAATCAAAGTGTAAGAAGGTAGCTTAGCATGCAAGAAATCAAAAGTCAAAGCAATTAAAGAAAGCAATAAAAGGGCAATTAAATGCTGAAAAGAGCTCTTGGCAAGGATTGGATAATGAGGGCTTGCTATCCTAGTTGTGGACCACAAATATGGTAATTGTGTGTGGATTAATCCCAATTAGTTAACCCTACATCGAGGATAAGTCAATTAGGCATAATTAATCTCAATCCCTAAGTCCTAAGTCAACACTATTGGGTCACATAGAGTCAAGGGAGACCAAATTAATTAACAACCCTCACACAATGTGGAATGGACATCCACCACCCAAGTTCACCCAAACAGCCAAATTCCCTACCAAGAGTGTGAAAAACTAAGTAAAAACCCAACCAAGTATTTTGTCAAACACTTGGTGGGCATGTAAAGAAATCGTGGTAAAATGACAAGAAATAATAAATGCTACAACTACTAAGAAAGGAAAATAAAGATAGCAACTCAATAAAGAAATAAATGACATGAAACATATAATTGCATTAAATGTAAATGAAAATAACAAGAGTGTGGATAAACATGAAGGACAAATAAAATGAGAAATTAAGAAGATAAACAAGGAAATTAAAATAATAAAGTAAAGAAAGGTAGAAGAAACTAGATCAAAACAAGAATTAAAAGTAGCAATTATAAGGAAATTAAATCAAAAACCCTATGTTATAGAGAGAAGGGGGAGCTTCTCTCTCTAGAAAATGAACTTCATGACTAAAATCTAACCCTAATTGCTCCTCCTTCTCCAAGCTTCAATTCTACATGAAATAGCCTTGGAAAACGAGCTGGACATGGGTCCTGGAGGCCCAGAAATCGCCCCCAGCGATTTGCATTAATGAGGTCACGTGCAGCTTCCCATGCGAACGCGTGGATCACGCGTACGCGTGGATCACGCGTACGCTTCGCTGCACAAAATCACACCCATGCGTACGCGTCGCTTGCAAATCTCCGTTGTGCGTACGCATGCATACTTATGCGTGCGCACACTGCTGAAAAGCTCCAAATGCTCATTTCTTCAAGGATTCTCCCCCTTGCATGCTTTTCTCTTCACTTCTTCTATCCCATACTTGCCTTGGAAACCTGAAATCACTCATCAAACACATCAAGGCATCTAATGGAATAAGAGTGAAATAAAATTAGCTATTTTATGGCCTAAAAAACATGTTTTCACAATTAAGCACGAATTTAGGAAAAATTACAAAACTATTCTATTTAAAAGAGTAAGTATAGGAAAAGTTGATGAAATTCACCCAAATAGAGAAAATAAATATCTTGAAATGTGGATTCATCAACCACCATTCCCATCTTCTCAAGGGAATATAGAGATCTCTAAGCAGAGCCTTTCTGACTTAGCCACTCTAGTCTCCAGCCTCACTCTGACCACTCATAGTTTCATTAATGAAACAAGGTCCTCCATTAGAGATTTGGAGGTATAAGTTAGCCAACTGAGCAAGAGGATCCCTGATATCCCTCCTGACACTCTTCCCAATAATACTGAGGTTAATCCTAGATAAGAGTGCAAGGCCATAACCATGGAGGTTGAGGCAGAATTGGAGGAGAATGGGAAGGCATTGAACACCAGTGAAGAAGCTTTCACTGGGCGTTCAACGCCCACCAGCCCAGGGAAGCTGGCATTGAACGCCAGCAAGGACATCCCTGCTGGGCGCTCAATGCGCAGAATGCTAGAGGGACTGGCGTTTAACGCCAGTCAGGGTAGACAGCAAGGGCGTTTAACGCCCAATAAGCTCACAGAGCTGGCATTGAATGCCAACCCAAGCACACCCTTTGAGTTCTTGACGTGGCGGAAATTGGCGAGTCAAGAAATTGTTATAAGAGATACGTTGCAAGTACAGTTCTTAACCAACCGAAAATTCGCTATCAATTTAGAAAGGGTTGTCACAAAATTAAAATTAAAATACTGGGAGTATGAATCCCAGGTCGTCTCCCAACAAGTTACAGAAAGATGTGCTATTTTATTAATCAGATATATTTTAAAAATGGTTTGAGTTGATAAACAGGAAATTAAATCAGAGAATTTATGTAATTTAAATAAAAACCTTGACCGGGAGTAGATTAGTTGGAAGCCCTATCCTTGATGGAGTTCTCTCAAGATAAAAGTGATAATTAAAGGTTGCCTGCTCAGTTATCCTTTACCAGGTAAAGGAAAGTTAAGCAAGTTGGAAGTCAATTTCTATTCACAAGTTCTAATCCTCTCCCTTGGGAAGGACTAGTGTCAGTGATTAGAGGGCGACCCAACGCGAAACCCAACTATAATTTTACTCTTGAGCGTCCAACTCAAGGTCCTCCTATCAATCAACTCCCAATCAAGTTGTAGAACTACTCGCTCATTATGATTGTAAAATCCATGAAATAAGAAAGGGAAATATTGAAAGACATGATAAATAATAATCAAAAAGATCAATTAAAAATAAAAATAGTTCTTGTATTAATAAATTCTAAAAATAATCCAATAATAATTCTGAGTAAATAAACGACATGGAAGAGTAAATGACAAGTAAGGAAACAAACTAGAATGATGAAGTCTTGACGGAAATAATAGCTCTTCTCAATATCCCAGTCCCAGAAGCAATAAAATCAAAATCCTAAGAACTATGAATGTGTAGAGAAAAAATCTAGAGGAGGAGTAAAATCAGATTTAAAACTAAAATTATACGGAATGAATGTTGTTTTTTTGGTCTCTGCATGTTCCCTGGCACTAATCTGCTTTTCTGGGCCAAAAACTGGGTCAAAACAGGGCCCAAAATCGCCCCCAGCAAATTCTGCAGATTCTGCAGATCGCGCATATCACGCGATCGCGTCATTCACGCGTTCGCATCATCTGGCATTTTGCCTTACCACGCGTGCGCGTCGTCCACGCTTTCGCGTCACTTGTGCAATTTCCAATCCGCGTGGTCGCGTGAGCCATGCGTCCGCGTCACTGCAATTTCCTCTATGTCGCGTGGTCGCGTGAGCCTTGCGTCCGCGTCACTTCTCGCTGGTCATCTCCTCAATTTCTTGTGTTCCTTCCATTTTTGCAAGCCTCCTTTCCAATCTCCAAGTCATTCATGCCCTATAAAGCCTGAAACACTTAACACACAGATCACGACATCGAATGGAATAAAAGAGAGTTAAAATACATAATTAAAAGTCTCTAGGAAGCAAGTTTTCACCGATGAAGTATTTTTAGGAAGGAATTATAAATGCATGCTAATCATATGAATAAGTGGGTAAAGATTTGATAAAACCGCACAATTAAACACAATATAAACCATAAAATAGTGGTTTATCAACCTCCCCACACTTAGTCATTAGCATGTCCTCATGCTTAGTTGAAGGAGATAAAATAAATGAGTAGGAACATGTAAAACTCATGCAATACAATGCAACCTATATATGTGAATGCAACTATATGATTCTTGTCCACTTGATCAAAAGTAAATAAGCTCTTCAAGACAATCACAGATCAAATTCCACTAATTCAATTCTTATATAGTAAGAACAGATAAAAATGCAAGAAGGTAGCTCATGAAAGCAGGGAACATAGAACTTAAGCATTGAACCCTCACTGATGATGTATGTACACTCTAATCTCTCTAGTGTATAGGGCAATCACTCTATCCTTCTCTAATCATGCTTTCTAATTTTTGTTCTTCACCTAACCAATCAACAACAATTGATATACCAATGCAAACATCATGAGGTATTTTTAAGGTTGTAATGGGGCCAAGGTATGGGTAAGGGTACATATATGGCTAAGTAAGCTTATAAATTGAATCTTTAATTAACCCAAGCTTTCGCCTAACACACATATATATTCTTTATAGCTTAAATTTCACACCTAGCTACCCAAAATTTCCCTTTCACATTCCTTACTCATGTATCAACTTTATTTTGATTTTATCATATATGCATTGATCTTTGAATTCTTAACTTAACATTGGGGTAATTTTGTCTCCTTATTTGATTACTGAATATTTTTTGGATTTTTTTTAACATAAATATAAACGTAGCTTATCAATGCGCATAGATTTTTAATTTTTATTGTTTTACATGAGTAGGCACCCAAATTCCCATTATATTATCATGACACATTCCCTTATTATCTTTTGTTCCCACAATTTTCCCATACTTAATTAACACATAATTCTATCTTAAGCTAACCAAAGATTCAATTGGGATATATAATTGTTTTTCCGCTTAAGGCTAGTAATGTGGTAAAATAAAGAACAAATGGGATTTAAAAGCTCAAAGTGGCTAACAAAGGTAACTTAAGGGGTATGCTTAATTTGGATAAGTGAGCTAAACAAATAATGGCCTCAATCATATGCAAGCATATAGATATATTAAACATTGGACATATAGGATGAAACAAAGTATAGATTACAATTATAGAGAAGTAAACAACACACAAGAATAAAATAATTATGGTTAAATAATATAACCATGTATAAAGGCTCAAATCTCACAGGTTGTGTGTTCTTTAGCTCAAAAACCATGTTCCAAATACAACTTCAAGAAGATTTAACATAAAAGTTTAGATTAAAATTAGTGAAATTTTGTTCTAAAAATAGGGTCTTAGAAGAAACTTATTGTCTTTTCAATCAAGTAGAACATGCATGCAACTAATCTATTACTATGCAATTTATCCTATCTTACAAAAGAAAAACTAACTAAATATCCTATTTTATTGGTGTTAGGGAAGAGAATTTACCTCCGGAAGTCAGGTACTGACCGACCTCCCCACACTTAAGGCTTTGCACCGTCCTCGGTGCCATCTGTCAGGAACAAAGGTGGGCTGGTAGCAGTATCTCCACAGTCGGGACCGTCATGGCTCCCTGTGCTGGTAAAGAAAGTGGAGTCCGGGGTGTCTGAGTCTCTGTATTTTCCCTTAAGTAGCTCCTTGAGGTATGTGAATCGGCGCTTGTTACGGCACTCTCTTAGCTTTGCTTTGAGTTCCTGCCGATCCAACCTTTCAAGAATCTGATGGAGCAGTTGGTTTGTTGTAGGTGCTTGTGGTGTTGAAGGAGGAATGTCTTCAGCCGGTTAAGTAGGCTGGCTTGTAGTGGCTGCTGGAGGTCTGATATATTTCCTGTTAGGGACGTACTGATCATCCCGTGGAAGCATGGCTTTGGTGTCCCCAGTTCTATAGGAGACTCTGACTGCTGAGACAAGATCTGAGACCAGGGCGAGAAAAGGTAAGTTGCCCGCAATTTGTATGTGTCCCATAGCATTCCGGATGTGTCTTGGTAGGTTCAGAGGTTGATCTGTAAGGATGCACTATAGTAGAACGGCCATGTCCGCAGTGAAGGAGGACTCGTGAGTGCTCGGAAAGACGTAATGGGACATAATCTGTGCCCATACGCGAGCCTCCAAGGTTAGTGCGGAAGCCAATATTCCCTTAGGACGGGAACGGTGGTATCCGTAGATCCATCTGCTGCCAGGTAGCGCGATGACTCTGAGAACAGCGTCCCAGTCAAATTAGTACATCTGGCACTTGAGTGTGGCTTCTTAAAATGTGTCCAGTCCTTCTGGAGTAGGGGGAAGATCTAAAGCTTGTTGAATGGCCTCTTCTGTAATGAGGACTTGCTTCTGTCGGACATAGACAGACTGTAGGGTTGGCAGGTGGAAATTGGAGTAGAACTCTACTACCCAAGAAAGATTAACCTGCCGTGGCTGTCTCTGTAGGAAACTCCATTGTCTTCGTTCAATTTGCGGCTCAACAAATTCAGCAATACGAGTCGGGAGGATAAGAAGGTATTCGCTGTTGTAACTCCTTTCTGCCAGGATGGGGAACATCTGTTCACAGAAGCGATTAGGAAATCGCGCAGTGTCTTTTGCTGGGAAAGCTTTCTCTTTTTCATCAACCTTTATAATCCTCTTAATTCTTTTTGTTGAGGACTTTACTGCAGTTGAAGATGGCTCTGCCACTAATGCTCTCTTTGTTCCTCTTCTTGCTGGTGGTTTGGGAGTAGCTTTCTCTTTGCCTTTCTTGGTGGCCATCCTAAAAGGGAGAAAAGAGAAAGTATGTCAAAATGTCATGGGATAGAGCAAGGAAGAGGGTGGGTAAGGTGGTAATCAATGCACATTAAAAGATGAATGAAGTTAACACATGGTCATGACTACATGTGAAAAATCATAAATGGAAATATAGGAAGTGCATATGATGACAATTAAATGCAAGGTGTTTATTGGCATACAGGCAAAGGCATGAGTAGCATAGATCAAGTATTTAATGTCCTAGTGAGATTACCAAGCCTTTCAAACTAATAACCTATTTGTAACAACAATTATATTAAATTAATAAAATATAAAAAGGAGTTTTGTGAAAAGCAAGCATTTAGAGTAGTAGAATAAAAGAAATCTAAAAATAGTGCACAATGCCATACGGGCGTTTTCACAAACACATAGCATGCATGGTAAATAAGCTATTGAAAGTATAAAATTGAACATGCAAGCAACCCTTTTAAAAAGTAATATATAATTGTCAAACAATTCCTGAATAATTCACAAGCAAATCATAGGAAAGAATAGTGACCCAAATAAATTTCCAACACCAATTAAAAGAAAAATAAAGAAAAAGAAAACATGGATAATGCAAGGAAAAAGAAAAGAAAAAGATAACATAAAAAGAAGAAGAATAGAAAAGTAAGGAGGGAGGAAGAAAAGAAAAACATTGATAATGGTGGTGAGAGAGAGAAAAAGTAGAGAGTGAGAAAGAAAGAAGAAGGAAGAAATAAGGAGGAAAAAGAAAAAATAGGATTTGGGGAAGAGAAATGTAAGATCTTTTGGCAGATTAAGTTAAGCTGTGCGGCGCAAGCGACGCGGACGCGTGACTTGTTTTGTGCTACTGGCGCGAGGGCAGCCTCTCGCTCACACAACTTTCTGTTCAAAACTCATTATTGCCAAATTCCAGAGTGACGCGGTCGCGTGGTTGACACGATCGCGTGGGTGGCGAATATTGGGAGATGACGCAGACGCGTGGGGCACGCGTTCGCGTGGTAGGGACTATACGTCCAGTGCCAGTCCAGCAGCACTCTAGCACAACCTTTTGCCATGCACCCTCTTTTATGTCAATTTTTAGGTCACGCGTCCGCGTGGGTGACGCGGACGCGTGGAAGTCAATTCTCCCACAGGACACGGACGCGTCAGCGACGCGGTCGCGTGGGGCGATATGTGCCGAAGGCACGCCTCTAGCCACACTCTCGCGTGACTTTCTGTTCGATTTCTTATTCTTTCTAAGCCACCTGCGACGCGGACGCGTCGGCGACGCTGTCGCGTCGCGTGCTCTCCCTCTTTTTTTATTGAAAATAAAAATATGCAAATGCAGATGCAAGCTAAATGTACTAATAAAGAGAAGAGTTATTGGAAAAGAAAACTAAGAATAAAGAAAGGAACGATCATACCATGGTGGGTTGTCTCCCACCCAGCACTTTGCTTTAACGTCTTTAAGTTGGACGCTCCACTAGCTTAGTCTTCTGCTGTGGGTGGATTGATGCTAGGGCACTTTGGCCAGTTTCACTGACCTTTTCTTTACTGTTTTAGGGTAGTTTCATGCATTTTTATATTTAATAAGCAAGTTTTGGGTAGATAATCACTTACATCTTGATTCAAGCAAACATTGTGAATTCTATATGATTTTATGATAATTATGCATGAATTTAATGATAAAATGGATGATGCATGATCTCATGAGTTAGAACCTAGCTTTGATGCACTTTACTTGCTTGATTTTAGGACAAAGGAAGCAAGGAAGATGCCACGTTAATAGCCACGTTAGTCTAACTAACGTGACCAATAACGTGGAATGGGAGCTAGCTTGCAACGTTAATGAGAAAAGTAATCGCCAATAACAACAAGCAAACATTATTGGAAAAGTGAATGCCAATAATGTTTGCGAAGGACCAAGAGGCAACGTTAGTAGTCACGTTAGTGCCACTAACGTTGAAGTTAACGTGGACCATCTTGGGTTAGGAACGTTAGTGAAAAAGGTGATTGTCACTAACATTCTCGAACCCACATTTTCACTTAACGTTAACACCACTAACGTCCTAACTAACGTCCATGCCTAACTCACACTTTCTCTGCAAGCAAAGCTGAGCCCACTGAAGACTGCAACTGCTTCAACTCAAAGATCCAAAGGCCCATATCCAAGACTTGAAGATCCAACTAGAAGATCAGAAGAGTAGTATATATAGGAGTAGTTTTGAACTAGAAAAAAGGAGCTTTTAGCCATTGGGAGAACTACTCTCTGTATAATTTTACTTTCTCTGCAACTTCTAGTTTTACTTTTAGAATGTATTTTCCATCTTTGCTTTCCATTCCGAGAGCTATGAACAACTAAACCCCTTTCATTGGGTTAGGGAGCTCTGTTGTAATTTGATGGATCAATAATAGTTTTCATTATTCTTCTTCTTTCTTTTCTCTTGATTTTACTAGAAAGCTTTCAATCTTCATCGAATTGGGTAGATGTCTTAGAAAAGAAGCTATTCATACTTGGATCTCTTCGGAACCTTGGAAGAGGAATGAAGAGATCATGCTAGAAATGCTTTCTCATGTTGGACCAAATTGGGGTTTGGATGGATATGGTGACATATAATCATACCAACACTTTGATTTGGGAATACATGTGGTAGTCAGTGACTATACTTCATCTCTTCTCATGAGCAATTAGACCAAGGAATTGGCTATTGATCAAGATTTGAGAGATTGGGTTGCCAAGGAATTGGAATCCAATCACTTAAGATTGCCAAGGAGATCAATGAATGCATTGATTGAGGAAGAGATGAGAATGAACTTGATCCGGAGAATACAACATCTCCTGAGCCCAATGAATCCCCCATTTCTGATCTTACCCATTCTCTTTACCTTCTGTCATTTACCTTTATGTTCATTTCCCCAAATCCCCATTTAAGATTCTACAATTTATTTTCTGTCATTTACATTCCATCATTTACTTCCAGCAATTACATTTTCTGTTATTTACTTTCCCGCCATTTATTTTTTTGCAAATCTCAACTCAATTTCTGCTTAGCTCAACTAGAATATTCCTCTGATTAAAGTTGCTTGACCAATCAATCCCTGTGGGATTCAACCTCACTCTATTGTGAGTTTTTACTTGACGACAATTCAGTATACTTGCCGAGGAAAAATTGTTGAGAGACAAGTTTCCGTGCATTAAGTTTATGGTGCCGTTGCCGGGGATTGATTTTGTATCAACAATGATTAAATTGGTGGATAACTAGATTGAGCATTTTTTTTGTTTGATTTAATTTCTATTTGATTGATTTACTTTCAGTTTCAGTTATTTTCTTCCCTTTACCCTACCCGTTTGTGGTGTTCTCTTATTTGTTACAATTCAGTTCACTAACCCACTAACTATTTGATATATTGCATCACTCACACTAACAGCATTTTTTTATACAAGAATACTCTCTATCTCCCTTTTGCTTTGGCCTTGTTAGTTATATGACAGGTAGAAGAAGCGGGGCTTCAACTTTCTTTGATTCTGAACCTGAGAGGACCTTCCTTAGATTAAGGAGGGAAGCAAGAGGAAAGATAGTTGTTGGTACTGAGGAAGAAGAGGAGTACTTTAAACCAGACATGGATGATAATATGGAGAACCATCATGAAGAAGAGGCTCACAACCATGGCAGAGAAGGTCCAGTGCATCATGCCGAGCAAGAGAGAAGAGTTCTGGGGTCTTACATAAACCCAAACCCAGGAAACTGTGGAAGTAGCATCCAAAAGCCAACCATACATGCCAATAACTTTGAACTAAAGCCACAGCTCATCACCCTTGTTCAGAACAACTGTTCATTCAGAGAAAGTCTCCAAGAGGACCCCAATCAATATCTCACTACATTCCTGAGGATATGCGATACTGTGAAGTCTAATGGTGTTCATTCTGACACCTATAGATTACTTTTATTCCCCTTTTCACTCAAAGACAAGGCATTTAAATGGCTAGAATCTTTCTCGAAGGAGAGTTTAACAACCTGGGAAGATGTGGTGAACAAATTCTTGGCGAGATTCTATCCTCCTCAAAGAATCAACAGGTTGAGAGATGAGGTACAAACCTTCAGGCAACAAGATGGTGAAACTCTATATGAAGCATGGGAGAGGTTTAAGGACTTGACAAGAAGGTGCCCGTCAGATATGTTTAATGAATGGGTGCAGTTACACATTTTCTATGAAGGTCTTTCTTATGAATCAAAGAAGGCAGTAGACCATTCATCCGGGGGATCTCTGAACAAGAAGAAGACCATTGAAGAGGCCATAGATGTCATTGAGACTGTAGCAGAGAATGACTACTTCTATGCCTCTGAAAGAGGCAACACTAGAGGAGTAATGGAGCTAAACAATGTGGATGCACTGCTAGCCCAAAACAAGATGATCACCAAGCAGCTGGCTGACCTTACCAAGAAGATGGAGAGGAACCAAGTAGCAGCGATCACCACCTCATCAGCAGCCCAAGAAGGAGTGAATGCAGAAGTAGAGGGTGATCAGGAACAAGTCAACTACATTGGAAACTCACCTAGGTAGACCCATGATCCATACTCCAAAACTTATAATCCTGGTTGAAGGAACCACCCAAACTTTGGGTGGGGAAATCAACAAGATCAAGGCCAAGATCAGAGACGTCACAACCCCAACAACAATGCAGTTCACCAACATTCCACACAGAGATCATATCAGCACCCACCTAACAACACCTCTCCACATCCATATCAAAACCAAAATGGCCATTCTCATCCCTCCAACCCCAACTCACCATCATCTGAAGATAGACTCTCAAGGATTGAGACTCTACTTGAAGGCATATGTAAAGAACTCCAAGATAACAAGGTGTTCAAGGAGGAGGTGCGAGCCAATATCAAAAACCAGGGAGACACTATCAAGAGGCTAGAATCTCAAGTGGGATACCTCTCTGAGAAGATTCCCAAACCTACTGACAGCTTCCTAAGTGACACAAAGAAAAACCCGAGAGGTGAAGCAAAGAAAGTAAGATGGGAAGAATGTAAGATGGTCACTATAAGTGATAGGGGGACTGAGGAAGAGCTAAACAAACCCTTCCAACACTCTAGAGATACTTCAGCAGAGAAGCAGGAAGAGGGTCCCCAAGAAACCAAAATTACACAGAAGGAGATGCTGAAACTCTATGCACCTTTTCCCCAAAGACTCAAGGGTGGTGTAGAAAAGAGAATATACTCAAAGTTCCTTGATATGTTTGCATCTCTCCATGTAAACATACCATTCATCAAGGCTCTCCAACAAATGCCCTCATACATTAAGTACATGAAGGAGCTGCTGACCAGGAAAAGCTCACTCAAAGGAGGGCAAACAATAGTGATGAATAAGGAGTGCAGTGCTCTCATTCAACCAGAGTTGCCTACAAAAAGGAAGGACCCAGGGAGTTTTCACATCCCCTGTGCCGTAGGAGACACACTGATTGATAAGGGACTCTGTAATCTGTGAGCAAGCATTAATTTAATGCCTCTATCTCTCATGAAGAAGCTGCAGATTAATGAGCTAATGCCCACAGACGTAGTCATCAGGCTGGCTGACAAAACTCAGAAACAAGCAGTAGGAGTGGTTGAAAACGTGTTGGTGATGGTTGGGAACTACTTCCTTCCTACAGACTTTGTCATATTGGAAATAGAAGAGAGTCACCTTCACCCAATCATATTGGGAAGACCATTCCTAGCTACAGCCAGAGCGCTCATAGATGTGGAGCGAGGAGAGTTAATACTGAGGATACATGATGAACAACTTGCATTCAATGTCTTCAAACCTTCACAAGAAGCAGATCAGGAAAACAAGGACCAAGGGGAGAGTACGACAAAGCATTGGTGGAAGAAACAAGCATTGAAGCACAAGCTGTACACCTGGAAACTCCTTTGGTTGATGAACAAGACAATCAGTAGTTGTCACAGCTAAAGGAAAACCAGGAGGAACCTAAACCACCAGAGTCATATGAGACCAGCAACAAAATTTCCTTGGAAAAAGAGGCCACAAAGAGCAGGGCAACATCAAAAGGAACAAAGAAGAAGGCACCAAGGAGATGGAGGAACAAGAAGATCCCTACAGAGGACTTCTCTCTAGGGGATAAAGTGATCTCAGCTTATTTCCCAGTTATCCCACCTCATCTCCCCACCATCCCAACTCAGCTACCTAAAGTTTTCACCATCAACAGAATTCTCTCCCTAGAACATGTAGAGATCCTTGATGAAGCCAATGGAGATAGATTTACTGCGAGGGGGGGAAGATTTGAAGTATTACCAACCACCCTGACAAAGGCAGAATGTCAAGCTAGTGATGCTAAAGAAGTGCTTCATGGGAGAAAATGACGTGGCGGAAATTGGTGAGTCAAGAATTGTTATAAGATATGCGTTGCAAGTATAGTTCTTAACCAACCAGAAATCCGCTTATCAATTTAGAAGGGTGTCACAAAAATTTAAAATTAAAATACTGGGAGTATGAATCCCAGGTCGTCTCCCAACGAGTTGCAGAAAGGTGTGCTATTTTATTAATCAGATGTTTTCAAAATGGTTTGAATTGAATAACAGGAAATTAAATTAGAGAATTTATGTAAATTAAATAAAAGCCTTGACTGGGAGTAGATTAGCTGGAAGCCCTATTCTTGTTGGAGTACTCTCAAGATTAATTGACAATTGAAGGTTGTTCTGTTTAGTTATCCCTTACTAGGTAAGGGAAAGTTAAACAAGTTGGAATGCTACTTCTATTCACAAGTACCAACCCACTCAATTAAAAGGGATTGGTGTCAGTGACTAGAGGGCAATCCAACAATAAACCCAATTACAATTTTTCTTTTTGAGCATTCCAACTCAAGGGTTCCTTTCAATCAACCCCCCATCAAGTTAGGGAACTACTCGCTCATTGTGAATGTAGAATTCATAACATAGGAAAGGGAATTAAAGAAAGACATGATAAATAAAAATCAAAGAAATTAATTAAAAATAAAAGTAATTCTTGTATTAATAAATTCTAAAAATAATTCAATAGTGAAATTGAGTAAATTAAAGGACATGGAAGAGTAAGAGCCAAGTAAAGAAAACGAACTAGAATGACGAAGTCTTGATGAGGTAATAACTCTTCTCAATATCCTAATGCAAAGAGCAATAGAAATAAAATCCTAAGAACTATGAATGTGTATAGAGAAAACCTAGAAGAGGAGTAAAACTAGATCTAAAAACTAAAAATTGTGTAGAATGAATGTTGTTTTTGGTCTCTGCATATTCTCTGGCTCTAGTCTGCTTTTCTGGGCCGAAAACTGGGTCAAATCAGGGCCCAAAATCGCCCCCAGCGAATTTTGCAGATTATGCAGATCGCGCACGTCACACGATCGCGTCATTCATGCGGCCGCGTCATTCGGCGTTTTTCCCTGCCACGCGAGCGTGTTGTCCACGCCTCCGCGTCACTTGTGCTATTCCAATCCGCGCGGTCGCGTGAGCCATGCGGCCGCGTCACTTCTCGCTGGTCGTCTCCTCAATTTCTTGTGTTCCTTTCATTTTTGCAAGCTTCCTTTCCAATCTCCAACTCATTCATGCCCTATAAAGCCTGAAACACTTAACACATAGATCACGGCATCGAATGGAATAAAGGAGAATTAAAATACATAATTAAAAGTCTCTAAGAAGCAAGTTTTCAATCATGTAATAATTTTAGGAAGGAAATATAAATGCATGCTAATCATATGAATAAGTGGGTAAAGATCATGATAAAACCACATAATTAAACACATTATAAACCATAAAATAGTGGTTTATCAACCTCCCCACACTTAAACATTAGCATGTCCTCATGCTTAGTTGAAGGAGATAAAATAAATAAGTATGAACATGTAAAACTCATGCAATGCAATGCAACCTATATATGTGAATGCAACTATATGATTCTTGTCCACTTGATCAATAGTAAATAAGCTCTTCAAAACAATTACAAATTAAATTCTACTAATTCAATTCTTATACAGTAAAAACAGATAAAAATGCAAGAAGGTAGCTCATGAAAGCAGGGAACATATAATTTTAAGCATCGAACCCTCACTGATGATGTATGTACGCTCTAATCTCTCTAGTGTATAGGGCAATCACTCTATCCTTCTCTAATCATGCTCTCTAATTTTTTGTTCTTCTCCTAACCAATCAACAACATTTAATATACCAATGCAAACATCATGAGGTCTTTTCAAGGTTGTAATGGGGCCAAGGTAATGGTAAGGATACATATGTGGCTAAGTAAGCTTATAAATTGAATCTTTAATTAACTCAAGCTTTAACATAACCTATATATATTCTTTATAACTTTAGAATTCATACCTAGCTACCCAGAATTTCCCTTTCACATTCCATACTCATGTATCAACTTTTTATTTTAATTTTATCATACATGCATTGATCTTTGAATTCTTAACTTAGCATTGGGGTAATTTTGTCCCCTTATTTATTTATTGAATATTTTTGGTTTTTTTTAACATAAACATAAAAATAAACATAGCTTATCAATGCACATAGATTTTTAATTCTTATAGTTTCACATGAGTAGGTATCCAAATTTCCATTATATTATCATGACACATTCCCTTATTATCTTTTGTTCCCACAATTTCCCATACTTAATTAGCACACACAATTCTATCTTAAGCTAACCAAAGATTCCATTTGGGATATATAATTGTTTTTTTCTGCTTAAGGCTAGTAATGTGGTAAAATATAGAACAAATGGGTTTTAAAGGCTCAAAGTGGCTAATAAAGGTGATTGAAAGGGTAGGTTTAATTTGGATAAGTGAGCTAAACAATCAATGGCCTCAATCATATGCAAACATATAAATATAATAAACATTGGACATATAGGATGGAACAAAATATAGATTACAATTATAGAGAAGTAAACACACAAGAATAAAATAATTATGGTCAAATAATGTAACCATGCATAAAGGCTCAAATCTCACAGGTTGTGTGTTCTTTTAGCTCAAAAATCATGTTCCAAATACAACTTCAAGCAAATTTAACATAAGAGTTTTAATTAAAGTTAGTGAAATTTTGTTCCGAAAATAGGGTCTTAGAGGAAAACTTATTGTCTTTTCAATCAAGTAGAATATGCATGCAACTAACCTATTACTATGCAATTTATCCTATTCTACAAAAGAAAAACTAACTAAATATCCTAATTTATTGGTGTTTAGGGAAGAGAAATTACCTCCGGAAGTCAGGTACTGACCGACCTCCCCACACTTAAGGCTTTGCACCGTCCTCGGTGCCATCTGTCAGGAACAAAGGTGGGCTGGTAGCAGTATCTCCACAGTCGAGACCATCATGGCTTCCTGTGCTGGTAAAGGAAGTGGAGTCCGGGGTGTCTGAGTCCTTGAATTTTCCCATAATCAGCTCCTTGAGGTATGTGAATCGGCACTTGTTACAACACTCTCTCATCTTAGCGTTGTGTTCTTGCCGATCCAACCTTTCGAGTATCTGATGGAGCAGTTGGTCTGTTGTAGGTGCTTGTGGTGTTGAAGAAGGAATATCTTCAACCGGTTTAGTAGGATGGCTTGTGGCGGCTGGTGGAGGTCTGATGTATTTCCCGTTAGGGACATACTGATCATCCCGTAGGAGCATGGCTTTGGTGTCTCCAGCTCTGTAGGAAATTCCAGCTGCTGAGACAAGATCTGAGACCAAGGCGGGAAAAGGTAAGTTGCCCGCAATTTGTACGTGTCCCATGACATTCCGGATGTGTCTTGGTAGGTTCAGAGGTTAGTCTGTAAGGATGCACCATAGTAGAACGGCCATGTCCGCAGTGAAGGAGGACTAGTGAGTGCTCAGAAAGACGTAATGGGACATGATCTGTGCCCATACGCGAGCCTCCAAGGTAAGTGCTAAAGCCGATATTCCCTTAGGGCGGGTACGATGGTATCTGTAGATCCAACGGCTGCCAAGTAGTGCGATAACTCTGAGAACGGCATCCCAGTCAAATTGGTACATCTGGCGCTTGAGTGCGGCTTCTTGAAAGGCGTCTAATCCTTCTGGAACAGGGGGAAGACCTAGAGCTTTTTGAATGGCCTCTTCTGTAATGGGGACTTGCTTCTGATGGACAAAGACAGACTACAGGGTTGGCAGGTGGAAGTTGGAGTAGAACTCGACTACCCAAGAAAGATTGACCTGCCTCGGCTGTCTCTGTAGGAAACTCCATTGTCTTTGTGCAATTTGCGACTCAACAAAGGTAGCAATATGGTTTGGGAGGAGAAGAAGGTATTCGTTGTTGTAACTCCTTTCTGCCAGGATGGGGAATATCTGCTCACAGTAGCGATTGGGAAATTGCGCAGTGTCCTTTGTTGGGAAGACTTTTTCTTTATCATCAACCTTTATAATCCTCTTAGTTCTTTTTGTTGAGGGTTTAACCGCAGTTGAAGAGGGCTCTGCTACTAATGCTCTTTTTGTTCCTCTTCTTGCTGGTGGTTTAGGAGTAGCTTTCTCTTTTCCTTTCTTGGTGGCCATCCTGAAAAGGGAAAAAAAAGAAAGTAACGTAAATTCAAAGAGATAGAGCAAGGAAGAGGGTTGTATAAGTGATAAACAATGCATGGTAAAGAGGATGTTGTTAACACATGGTCATGACTACATGTGAAAAGTTCATCAATGGAAATATAGCAAGTGCATTGGAGGATAATTAAATGCAAGGGGTTTATTGGCATGCAGGCAAAGGCATGAGTAGCATAGATCAATTATTTAATTAGTTGAATGTGTTATCACTCGTAACAAACTAGCCATCACGTTTGTATTGACAATTAAATTCAATTAATACAATAGTAAAGGAAATTTGTGAAAAGCAAGCATTGAATAGTAGAATAGAATAATGTAGAAAAATGCATGATGTCATATGGGCTTTTTCACAAACACATAGCATGCATGGTAAATAAGGTATAGAAAGTATTAAAGTGAACATGCAAGCAACCTTTTTAAAAAAAGTAATATATAATTGCCAAACAATTTTACAACAATCCACAAGCATATAATGAGAAATAATGACTCAAATAAATTTCCAACACCAACTAAAAAGGAAAAAGAAAGAAAAAGAAAATATGGATAATGAAAGTAAAAAGAAAAGAAAAGAAGATAACATATAAAAATAAGAAGAATAATAGAAAAGTAAGAGGGGAAGAAGAAAAGAAAACCTTGTTAATGGGAGTGAGAGAGAGAGAGAGAGAGTAGAAAGTGAAAAAGAAGGAAGAAGGAAGAAGGAAGAAATAAGGAGGGAAAAGAGAAAATAGGATTTGGAGAAAAGAAAGATACGATAATTGGCAAATCAGGGAAGCTGTGCGGCGCAAGCGACGTGGTTGCGTGGGGACACGCGGTCGCGCGACTTGCACTTATACTAATTGACGCAGTCGCGTCAGTCACACGGTCGCGTGACCCGTTTTATGCTACTGGCGCGAGGGCAGCCTCGCACTTGCACAACTCTCTGTTCAAACTCTTATTGCGCCAAATGTTGGGTGACGCGATCGTGTGGGGCATGCGATCGCATGAGTGGCCATTAGAAGGATATGACGCAGACGCGTGAGCCATGCGTCCACGTGGGAAGAATTGTGCGTTCAGTGCCAATCCAGCACCACTCTAGCACAACTTTCGGTCGTGCACCCTTTTCACGTCGAATTGTGCGTCGCAATTGTTCGCTTTTTGGCATTGTTTTTAGTATGTTTTTAGTATATTTTAGTTAGTTTTTATTATGTTTTTATTAGTTTTTAAATAAAAATCACTCTTCTGGACTTTACTATGAGTTTGTGTGTTTTTCTGTGATTTCAGGTATTTTCTGGCTGAAATTGAGGGACCTGAGCAAAAATCTGATTCAGAGCTGAAAAAGGACTGCAGATGTTGTTGGATTTTGACCTCCCTACACTCAAAGTGGATTTAATGGAGCTACAGAAGCCCAATTGGCATGCTCTCAATTGCGTTGGAAAGTAGACAACCTGGGCTTTCCAGCAATATATAATAGTTTATACTTTGCTCGAGAGTTGATGGCCCAAACAGGCGTTCCAAGTCAGCTCAAGAATTGTGGCGTTTAACTCCAAAACTGGCACAAAAGCTGGAGTTAAACACCCAAACTGGCACAAAAGCTGGCGTTTAACTCCAAGAAAAGTCTCTACACATGGAAGCTTCAATGCTCAGCCCAAGCACACACCAAGTGGGCCCGGAAGAAGATTTCTGCATTAATTACCTATTTCTGAAACCCTAGGCTACTTGTTTTCTATAAATAGGACCTTTTGCTATTGTATTTTCATCTATCTTTGACTCATAATTTGATAGACCTTTTCACGTTTGGGGACTGGCCTCACGGCCATCCCTATACCTTGTTCTTATGTATTTTCAACAGTAGAGTTTCTACACACCATAGATTAAGGTGTGGAGCTCTGCTGTTCTTTATGAATTAATACAAAGTACTATTGTTCTTCTATTCAATTCACGCCTACTTCTTCTCTAAGATATTCATTCGTTCTTCAAATTGATGAATGTGATGATTCGTGACACTCATCATCATTCTCACCTATGAACATGTGCCTGACAACCACCTCTGTTCTACTAGCAATGACTTGAATGCGTATCTCTTGGGTTTCTAATCTAAGATTGGAACCTTCGTGGTATAGGCTAGAATTATTGACGGCCATTCCTGAGATCCGGAACGTCTAAACCTTGTTTGTGGTATTCTGAGTAGGATCGGGGAAGGGATGACTGTGACGAGCTTCAAACTCGCGATTGTTGGGCATGTGACAGACGCAAAAAGATCAATGGATCCTATTCCAGCATGATCGAGAACCGACAGATGATTAGCCGTGCGGTGACAGCGCATTTGGAATGTTTTCACTGAGAGGACGGGAAGTAGCCATTGACAACGGTAATGCCCAACATAAAGCTTGCCATGGAAAGGAGTATGAATGATTGGAAGAAGGCAATAGGAAAGTAGAGGTTCAGGGGGAACAAAGCATCTTCATACGCTTATCTGAAATTCCAACTAAAGAATTACATAGGTATCTCTATCTTTATTTTATGTTTTATTTATCTTTTAATTATCAATTCTCCATCACCATCGGAATTCGCCTGACTGAGATTTACAAGGTGACCATAGCTTGCTTCAAGCCAGCAGTCTCCGTGGGATCGACCCTTACTCATGTAAGGTATTACTTGGACGACCCAGTGCACTTGCTGGTTAGTTGTGCGGAATTGTGACAAAGTGTGATTCATGTTTAAGAGCTCTAAGTCCTTTGGCGCCATTGTTGATGATCACAATTTCGTGCACCAGGTGTTCACACACCAAATCAGGTTCAGAAATCCACAAGCATACATGCATGCTAATTCAAGTTGATCCTGAACCTGAAAGGACCTTGAAGAGAAAGCTAAGAGAAGCCAAAGAACATCTCTCTTTAGAGGGCCTAATAGAGCTTTTCAAGGAGGAAGAAACCATGGCAGCCGAAAACAACAATGCCAACAATGCAAGGAAGGTGCTTGGTGACTTTACTGCACCTACTCCCGACTTCTATGGGAGAAGCATCTCAATCCCTGCCATTGGAGCAAACAACTTTGAGCTTAAGCCTCAATTAGTTTCTCTAATGCAACAGAATTGCAAGTTTTATGTTCTTCCATTGGAAGATCCTCATTAGTTCTTAGCTGAATTCTTGCAAATCTGTGACACTGTCAAGACCAATGGGGTTGACCCTGAAGTCTACAGACTTATGCTTTTTCCTTTTGCTGTAAGAGACAGAGCTAGGACATGGTTGGATTCACAACCTAAAAAAAGCCTGAACTCTTGGGAAAAGCTAGTCAATGCTTTCTTGGCAAAGTTCTTTCCACATCAAAAATTGAGTAAGCTTAGAGTGGAAGCCCAAACCTTCAGACAAAAGGAAGGAGAATCCCTCTATGAAGCTTGGGAAAGATACAAGCAATTGATCAGAAGGTGCCCTTCTGACATGCTTTCAGAATGGAGCATCATAGGTATTTTCTATGATGGTCTGTCTGAACTATCCAAGATGTCATTGGATAGCTCTGCTGGAGGATCTCTTCATCTGAAGAAGACGCCTACAGAAACTCAGGAACTCATTAAAATGGTTGCAAATAACCAATTCATGTACACTTCTGAAAGGAATTCTACGAATAATGGGATAGCTCAGAAGAAAGGAGTTCTTGAGATTGATACTTTGAATGCCATATTGGCTCAGAATAAAATATTGACCCAATAAGTCAATATGATTTCTCAGAGTCTGTCTGAAATGCAAGCAGCAACAGGCAGTACTAAGGAAGCTTCCTCTGAAGAAGAAGCTTATGATCATGGAAGGATCAACAGAGACCTCAACAAGGTTTCAACAACAATAATGGTGGAAGAAACAGGTTTAGCAATAGCAAGCCTTTTCCATCATCTTCTCAGCAACAGACAGAGAACTCTAAGCAAAGCCACTCTGACTTAGCAACCATTGTCTCTGATCTAATTAAAACCACTCAAAGTTTCATGACTGAAACAAGGTCCTCCATTAGAAATTTGGAGGCACAAGTAGGTCAGCTGAGTAAGAAAATTACTGAACTTCCTCCTAGTACTCTCCCAAGCAATACAGAAGAAAATCCAAAAAGGGAGTGCAAGGCCATAAACATGTCTCACATGGCCGAACCTGGAGAAGAGGAAGAGGCAGTGATCTCCACTGAAGAAGACCTCAATGGACGTCCACTGGCCTCGATGGAGTTCCCTGATGAGGAACCATGGGAATCTGAGGCCCACACTGAGACTATAGAGATTTCATTGAATTTACTTCTGCCATTCATGAGCTCTGATGAGTATTCTTCCTTTGAAGAGGATGAAGATGTTACTGAAGAGCAAGTTGCTAAGTACCTTGGAGCAATCATGAAGCTAAATGCCAAGTTGTTTGGTAATGAGACTTGGGAGGATGAACCTCTATTGCTCACCAAAGAACTGGATGACTTGACTAGGCAGAAATTACCTCTGAAGAGACAAGACCCTGGAAAATTCTCAATCCTTTGTACCATAGGCACCATGACCTTTGAGAAGGCTCTGTGTGACCTAGGGTCAAGCATAAACCTCATGCCTCTCTCTGTAATGGAGAAGCTAGGGATCATTGAGGTGCAAGCTGTAAGAATCTCATTGGAGATGGTAGACAATTCAAAGAAACAGGCTTACGGACTTGTAGAGGATGTCTTGGTAAAGGTTGAAGGCCACTACATCCCTGCTGACTTCATAATTCTAGAGACTGGAAAGTGTATGGATGAATCCATCATCCTTGGCAAACCCTTCCTAGCCACAGCAAAAGCTATGATTGATGTTGACAGAGGAGAATTGATCATTCAAGTGAATGGAGACTCCCTTGTGTTTAAAGCTCAAGGATATCCCTCTGTCACCATGGAGAGGAAGCATGAAGAGCTTCTCTCAATACAGAGTCAAACAGAGCCCCCACAGTCAAACTCTAAGTTTGGTGTTGGGAGGCCACAACCAAACTTTAAGTTTGGTGTTGAACCCCCACATTCAAACTCTAAGTTTGGTGTTGGGAGGTTCCAAAATTGCTCTGAACATCTGTGAGGCTCCATGAGAACCACTATCAAGCTATTGACATTAAAGAAGCGCTTGTTGGGAGGCAACCCAATTTTTACTTATCTATGTTAAATTTCTATTTTCTTTTGTTATTTTATGTTTTCTGTAGGTTGATGATCATGAGAAGTCACAAAAACAATTGAAAAAGCAAAAACAGAAGGAAAAACAGAATGAAAAATAGAACACCCTGGAGGAGAAACTTACTCGCGTTTAAACGCCAGTAAGGGTAGCAGAATGGGCGTTAAACGCCCAGTCTGGCACCATTCTGGGCATTTAACGCTAGAAATGGGCACCAGACTGGCGTTTAACGCCAGAAATGGGCAGCAGCCTGGCGTTTAACGCCAGAATTGGCAGTAAGGGGCATTTTTGCACGCCACATGGTGCAGGGATGAGAAATCCTTGACACCTCAGGATCTGTGGACCTCACAGGATCCCCACCTACCCCAGCTCTCTCTCTCTTCTTCACCCATTCACCAATCACCTCAATACCTCTTCCCCAAAAACCCCTCACCTATCAAATCCCATCATTCTCTTCACCACTCACATCCATCCTTCATAAAACCCCACCTACCTCAACATTCAAATTCAAACCACTTTCCCACCCAAACCCACCCATAATGGCCGAACCATACCCCCCTCTCCACTCCTATATAAACCCATCTTCACTCCTTCATTTTCACACAACCTAAACACTACCCATCCCCCTTGGCCGAAACACAGAGCCCCCTCCATCTCCTCTATTTCTTCTTCTTCTACTCTCTTCTTTCTTCTTTTGCTCGAGGACGAGCAAACCTTCTAAGT
>NC_029794.2:83140045-83207040 GCF_000816755.2 Arachis ipaensis
TATGCCAATGCATGGATCACCAAGAACCATGATCAAAGTGTGAACCCGGATCCTAAGAATTGGCTTACAATGGTCCGGGGGAACTACTTAGGTTTTAGTCCGGAAAATTTAAGGTTGGCATTCAACTTGCCCATGATGCAAGGAGATGCACACCCATACACTAGAAGGGTCAACTTTGATCAAAGGTTGGACCAAGTCCTTATGGACATCTGTGAAGAGGGTGCTCAATAGAAGAGTGATTCAAGAGGAAAGCCGGTTCAACTAAGAAGGCATGACCTCAAGCCCGTGGCTAGGGGATGGTTGGAGTTCATCCAACGCTCAATCATTCCTACTAGCAACCGATCTGAAGTTACTATAGACCGAGCTATCATGATTCATAGCATCATGATTAGAGAGGAAGTAGAAGTTCATGCGGTTATATCCCAAGAACTCTACAAGGTGACGGACAAGTCCTGTACTGTGGCAAGGTTAGCCTTCCCTCACCTCATTTGTTACCTCTGCAATTCAGTTGGAATTGACATAGAGGGAGACATTCTCATTGATGAGGACAAGCCCATCACTAAGAAAAGGATGGAGCAAACAAGAGATCCCACTCATGGACAAGAGCATGAGGAAATTCCTCATCATGAAATCCCTGAGATGCCTCAAGGCTGATGATCTGAAAAATCATAAAATTGATTCTTGAAGCAAGAAAAAGCAGTGAAAAGCTTGCAGGAAAAAAAAAGGATATATGCGAAAAAAAAAGAGGCAAAAAAAGGGGAAAGAAAAAGAAAGAAAAAAGAAAAGCAAGCAGAAAAAGCCAATACCCCTTTAAACCAAAAGGCAAGGGTGATAAAAAGGATCCAAGGCTTTGAGCATCAGTGGATAGGAGGGCCCACAGGAATAAAATCCTGGCCTAAACGGCTCAAACAAGCTGTCCCTAACCATGTGCTTGTGGCGTGAAGGTGTCAAGTGAAAACTTGAGACTGAGCAGTTAAAGTCGAGGTCCAAAGCAAAAAGAAGATTGTGCTTAAGAACCCTGGACACCTCTAATTGGGGACTCTAGCAAAGCTGAGTCACAATCTGAAAAGGTTCACCCAGTTATGTGTCTGTGGCATTTATGTATCCGGTGGTAATACTGGAAAACAAAGTTCTTAGGGCCACAACCAAGACTCATAAAGTAGCTGTGTTCAAGAATCAACATACTTAACTAGGAGAATCAATAACACTATCTGGATTCTGAGTTCCTATAGATTCCAATCATTCTGAACTTCAAGGAATAAAGTGAGATGCCAAAACTGTTCAGAAGCAAAAAGCTAAAAGCCCCACTCATCTAATTAATACTGATCTTCATAGATGTTTTTGGAATTCATTGTATATTCTCTTCTTTTTATCCTATTTGATTTTCAGTTGCTTGGGGCCTAGCAACAATTTAAGTTTGGTGTTGTGATGAGTGGATAATTTATACGCTTTTTGACATTGTTTTTAGTATGTTTTTAATATATTTTAGTTAGTTTTTATTATATTTTTATTAGTTTTTAAATAAAAATCACTCTTCTGGACTTTACTATGAGTTTATGTGTTTTTTTGTGATTTCAGGTATTTTCTGGCTGAAATTGAGGGACCTGAGCAAAAATCTGATTCAGAGGCTGAAAAAGGACTGCAGATGCTGTTGGATTCTGACCTCCCTGCACACAAAGTGAATTTTCTGGAGCTACAGAAACCCAATTGGCGCGCTCTCAATTGCGTTGGAAAGTAGACATCCTGAGCTTTCCAGCAATATATAATAGTTTATACTTTGTCCGAGATTTGATGGCCTAAACAGGCGTTCCAAGTCAGCTTAAGAATTTTGGCGTTTAACTCCAAAACTGGCACAAAAGCTGGAGTTAAACGCCCAAACTGGCACAAAAGCTGGCGTTTAACTCCAAGAAAAGTCTCTACACATGGAAGCTTCAATGATCAGCCCAGGCACACACCAAGTAGGCCCGGAAGAAGATTTCTACATTAATTACCTATTTCTGTAACCCTAGGCTACTAGTTTTCTATAAATAGGACGTTTTGCTATTGTATTTTCATCTATCTTTGACTCATACTTTGATAGACCTTTTCACATTTGGGGGCTAGCCTCACGGCCATCCCTAGACCTTGTTCTTATGTATTTTCAACGGTGGAGTTTCTACACACCATAGATTAAGGTGTGGAGCTCTGCTGTTCTTCATGAATTAATACAAAGTACTATTGTTCTTCTATTCAATTCATGCCTACTTCTTCTCTAAGATATTCATTCATTCTTCAACTTGATGAATGTGATGATCCATGACACTCATCATCATTCTCACCTATGAACATGTGCCTGACAACCACCTCTGTTCTACTAGCAATGGCTTGAATGCATATCTCTTGGGTTTCTAATCTAAGATTGGAACCTTCGTGGTATAGGCTAGAATTATTGGCGGCCATTCCTGAGATCCGAAACGTCTAAACCTTGTCTATGGTATTCTGAGTAGGATCTGGGAAGGGATGACTGTGACGAGCTTCAAACTCGCGATTGTTGGGCGTGTGACAGACGTAAAAGGATCAATGGATCCTATTCCAGCATGATCGAGAACCGACAGATGATTAGCCGTGCGGTGACAGCGCATTTGGAACGTTTTCATAGAGAGGACGGGAAGTAGCCATTGACAACGGTGATGCCCAACATAAAGCTTGCCATGGAAAGGAGTATGAATGATTGGAAGAAGGCAATAGGAAAGCAGAGGTTCAGGGGGAACAAAGCATCTTCATACGCTTATCTGAAATTCCATCCAAAGAATTACATAAGTATCTCTATCTTTATTTTATGTTTTATTTATCTTTTAATTATCAATTCTCCATCACTATCCGAATTCGCCTGACTGAGATTTACAACGTGACCATAGCTTGCTTCAAGCCGACAGTCTCCGTGGGATCGACCCTTACTCACGTAAGGTATTACTTGGATGACCCAGTGCACTTGCTGGTTAGTTGTGCGGAATTGTGACAAAGTGTGATTCATGTTTAAGAGCTCCAAGTCCTTTTGCGCCATTATTGATGATCACAATTTCGTGCACCAAGTGTTCACACACCAAATCAGGTTCAGAAATCCACAAGTATACATGCATGCTAACTCTTTCTCAAGTGCTTTGGGAACAAGCAACTTCCAATAACTTTGCAGGAATTCAATCAAATCTTCGGGAAAAATGGTGCACCATCATCCAAGGAAGCGAAGAAGGATGCAAAAGCTATGGACGATGACAACAAAGGGATGGCTAGAAGTCACCACCAAAAGGTTGTATTGTTACTTGATTCCATATGCTTGGAAATGCTCAAATTGGAAGTCTGAATGTATCCCTGATTATGAGTTACTCTTTAGTTTACATCACTAAGATTTAATGTTCGTTTTTTTCCTCGCCTTTGTCATATGTGTGCTGTTTCAAGTCACTGCTGCATTTTCACCTTACTTACTTGTATGCTTATCCCTTTAAGTAAAATAAAAAGAGATGTTATGAAAGACCAGGGTGATGTTCAATTTGTGGAGTAAGTTCTTAAGCTTGTGGTGTAGTAATCACTTAGCTAAGTTGGTTCACCAACAAGGTAGGAAGGCAACTATCTGTCCTGAATCATATGCTTGAAACACACCCCATGAGACTAGCTAAATAACAAGATCATAATAAGAAAAAGGGAAAGAAAAATAAAAGTTGAGAAATAAAGTAAAAGAGTAAGAAATAAGGCTAGGCACCAAGGGTTGAATCTTGAGGCATGTGTCTGTGGTGCTCCTGTGTAAAGGATATACTTGGATGAATAAGCTCTCAGGGGTGCCTTATCACTTGGTAACTTGGGTTAACTAACCCGGAATTATCAGCTGAAAGTCCACTATCAAGAGTAACCTTTGCTACAGAACACTTAGTAACCCAAAGAGGTGCTGGACACCAAGGTCTCAAGAAGGAAAATAACAAACCATGTGCCTGTGGTGTGTATGTGTGGGGGAAAGAGACTTGAGGGAGTAAGTCCTTAAAGGTGTCTTAACACCCAGCACCTTAGACCAACTGTTTCGGGAGTGCTGACTGAAAGCTTATCTTAAAGAGTCGCCCTCTCACAAAACACCTAGTCTAAGAACACAATTAAACCTTGGAAAGACAAAGGGATCAATAAATAAAAGTCTCATAGGGTGCAATCAAGTGAGTATTCCAGGGCATGATAAAGGTCTGAAAGCCAGTGAAGGAATAAACCTAAGTTGCTATGCATGAAACACCCATAAAACCAAGGACATGACTTCCACAATAATGACTCATTTCTCTTGTCATTTCATTCATTATTCTCATGTTTCAGTACTTGCTTATGGACAAGCAAGCTTTAAGTTTGGTGTTGTGATGCCAGGGCATTTTGGCCAGTTTCACTAACCTTTTCTTTACTGTTTTAGGGTAGTTTCATGCATTTTCTTAGTTAATAAGCAAGTTTTGGGTAGATAATCACTTACATCTTGATTCAAGCAAACATTGTGAATTTTATATGATTTTATGAGAATTATGCAAGAATTGAATGATAAAATGGATGATGCATGATCTCATGAGCTAGAACCTAGCTTTGATACAGTTTACTTGCTTGATTTCAGGACAAAGGAAGCAAGGAAGATGCCACGTTAATAGCCATGTTAGTCTAACTAACGTGACCATTAACGTGGAATGGGAGCTAGCTTGCAACGTTAATGAGAAAAGTAATCGCCAATAACGCTTTCGAAAGCCATCATAGCCCACGTTAGTTGCCACGTTAACTACATTAACGTGGAAGCTAACGTGGAGGAAAAGTAAAGCTCCAACGTTAGTGTTAAAAGTGGGAATACCACTAACGTTGGTAAAAGGGGCACACTTAGCCACGTTAAGAGTCACGTTAATTATATTAACGTGAACTCTAACGTGGAAGGAACAAAGAAGTTCCAACGTTAGTGACACTCACCTTTGTCACTAACGTTGGACCAAGCCATTATTAGCCACGTTAGTTGCCACGTTAATTACATTAACGTGGAAGCTAACGTGGAGGAAAGAAATGATGAGCCAACGTTAGTGACACTCACCTTTGTCACTAACGTTGGAGATGGCAATCACCACCATGTTAGTGGCCACGTTAATACAATTAACATGAGGCACTAACGTGAGAAGGGGCGTTTGAGAGCGTTAGTGACAAAGGACAACAAGCAAATGTTATTGGAAAAGGTGAATGCCAATAATGTTTGCGAAAGACCAAGAGGCAACGTTAGTAGTCACGTTAGTGCCACTAACGTTGAAGTTAATGTGGACCATCTTGGGTTAGGAACGTTAGTGAAAAAGGTGATTGTCACTAACGTTCTCGAACCCACATTTTCACTTAACGTTAACACCACTAACGTCCTAACTAACGTCCATGCCTAACTCACACTTTCTCTGCAAGCAAAGCTGAGCCCACTGAAGACTGCAACTACTTCAACTCAAAGATCAAAAGACCCATATCCAAGACTTGAAGATCCAACTAGAAGATCAGAAGAGTAGTATATATAGGAGTAGTTTTGAACTAGAAAAAAAAAGGAGCTTTTAGCCATTGGGAGAACTACTCTCTGTATAATTTTACTTTCTCTGCAAATTCTAGTTTTACTTTTAGAATGTATTTTCCATCTTTGCTTTCCATTCCCAGAGCTATGAACAACTAAACCCCTTTCATTGGGTTAGGGAGCTCTGTTGTAATTTGATGGATCAATAATAGTTTTCATTATTCTTCTTCTTTATTTTCTCTTGATTTTACTAGAAAGCTTTCAATCTTCATCCAATTGGGTAGTTGTCTTGGAAAAGAAGCTGTTCATACTTGGATCTCTTTGGAACCTTGGAAGAGGAATGAAGAGATCATGCTAGAAATGCTTTCTCATGCTGGACCAAATTGGGGTTTGGATAGATATGGTAACATATAATCCTACCAACACTTTGATTTGGGAATACATGTGGTATAGTCAGTGACCATACTTCATCTCTTCTCATGAGCAATTGGACCAAGGAATTGGCTATTGATCAAGATTTGAGAGATTGGGTTGCCAAGGAATTGCAATCCAATCACTTAAGATTGCCAAGGAGATCAATGAATGCATTGATTGAAGAAGAGATGAGAATGAACTTGATCTGGAGAATACAACATCTCCTAAGCCCAATGAATCCCCCATTTCTGATCTTACCCATTCTCTTTACCTTCTGTCATTTACCTTTATGTTCATTTCCCCAAATCCCCATTTAAGATTCTACAATTTATTTTCTGTCATTTACATTCCATCATTTACTTCCAGCAATTACATTTTCTGTTATTTACTTTCCCGCCATTTACTTTTTTGCAAATCTCAACTCAATTTCTGCTTAGCTCAACTAGAATATTCCTCTGATTAAAGTTGCTTGACCAATCAATCCCTGTGGGATTCAACCTCACTCTATTGTGAGTTTTTACTTGATGAAAATTCGGTATACTTGCCGAGGGAAAAATTGTTGAGAGACAAGTTTCCGTGCATTAAGGATCTTCCAAGAGGAAGATCTCTAGCTCCCTGGGTTTCTCCTTCGCCCCATGATATAGCTTCAGGCGATGTCCATTAACTTTGATGAATTCAGAGCTTGAAGGATGACTCAGGTGGAAAACTCTGTATGGATCAACCTTCTCCACTCTATATGGACCTTCCCATCTTGATCTTAACTTGCCTGGCATGAGTCTCAGTCTAGAGTTGTAAAGGAGGACAAAGTCCCCAAGTTGGAACTCTCTCCTCTTGATGTGATTATCATGCACAACCTTCATCTTTTCCTTGTACAGTCTTGAGTTCTCATAAGCTTCTAGGCGTAGGCTCTCTAATTCCTACAGTTGCAACTTTCTCTCAGTTTCGGCCTTCTCAAATTCCATATTGCACTCCTTTACTGCTCAAAAGACTTTGTGCTCTACCTCTACTGGGAGGTGACATGCCTTTCCATAAACTAAGCGGAAGGGACTCATCCCAATAGGTGTCTTGTATGAAGTTCTGTATGGCCAAAGTGCGTCTTGTAGCCTGGTGCTCCAGTCTCTTCTATTAGGTTTGACTATCTTCTGCAATATACTCTTTATCTCTCTGTTAGACACCTCAACTTGCCCATTAGTCTGGGGATGGTTGGCTGTTGCCACTTTATGAACTATCTCATGCTTCTTCAGTAATCCTGTTAGTCTCCTATTACAGAATGGGTGCCTTGATCGCTCACGATTGCTCGTGGTGATCCAAAGTGACAAATAATGTGGTTTCTAACAAAGGAAACAACAGTGTTAGCATCATCAGTGCGGGTAGGAATTACTTCCACCCATTTTGAAACGTAATCTACGGCTAACAATATATAAAAATAACCATTAGAATTTGGAAATGGACCCATGAAGTCAATTCCCCAAACATAAAAAATTTTACAGAAAAGCATAGTCTGTTGAGGTATTGATAAACCCATATTTCATGAGTTATTTTGTGCTTAGTTTAAGTGATTTATTCAATCCTTCACCCACTTATTCATATTAATTGCATGGTTTTACTTTCCCTTCCTTATTATGTGATGTATGTGAAAAACATGTTTCCTAAGCTTTAAAATTAATCATTTTAATTACCTTTATTTCCATTCGATGCCGTGATTAGTGTGTTGAGTAGTTTCAGATTTTCTAAGGCAGAATGACTTAAAGGATGGAAAAGGAAACGTACAAAAATAGAAGGAAAGTGCGAAACGGAGTTTTGAAGAAACTGGCATCCACGCGATCGCATAGACGACGCGATCGCGTGCCAGGCGCGAAGAAGCAGCGATGCGGTCGCATGATGGACGCTGCCGTGCGACTTGAGCATAGCGCATTTGATGCGGACGCGTGACCGACGCGACCGCGCCACAAGGAAAACTCCTGATGACGCGACCGCGTGACCCACGCGGACGCGTGACAGAGGCCACGCATTAGAATTTACAGAATACGCCCCCAGCGATTTTTGAAGCCCTTTTGGCCCAGATCCAGGTGTAGAACACACAGACTAGAGGCTATAAAGTGGAGGAATGCATCCATTCAAAGGAGCTCGCATTTTTACTACTTTCCATGATTTAGATTTAGTTTGAGAGAGGTTTTCTCCTCTCTCTCTTAGGATTATGATTTAGGACTTCTCTTAGTTTTTAAGAGTGACTCTCGATCCAGGTTTTATGTTTCTTGTTTTAAGCTTCCCTTTTCACTTTTATTTATTTATTCCAGCACTTGAGTTGATTATTTACTTTTATAATTTAATTTATGAATTATTCCATGTTACAGATTGTTATTTGAATTAATGATATTTGAGGTATTTCAGTTATTGATTGCTTTCTCTTTAATTTGTGTTACCATTGCTTTCCATCTAAGGACATTTTTATTCCAGCAATTTTACTTTTTCCCCTTTTGGTCTTGGTTAAGAAATTAGTAACTCAGCAGTTATCAAACTCAACATAATTGATAATCGTTATCTTGCTAATTGAACTGAACTTCAATAATCCCAACTTTTTCTTAGGAAATAAATAAGATTCGAAGGTCAAACTAATTAGTCCCTTGACTTTCCTTTACTTTAGTAAAGGTTAACTAAGTGGAATTTAGATTCAACTTTCATTATTGTTGAGGGAGATAACCAAGTTGGACTTTCAATTCCTTTTACCTTGCCAGAAGTTTGCTTTATAGTATTTATTTATTTTAATTGCCATCTACTTTACTTGTCATTTAAATCACTTGCTTCTCACCTTCTAAAACCCGATTACAACCTTTATAGCCAATAATAAGAACATACTTCCTTGCAGTTCCTTGAGAAGACGACCCGATGTTTGAATACTCGGTTAACAATTTTTAAGGGTTTGTTACATGTGACAACCAAAACATTTGTACGAAGGGATTTCTGTCGGTTTAGAGACTATATCTACAACGCGACTGTTTTTATGAACTTTTTTACTAACAAAAATCCCAACGTCAAGTATCTCATCCCTGTTGGATATATTACCAAACCTTTGGCATGGGGAACAAGATTTACAAAATTCAGCAGCGTCTTTAAAAAGGGTAGGCCACCAGAATCCACAGTCTAAATTTTTTCTAGCTGTTCTTTGAGGGCCAAAATGTCCTCCACTCTCAGATGAGTGATAGGCCACTAAAATGGACTGGAATTCTGGTTGAGGCACACACCATCTAATTACCTGGTCAGTGCCACATCTCCATAAATATGGGTCATCCCATATATAATATTTGGACTTGCTTTTCAACTTGTCTCTTTAATGCTTAGTAAAGTTTGGAGGAAATGTGCGGCTAACTAGATAATTAGCTACAGGCGCATACCAAGGGACTACTTTAGATACTGCTTGTAAGCCATCAAACGGGAAATTATCATTTATAGGAGTAGCGGTATCCTTAATGTGCTCGAGGCGACTCAAGTGGTCTGCCACTAGATTTTGGTTACCACTCCTATCCTTAATTTCTAAATCAAATTCATGTAGTACCAGTATCCAACGTATAAGCCTTGGTTTGGACTCCTTTTTAGCTAATAAATACTTTAGAGCTGCATGGTCTGAGTACACTACTACTCTAGTACCAAGTAAATAGGCTCGGAAATTATCCAGAGCAAAAACAATAGCAAGAAGCTCTTTCTCAGTAGTAGTGTAATTAGACTGAGCTGTGTCTAAAGTCTTAGACACATAAGCAATTACAAAAGGATCCTTACCTTCACGCTGAGCCAGCGCTGCTCCTACTACATGGTTGGAAGCATCGCACATGATTTCAAATGGCTGGCTCCAGTCAGGTCCTCTCACAATTGGAGCTTGAGTCAGGGCAGTCTTCATCTTATCAAACGCTTGTTTGAAATCCTCACTGAACTCAAACTCAATATCTTTCTGTAGTAATCTGGATAAGGGAAGTGCTACCTTACTAAAGTCCTTAATGAATCTCCGGTAAAAACCTGCATGGCCAAGGAACGAACGGACTTCCCTCACAGAGGAGGGGTAAGGCAAACTAGAAATAACATCCACCTTTGCTGGATCTACAGAAATGCCAGTAATAGACACAACATGTCCTAGTACAATCCCTTGTTTAACCATAAAGTGACATTTTTCAAAATTCAATACAAGGTTTGTACGGACACATCTATCTAATACTCTAGATAAACTATCCAAGCAAAGGCTAAATGAATCACCATAAACGCTAAAATCATCCATAAAAACCTCCATACAGTCCTCAATAAGGTCTGAGAAAAGACTCATCATGCATCTTTAGAAAGTAGCTAGTGCATTGCACAAGCCAAAGGGCATTCTCTTGTAAGCATAAGTGCCAAAAGAACAGGTGAAAGTAGTCTTTTCCTGATCTTCAGGAGCTATATGGATTTGAAAATAGCCTGTATAACCATCTAAAAAGCAATAATGGGATTTACCTGACAGGCGATCAACCATCTGATCAATGAATGGCAAGGGTAATGATTCTTACGAGTGGCTTGGTTAACATGCCTATAGTCAATGCGAACTCTCCATGAATTCTTCACTCTAGTTGTCAGAATCTCTCCATGCTCATTTCTTACTGTTGTGATTCCAGACTTCTTGGGCACCACTTGTACTGGACTGACCCATTCGCTATCTGAGATGGGGTAAATAATATCTGCTTCAAGTAGCCTGGTCACTTCTTTTTTGACAACTTCTAAGATGGTGGGATTCAGTCTTCTCTGAGGTTGACGGACAGGCTTTTCTCCCTCTTCTAGGAATATTCTGTGCTCACAAACTTGAGGGCTGATGCCTACTATATCCGCTAGGCTCCATCCAATTACTTTCTTGTGTTTTCTCAGCATATTGAGTAGCTGTTCTTCTTGTTGGGGAGTGAGTTCCCTTGCAATAATTACTAGAAATCTCTGCTTGTCCTCAAGGTAAGCAAACTTGAGGTATGGAGGGAGGGGCTTTAATTCCAATTTCTGCTCATGGTCAGGCTCTGGATTATCTGGGGCTGGTGATAATGGCAAAGTGCCCTCATTGTCCTCCAAAAGTGTCCCCACACTTGGACCTTGTCCTGTGTACTTCTCTTCTAACTCCTCCTGGTGAACTTCAGCCACGGTTTCATCTATGATGTCACACTGGGAGATAGAAAGGTCATCCGGAGGGTGCTTCATAGCCCCATTTAAACTGAATTTCACTATTCTTCCATCTATTTCGAAAGAATAAGTTCCAGAAAATGCGTCCAGCTTGAATTTTGAAGTCTTCAGGAATGGTCTTCCAAGCAGGATTGATGATGGCCTTCCTGAGTCATTAGGGGGCATTTCCAGAATATAGAAGTCAACGGGAAATGTGAGTCCCTTAATGCTCATTAATACATCTTCAGCAACTCCAACCACTGTAATAATGCTTTTATCTGCTAACACAAAATGAGCTGCCGACCTTTTTAAGGGAGGGAGCCTCAAAGTATCATATATAGACAAAGGCATTATACTAACACATGCTCCTAGATCACACATGCAGTCAGAAAATATCACACCACCAATAGTACAATTAACCATACATGGACCTGGATCACTACACTTTTCAGGTATACCTCCCATTAAAGCAGATATAGAACTACCTAAAGGAATAGTTTCTAATTCATTAATTTTGTCTTTATGTATACATAAATCTTTTAGAAACTTTGCGTATTTAGGTACCTGCTGAATAACATCAAAAAAGGGAACAGTTACCTCAACCTTTTTGAATATTTCTACCATTTTGGGATCAAGTTCCATCTACTTCCTGGGCTTCCTTGCAATTTGTGAAAATGAAATAGGGAGGGCATTTTCTGCAGGGTCTGCCTCCTTGGGTGCTTCTTTATGTGGTTGAGCCTCTACTTCTTCACCCATGTCTTGTATCTCCTCTTCCTCTTCAGCATCCTTTACTTCTACCACCTCTTCAGTTGAGGCGTGTTCTGATGGGATTGGCTCCTCCTGATTCCTCTCTTGCAGTATAGTTCTAGACCTTAGGGTGATGGCATTGATGCCACCCTTTGGATTGGGTAAGGGTTGAGAAGGAATTCCACTGGAGCTTGCATGTTGAGTGTATGAAGTGTTGGGTGATGCTAGCTGAGAGATGAGAGCTTGTATAGAAGCTGCTAGGCCATTAACTGAACTTTCCACATTCTTTTGTCCTTGCACAATAGATTGAAGCACCTCGTCACTCGTGGAGGGATTAGATTGAGTGATCTGCAGAACTTGTTGTTGGTTGTGCTGTGGTCCTTGGGACTGCTTCAGGTGAGGTGCTCTGTAAGGTTGGTTCTGGTTCTGCTGCTTGTTGTTGTTATTATTCCACATCTGATATCCTTGATTGTCTCTGTCTCCTCTATTATTATTGTCCCTCCAATTATGGTTAGAATTATCTCTCCAACATTGGTTAAAATTGTCCTGCCATCCATGGTTGTAACTGCCACCTTGATTGTACCCTTGGTTGGGGCGGTCATAGAAGTTATGAGTGGCTGTCACCGTGTTGTCTTCCTGTTGGAGCTACGGACATTCATCAGTATAATGGCTGTAATCAGCATAGATCCCACACAATCTCTGTGGGAATAACTGTTGGCTTTGCTGTGCTTGTTGTTGACTCAACTGCATCTGCTTTAGTAAGTTGGTCCTTTCACATATACTCTGAGTCAGAGCAGTAGTTTCCTTGCTAGAAGATACCTCTGCAACAGCCTTTGACCGGCCTTGTTTCTGCCTGTGATTCCTTGTAGACTCAGCCAAGTCGCTGATCAATTGCCATGCCTCATCAGTGGTCTTGTACTTTTTCATAGACCCATTGCTAGCACTTTCCAATGTGGTCTTATCTTGGGGCCTCATGCCCTATGTGACATAGCCGAGCAATACTATCTTGTCAATCATATGGTGGGGACATGCTTCCAGAAGGTTGTTGAAGTGCTCCCAGTATTCATAGAGAGTCTCGGATTCGTCCTGAACAATCATGGAAATGTCCTTCCTCAGTTTATCAGTAACTTCAGCTGGGAAGAATTTTTCCAAAAATTCTCTTTTAAGCATATCCCAGTCAGAAACAATTGCTGCGGGTTGAGTGTAGTACCACTCTCTCGCCTTTCCCTCAAGAGAGAATGGGAAAGCTTTTAACAAAATGGAAGTTTCATCTGCACCGTCATGCCTGACAGTAGAACAGGCTGCTTAGAAATCCCTCAGGTGTTTGATAGGCTCTTGAGCAGGTAAGCCATGAAACTTAGGCATCAAGTTGAGTAGTGCAGTCTTTATTTCAAAGTCTATAGCCACTGCTGGGTGATGCGCTTGAAACGGTTGCATTGTGAAATCAGGGGCTCCAGCCTCCTGGATAGTAACTCTCCTAGGTGCTGCCATTTCACCTGCGCGTGAATCAACCGAATCAGTAGAACGGGGGCTTGTTTCTTCCTCAAGTGACATTTCAGATCCGCCCTCAGAGAGGACTAACCGACGCCGAGCTTGCCTTATACGTGAAATAGTTCTTTCAATCTCAGGATCGAATACTAGCAAGCTTGGATCGCGTCATTTAATGAAAGAAACATGCAGCTCATAGTAGCAAAATAAAATAAAATGCAAATAAATAAATTCCAATCAATAACTTAGCACTCTATTGCAACTCCCCAGCAACGGCGCCAAAAATTGACATGGCAGAAATTGGCGAGTTAAGAAATTGTTATAAGAGATACGTTGCAAGTATAGTTCTTAAGCAACCAAAAATCCACTTATCAATTTAGAAGGGGTTGTCACAAAATTAAAATTAAAATACTGGGAGTACGAATTCCAGGTCGTCTCCCAACGAGTTGCAGAAAGATGTGCTATTTTATTAATCAGATATTTTCTAAAAAATGGTTTGAGTCGATAAACAAGAAATTAAATCAGAGAATTTATGTAATTTAAATAAAAACCTTGACCGGGAGTAGATTAGTTGGAATTCCTATCCTTGATAGAGTTCTCTCAAGATAAAAGTGATAATTAAAGGTTGCCTGCTCAGTTATCCTTTACCAGGTAAAGGAAAGTTAAGCAAGTTGGAAGTTAATTTTTATTCACAAGTTCTAATCCTCTCCCTTGGGAAGGACTAGTGTCAATGATTAGAGGGCGACCCAACGCGAAACCCAACTATAATTTTACTCTTGAGCGTCCAACTCAAGGTCCTCCTGTCAATCAACTCCCAATCAAGTTGTAGAAGTACTCGCTCATTATGATTGTAAAATCCACGAAATAAGAAAGGGAAATATTGAAAGATATGATAAATAATAATCAAAAGGATCAATTAAAAATAAAAATAGTTCTTGTATTAATAAATTCTAAAAATAATCCAATAATAATTCTGAGTAAATAAAGGACATGGAAGAGTAAATGACAAGTAAGGAAACAAACTAGAATGACGAAGTCTTGACAGAAGTAATAACTCTTCTCAATATCCCAGTCCAAGAAGCAATAAAATCAAAATCCTAAGAACTATGAATGTGTAGAGAGAAAACCTAGAGGAGGAGTAAAATCAGATCTAAAACTAAAATTATGCGGAATGAATGTTGTTTTTTTGGTCTCTGCATATTCCCTGGCTCTAATATGCTTTTCTTGGCCGAAAACTGGGTCAAAACAGGGCCCAAAATCGCCCCCAGCAAATTCTGCAGATTCTGCAGATAGCGCATGTCACGCGATCGCGTCATTCACGCGTTCGCGTCATCCGGCGTTTTGCCTTGCCACGCGTGCGCATCGTCCACGCCTTCGCGTCACTTGTGCAGTTTCCAATCCGCGCGGTCGCGTGAGCTATGCGTTCGCGTCACTGCAATTTCCTCTATGTCGCACAGTCGCGTGAGCCATGTGTCTGCGTCACTTCTCACTGGTCATCTCCTCAATTTCTTGTGTTCCTTCCATTTTTCAAGCCTCCTTTCCAATCTCCAAGTCATTCATGCCCTATAAAGCCTGAAACACTTAACACCCAGATCATGACATCGAATGGAATAAAGGAGAGTTAAAATACATAATTAAAAGTCTCTAGGAAGCAAGTTTTCACCCATGAAGTATTTTTAGGAAGGAATTATAAATGCATGCTAATCATATGAATAAGTGGGTAAAGATTTGATAAAACCGCACAATTAAACACCATATAAACCATAAAATAGTGGTTTATCAGTGCTTAAAGCCAACTCAAGAACCCTCTAGCCTAGAACCGAAGGAAACCATAAAAACAATTGAGGTTTCTTTGAATGCACTTCTGCAGTGCATAAGTTCTGATGATTACTCATCCTCAAGTGAGGATGTAGACACTAGGGAAGAGCAAGTTACTCGTTTCCTAGGAGCACTAATGAAGCTGAATACCAATCTATTTGGTACAAAGCCTCTGGAGAAAGAACCTACACTACTCACCAAAGAAATCCATGCTTTGGTTCAGCAAGAGCTACCTCAGAAGCTTCTAGATCCTGGATGCTTTTTGATTCCTTGCACCATAGGCATTATGACCTTTGAAAAAGCTCTGTGTCACCTAGGGTCAAGCATCAACCTCATATCGCTCTCTGTAATGGAGAAGTTGGGAATCCTTGAGGTACGAGCTGCACACGTCTCTTTAGAGATGGCAGACAATGATGGAAAGGATTTATACCGGTTTGGAATTTCACAAATAATTCCATTGTTAGTATAGACCAAACCAATAGTCAACCCTTGAGTCAAATTTAGAAGGAAATTGGTTGTCACAAGTTCAATCCCAATAAAAATAACCGAATTATTCAAACCTCGGGACGTCACACAAGGAATGGGCAAACATGTGCATTAACATTGGTTAGAATTCTGGGGCTGCAAGTCATGAGCTAGAAATTAAACTAGGAATCTTAACAAACAAGCAATCTTGGAGTGCAAGAAACTAATTCAAACAACTAAAACAAGATGTGAGTAATTCCAAACTAATAAGATAACATCCAATATAATTCTACTCTAAGACTAACCAAATAACTATGACTAAGACAAGCAATTATGAATTTTGGGTTTTCAAATATGAATAATAAAAGCAACTCTTGGCTAGACATGGGAATTGGGGTCACTATCCTTGTCTAATAACCATATCTTGACAATTATGAGGAACCAAACTCGTTAAGTCTACTTCTATACTTGAAGTATGTTAAATGGTTTAGTCAACATCAACCCATAAGGTCCAACCTAACTACTAATTGACTTAGTAGTAGGCTAGTGTCAATGGTTATCAAATTGACCACTAAGGATTCCCAAATCATCAAATCCATTAGACCCAATGACTCAAGTTTATCCAATTCCCTTAGCCTAGGCCAAGAGTAAAGAGAACTACTCCATAATCAAAGGAAACATTTCATCAAACACGTGGTAAGCATTAACAAAAGACATATTCAAATTGCAATTAAATTGAAACTAACAAGTACCCACTAACAATTATCAACATACAATCACTCAAACAACACAATTAATCATGGGACTCATCAATATAACATTAGCAATTCAAGATTCATAAGTTTATAAAATGGGTATAAAATGACAATTGACAAGAAATCATAAGCTAACACAAGATCTAAACAAAATTATACTAGGAAATTCAAATTAAGCAATTAAAACTAGTAATTAACAAGATCCAATTCAGAATTCAACAAGGGAAGATCAAATTAAAGCTAGATCTAGAGAGGAACAAGGGTTTCTCTCTCTAGAAGAACAAGAACCAAAAACTAGCAAAAAATTATGTCTAAGTGTCAAAATGATTGATCCCCCCATTTTCCCTACCATCCTCGGGTCTTTTTCATGCAAAACCAGCTTGAATTTGGGCCTCTTGAGCCTCAGAAATCACCAAGCATGATTTCTTTTAATGAGGACACGTGCAGCTTGTCGCGCGTATGCGCCATGCGTGCGTGCGCGCGATTGCTTTTGTGATCCACGCGTGCACGCCATGTATGCGTGCGCGTCGGTGTGGATTTCCTAATCTGCGCGGATGCGTCCATCCTTGCGTGCCACTTCCAGCTGTCGACATCCACGCGTGCGGGCGAGGTGCGCGTGCGCGCCCATGCTGGAATTCCTAAAATCCAAATCCTCATGTTCCTTCCTCTTGTGCATGCTTTCTTTCTCTCTTCTAGGCCATCCTTGCCCTATAAATTCTGAAATCACTCAACAAACACGTCACGGCATCGAATGGTAATAGAAAAGGATCAAAATATAGCAATTTAAGGCAAAAGAAGCATGTTTTTCATCATGAAGCAATATTAGGAAGAGAACACAAAACCATGCAATTCTTGTGAATAAGTGTGAGAAATATTGACAAAACCTCCCAAATTCTACAGAATATAAACCACAAAATTGCGGTTTATGAAATCTCCCCACACTTAAACCAAGCATGTCCTCATGCTTAAAATAAAAAAACCAAAGATCATGGTAAGAAAAGGGTTTATGAAATGCAAATTTCCTAAGTGAATGCATGCAACTAATGTAAAATCATCTGTCTACTTGGTCAAGGGTAAATCTATCCTCCAAGAACACATATGAGCATACGGGGTGAAAATGAAATGTATTTCATAAATCCTACCAAATTGAACATTACTATGAAGTGCATATAACTTGCTAGATGAACGCTTGTGAAAGCCGGGAACAAAGAGTTGAGCATCGAACCCTCACTGGAAGTGTATCCACTCTATTCGCTCGAGTGTATAGGGTTCGTCATTCAATCCTCTCCTAATCATGCTTTCCAAGATTTGTCTTTCATCTAACAATCAACAATTACTTAATGCATGCTTACGAGTATCATGAGGTCTTATTCATGGGTTGTAATGGGGCTAGGGTGAAGGTAAGGATGTATATGGTCAAGTGAGCTTAAAATTTGAATCCTTGATTAACCTAAGATCCCACTAGACATATAGAACAACCTATACGACTATAATACAATACTGAGCTACCCATGGGTTTCACTTTTTGCATGCTCATGCATTCTTTTCAATTCACATCCCATATGCATTGTTATTATTACTTTGTCTTGGGGCATTTTTGTCCCCTTTCATATTTTTTGTTTCTTTTATAATTTTTTTTCTTACATTCTCATATATATACACATACAAATTTTTTTCTTTTTGATCCCCTTTCTTTCTTTGGGTTTTATGTATAAAAGTTTCAATGCATATGGTTCGATCATTTAATACATGAGTATGTTCTCAAATCCCAGAATTTTCAATTACAATTACAAATACACCTCTTTACATCTACCCAAGTTCCCAAGTACACTCTCCCTTTTGAATGATACACACCTCCATTTACCTAAGCTAATCAAAGATCCAAATCTAGGGACATTCATTATTTTTTGCTTAGGGTTGTTAATGTGCTCTATTTAACATGGGCTCAAAATTGGTTAGCAATGGTAGATAAAAGGGTTAAGGCCGATTGGGAAAAGTGACTATTGAAATGATGGCCTCAATCATGTAAATACATTCATACACAAAGTAATGAACATATAGAATCAGACAAAGCAAAGATTACAATCATAGAGAGAGAATAATGCACACAAGAATGGGGAATAGTGGTTAGAAGATATAACCACACAATAAGCTCAAAGCTTACATGCTTGTGTTCTTAGCTCAATCACTATGTTCCAAAATACATTCTTGAAGCAAGTTTTCTGCAAAATTTTTTTTCAAAATTGGTAGCGTACCCCAAAACACAGTTTCTTGGGGAAGAAGTCATTATTTTGACCAAACAACTCTATAGAGACTAACTATCATGCAAGGAATATCTACAAGAAAAACTAACTACACATGCAATGTACTAACTACTAAGCAAAAGATAAATCCATGGGTGTTGAAAGGAAGAGATTGTTACCCATGGAGATCGATCGAACGACCTCCCCACACTTAGAATTTAGCACGGTCCTTCGTGCTACTAGAAATGTGCAAAGGACCGTCGGGACCGGACCCTTCACTATCCCCTCCATCAGAGCTCCCATCACTTGGGTTTGAGGTGGATGTGAATATTTCGGGTTCCTCCATGCTAGGGGTAACACAATGCAGAAGCTTCTTGATGTAAGTGCATCGGCGTTGGTTGCGCCGCTCATATCTATCAATCTTCCGTGTAGATCATCTATCCTTTGATGGGTGGATCTTTGCCATGGTGGTGACGATGAGGTGGAAGGAATAGTAGATGGAAGGGCTATGTCAAGGCTTGGGTTGTTCATGGGAAGATGTAAGTATTTTCCGCTTGGGGCCACATCGCCCTTAGCTGGAATTATAGCCTTCGTGTCCATGGCTTCCCAAGGAACACCCGCAGCAGCAACTAAATTAGATACCAATGCTGGAAATGGCAAATTACCCCGGGCGTGGACTTGACCCATTGCTTGCTTGACAAGAAGCGGAATGTTCACCGGTCTCTCCGTAAGAACACACCAAACAAGCAAGGCGAGATCCGCCATGAAGGACGACTTATGAGTGCTAGGTAGTACATAGTAGGATAGGATCTGGGCCCAAGCTCTAGCTTCTACAGTGAGGAAACGTGCATTAATGCACTTGGGCCTCATCCGAAGTCGACCATGGGTCCAAAATGCCTCTGGTTCAGCAATGACTCGGAGGATCGATTCCCAACCAAACCCAAACGCTTCTCGCTGATGTAAGACCACTTGGTAGCCATCCATGTCACTTGGTACTGGTAAGACATTAAGCACTTGCTAAATAGCCTATTCTGAAACTGAGACTTGCTGCCGGCGCACGTATACCGATTGAAGAGAGGGAAGATGGTAGTTAGTGTAGAATTCTACCACCCAGGAGAGGTTGACCTCTTGTGGTTTTCTCAGAAGAAACTCCCATCTTCGCCGTTCAATGCGGGGTAGAATACAAGGAGCAACCTTGTCTGACGGAGCGAGTAGATGCTTAGCATGATAGTTCCTCTCAACCATGGCGGGGAACACAAGTTCACAAAAGCGGTTGGAGAATCTTGAAGAATCCTTTTCCCGTTTGCTCTTCTCGTTTTCATCAATAGGAGCGGGTGCTTTCACCTTCTTAGATAAGGGTTTGGCTCCCAATGAAGAGTGCGCCTTAGAATTTGACTTTTGGGGTGCTCTCTTTGCGGCCGATTTCCTTGAAGCTTTTTCCTTGCCTTTCTTGGTGACCATCCTGAAAAAGGAGGGGAAAAAGGAAAGCATTAAACCCAAAGAATCATCTCAACAAAAACATACAAGTGAGAAGTAGTGCCCAGAAGAAATGTATCACAAAATGATCATAGAGGCATGGGTCACAACACTTGGCATGGGATGCAAGAGGAAGTAAAGCATGCAATAAGGCATGAGAAGAATAATCTCAAGCATCCATAACAAAGAGCAAGTTAATTTCAATGAGTATCTAATTAGCAAGCATATATTCTAAGCAAGCAAAGTGGACTCAATGCATTTAGAAGAAAGCAAGTGAGTGAGGAGGGAGCACTAAATTGAAGATACATGATTAAAATAAACAAAAATGGCATTCGTGCATTTCCTCGAACACTTGGCGTGTAATTATCAAGCAATGAGCAATTATGAGATACTCAACTAATTAGAAGCTCAAAACGAAATATCAATCATCACATAACATCACTTGCTGACAAAGATAATGGAAGATAATCAAGAAGATCTATTAAAGCAATTCAAAACTCAAATTCACATCCATGGAAAAGTAAGAAAAAGGAAAAGGAAACAAACAAAAAGTAAGTAGTATAATTATGCAACTAAAAGAGAAAATAAGTGAATCAACAAGAAAGAAGAGAAAGAAGAGATTATGTAAAGAAAGTAATAGATGAGATATGGAAGAAGTAGAACCTTGAGAAGTGTGAAAGAATCGAGGAGGAATTTTCTCTTGTGAAAATGAGAAAGAGATAGAAGAGTTGTAGTGCCATCGGAATTGGTGGTGGTCGCCGGTGAGTAGCCAGAGACGGTGGTGATGGATTGTGGAAGAAGAAGAAGAGAAGAAAGGTGATGGAGAAAGAAGAAGAAAGAAATAAGAAAGAGGGTGGGAGAGGGGTAGAAGCAGGGCACGCAGCTTTAAAACTAGTTTGCGCGACCGACGCACGCGCATGGTGCGCTAGCGCGTCGGTGAAGGTGGAGCGAGGGACGCATACGCATCAAGGGCGCATACGCGTGAATACAGTTGGGGCCCTGGCACAGAGTTGGCACAAAGTGGGCCTAAGTCTCGGGTTATCTGTACTAGAGTGGCATGCAGCACAGGTGGCGCGGACGCGCACAGTGCGCGGATGCGTGCCTGATCGAATTGGCTACCGGCGCGGATGCGCACAGTGCAAGAACGCGTCAGTGCAGGCACAGACTAGGCATAAGTATGGCACAACTCTCTGGCTTTTGTACCAGGGAGTTCATAATGCACCATTGGTGCGCGCGCGCACAGTGCGCTTGCGCGTCGATGGCAAATTTGCACGGGGCGCGCAGGCAGCATGTACGCTGGCGCGTGGGTGCCTGGCACGAAATGGACACAAAGTGGGCATAACTCTCGGGTTTTTGGACCAGGAGTATGAAATGCACCACCAGCGCGCGCGTGCACGTGCGCTCGCGCGCGGATGCCCTTTTTCCTTGATTTTTTTCTTTTTTTTACAACATAGAAAAGGCTATTTTAACACATTCTTGGCAGGTGTTTAAGCTAGTAGTCAAGAGAACAATCTCAAATTCATGCACTATTCAAAACATAGTATTCCCTCTACTTCAATAATCTATCCGTACCAAAATGAGGAAATCTATATGAACATTCTAATTATCCAATAAGATCAACGAAACTAGCATTCCTATGCAATCAACAACATCAAGAAGTCACAAAATATACAAAAAATCTAGAGCTAAAAAAAAGAAGGTATACACAAGGAAGATCTTACTACGGTGGGGTGCCTCCCACCAAGCACTTTTCTTTAACGTCCTTAAGTTGGACGGTCAGTCGGTCAAGCTTCTCCTCCTTCAGGTGCATCCGTTAACAGGAACACCTCTAGCTCTTTTGGGAGCTTGTAGCCATGGTACTTCTTCACTCTATGTCCATTCACCTTGAAAGTTGCTTCACTTTTAGGGTCAAATAATTCCCCCACTCCATAGGGCTTTATCTCCTTCACCTTGAAGGGTCCTTCCCATCTAGAACGGAGCTTGCAAGGCATGAATCGAAGCCTTGAATTGTAGAGGAGAACCTCATCACCTTCATGAAAGTCCTTCTTCTGGATGTGATGGTCATGAAATGCCTTAGTCTTTTCCTTGTAAATCCGGGCATTCTCATATGCTTCGTTCCTTAAACACTCGAGCTCCTCTAGCTGTAATTTCCTGGCCACTCCCGCCTTAGTTAAATCCATGTTGCACTGCTTTACCGCCCAATAGGCTCTATGCTCAATCTCCACCAGAAGGTGGCATGCCTTACCATAGACGATCCGAAAGGGACTCATCCCCAACGGAGTCTTGTAGGCCGTCCTATATGCCCAAAGTGCATCTCCTAACCGAAGGCTCCAATCCTTCCTTTGTGGATTGACCACTTTCTCCAAGATTCTCTTAATCTCCCGGTTGGACACTTCCACTTGTCCGTTGGTCTGTGGGTGATAAGCAGTGGCAACCTTATGCAATACTCCTTAGCGCTTGAGCAGTGCCTTTACTTTTCTGTTACAAAAATGGGATCCTTGGTTGCTCACGATGGCTCGTGGCGACCCATAACGGCATACAATGTTATTTCTAATAAAAGAAATGACGGTATTGGCGTCATCAAGGTGAGTAGGTATTGCTTCTACCCACTTTGACACGTAGTCAACCGCTAACAGAATATATAGATACCCACTTGAGTTGGAAAACGGTCCCATAAAGTCAATGCCCTATACATCAAATATCTCACAGAACAACATAGGTTGCTAAGGCATCTCATCCCTTTGGGACGTGTTTCCCGACTTTTGACACTGATGGCAAGACACATAGAACCGGTTAGCATCCTTGAATAAGGTTGGCCACCAGAATCCACAATCCAACACCTTTTTAGCCGTCCTTTGTGGGCCAAAGTGGCCACCACATTCAGATGAATGGCAAGCTTCAAGAATGGGTTGGATTTCAGATTCTGGGACACATCTTCGAATTACTTGGTCCACTTCCCTCTTCCACAAGTGAGGGTCATCCCAAATGTAGTATTTGAAATCACTCCTTAACTTGTCTCGTTGGTGTTTAAAAAAGTTAGGAGGGAAGAATTTTGCAACCAAGTAGTTCACTATTGGGGCAAACCAAGGAAAGCTATCCGACACAGCATGCAAACTATCCAATGGGAATGAATCATCGATCGAAAATGGGTCAAATTTTAAATTCTCAAGGCAGCTTAAATGATCCGCAACTAGTTTTGAGACCCACTCTGGTCCCTAATCTCAATGTCGAATTCTTGAAAAAGCAAGATCCAACGTATGAGTCTAGGTTTTGACTGATTCTTTGTCAATAAGTACTTTAGAGCTGCATGATCCGTGTATATCACTATCTTGGACCCTAGCAAATAAGATCTTAATTTATCTAAAGCATGAACAATAGCTAGGAGTTCCTTTTCCGTAGTGGTATAGTTGGATTGTGCTGCATCTAATGTTTTAGAAGCGTAAGCAATGACATAAGGGAGTTTACCATCGCGCTGTACAAGCGCGGCACCAACAGCATGGTTTGATGCATCGCATATTATCTCAAACAGTAGCGTCCAGTTGGGGCCTCGTACAATCGGTGTTGTGGTAAGAACTCTCCTTAGCTCTTCAAACGCTTTCACACATGCACTGTCAACCTCAAAGTCCACATCTTTTTGGAGTAGGCGCGACAATGGCAAAACAATCTTGCTGAAATCTTTAATAAAGCACCTATAGAATCCTGCATGTCCCAAAAACGAGCGGACCTCCCTCACAGATGAAGGATGAGGTAAAGTGGTGATAACATTGACCTTGGCCAGGTCTACAGAAATGCATTCACTAGATACTACATGTCCTAACACTATACCTTGTCTTACCATAAAGTGACATTTCTCAAAATTCAAGACAAGGTTAGTGTCAACACATCTAGCTAAGACCTTGGCCAAGTTCTCTAAGCAACAATCAAATGAAGTTCCATAAACACTGAAGTCATCCATAAAGACTTCTAGTCAATTCTCCATTAGATCGGAAAAGACACTCGTCATACACCGCTGAAAAGTAGCAGGTGCATTACATAGTCCAAATGGCATCCTTTTGTAGGCAAAGGTGCCAAAAGGGCAAGTGAATGTGGTCTTTTTCTAATCCTCAGGAGCAATGTGAATCTGGAAGTAACCAGTGAATCCATCAAGAAAGCAATAATGGGATTTACCCGCCAAACGGTCCAACATCTGATCGATAAAGGGCAAAGGGTAGTAGTTCTTCCTTGTAGCGGCGTTCAATCTTCTATAATCGATGCACACTCGCCACACATTTTGTACTCTCTTGGTGACCACTCCACCATCATCCTTTTTAACCGCAGTGATGCCCGATTTCTTGAGAACAACCTAGACCGGGCTCACCCATTCACTGTCAGAAATTGGGTATATGATACCCGCATCAAGTAGCCTAGTGACCTCCTTCTTTATCACATCGAGGATAGTTGGGTTGAGCTTCATTTGCCGTTGCCTAACCGGCCTAGCTCCCTCTTGGAGAAATATACGATGCATGCACCTGCGAGAATGAATCTCCACAATATCGGCTAGGCTCCATCCAATTGCCTTCTTGTACTTTCTTAGAACATCTAGGAGCTTCACTTCTTCTTCACTAGAAAGCTCACTAGCAATGATGACCGAAAACTTTTGGTTGTCCTCTAAAAAAGCATACTTCAAATGAGATGGAAGAGGCTTTAGTTCACTCTTTGACTCAAGTTGAGGTTCCTTTTCATCAAGCTCACGGAGTTCATTCTTAACAACTTGCTCTTGTTCATCCTCTTGGTCATCTGTCTCTTCAACAATAAGGTAGCATAACTTGTTGTAGTCTTCTATTCGTACTTCTGCTACCATTTCATCGATTACATCACATCGGAGAACGGAATGCTCTTCGGGGGGTGCTTCATAGCTTCCTCCAAATTGAACTTGATAGTCTTGTCTCCAACCTCAAAAGAATATGTGCCGGTGAAGGCATCTAACTTGAATTTAGAGGTCTTAAGGAAGGGTTTACCAAGTAGAACGGAGGATGAGCTTCTATTTTCTGTTGAAGGCATTTCAAGGATGTAAAAGTCAACCAGAAAGACCAAGTCCTTGATCGCCACAAGTACATCTTCTGCTATTCCTATCACCGTGATCACACTTTTATCGGCTAAGGCAAACTTTGCCATCGACTTTTTTAATGGAACTAAATTCAACCGCACAAAGATAGAAAGCGGCATGATGCTTACGCAAGCTCCTAGGTCACACATACAGTCATGAAAAGTGCGCCCACCAATACAACAAGACACCAAACAAGGTCCAGGGTCAACATATTTCTTTGGAATAGGCTTCATCAAGGAAGAAATTGGACTACCCAAGGATAATCTCTCCAACTTTCCTATCCTATCCTTGTGTGTACACAAGTATTTCAAAAATTTTGTATACTTCAGAATCTGTTGGATAGCATCAAGAAGTGGTATGGTTACTTCAACCTTCTTGAACACTTGAAGCATGTTCAAATCGAATTCCGGAGTCTTCTTTGCTTTCTTCACCATAGAAGGGAATGGGATAGGAATGGACTCATCCACTATAGCTTTCCTCTTGGGTTTCTTAAGGGTTACTTCTTCTTCCTCTTGCCTTTTGTCTACCTCCTCTTCTTCATGCGGAGCTTCAACAACCACTTCTTCCTCATGAATGTCTTCCATGACCCTTGGAGGTATCTCCTCCAATGTAGTCCCCGACTGTAGAGTGATGGCGTTGAGACCGCCCTTGGGGTTTGGTTGGGGTTGGAATGGAAGGTTAGAAGAGCTTGAGGGTTGGTTGGTGTTGTTGTTGGGAGAGGGCATGGTCATCTTTGAAAGCATGTTGGTGAGATTGGCCAATTAAGCACCCAAGGCATTAAATTGAGCCTTATTGCTCTCGTCCCGTTTCTCCATTGCGGCTCTAAACTCATCAACTTGATTGGTGGAAGATGAAGAGGTTTGGTTGGATTGTTGTCTATGGTGTGGTGCTTGGTATTTGGTGTAGTTGTTTAGGTTTTGGTTAGGGTGATTTTGGTTGGCTTGGTGGTTGGTGTTGTTATAGTGGTATTGAGATGAAGATTGGTTGTTGTTGTAATGAGAAGAAGAGTTGTTCCATCTTTGATTTTGATTGCTCCCTTGTGCACTATCCCTCCACCCTTGATGTTGATTACCACCATGAGGGTAGTTGTTTTGGCCTTAAGAAGGATAGGGTGGACAGTTGTTGTAATTCACATTGGCCACTACAAGGGCATCCTCCTCTTGAATTTGATGGCATTGATCGGTGTAATGTGTGGTGCTAGAGCACAAACCACAAATCCTAGGAGGGCCTTCAAGTTGGACAACTAGGGGTGGGGCTTGGATGGCTTGGATGGAGTAGTATTCCTTTTGATCTTTTTGTATTTGCGTGAGGATAGTGGTCATGTCCCCAAGCGCCTTGGTCAGGCTTGCTTCGGAAGGGGATGGTTCTACCACACTCTTGAGAGTATTACTTCTTACTCTTACATGTTGTGTAGCCTCGGCAACATCATTTATCAATTTCCAAGCTTCTCCCTCCGTCTTGTCTTTCGAAAGGGAACCACCACTAGAAGCAGTGAGCAATCTTCTATCTTCCACACAAAGACGTCCGGTGAAGTAACTAACGAGCAAGTGAGTGTTCAATCCGTGGTGTGGACAAGATTCCAATAGCCTCTTGAACCGAGTCCAATACTCATACAAACTCTCTTGGTCTCTTTGCATTATACCCGAGATCTCCTTTCGGACATAATCGGTCTTCTCTGGTGGGAAGAATTTATCTAGAAACTCTCTTCTTTAGAAATCTTAATTAGTCACAATCTCATCCGGTAGCGAATAGAACCATGTCTTTGCTTGCCCTTCAAGAGAGAAAGAAAAGGCAAAGACCATAATAGCCAACTCATCGGCTCCATGCCTTCGAGCCGTAGAACAAGCAACTTGAAAGTCTCTTAGATGTCGAATGGGGTCTTGGCCCGGCAACCCATGATACTTAGGAAGTAGATGTATCAAGCTACTCTTTAACTCAAAGTTTGGATCAAGGTTAGGATACCTTGCTTGCAAAGGTTGAAGTATGATATCCGGAGCTCCTTGCTCATGCAAAGTGATCCGTCATGGCTCCGCCATGTATGGTTCACCTGTGGGATGCAAAGATGTATTAGTAGTGCCAACAGAAGAATAGGAAGTAGCGGACTCCAAGTCACTCTCGGTACCATCTAGTGATTCGGTATGTTCCTCAAGAGAGGCCGAAGTACTAGCCGTATAGTTCAACCGCCGCCTAGCTTTCCAGGTATGTAACAAGGTTCTTTCAATCTCAGGGTCAAACTCGGCTAAGCTAGAATTCTGTTGAGACCGAGTCATCAAACTTGGGAGTCATAGCACACATACAAAAGGAATCTAAACTATAGCTAAGTAATAAAAGAAAGTAAACTATCTACAATATTCACATATTCACATAACCAATATCAAGGCATATGTTGCAACCCTTCCCTGGCAACGGCACCAAAAATTTGATGGTCAAGGATTTATACCGGTTCGGAAATTCACAAATAATTTCGTTGTTAGTATAGCCCAAACCGATAGTCAACCCTCGAGTCAAATTTAGAAGGAAATTGGTTGTCACAAGTTCAACCCCAATAAAAATAACCGAATTATTCAAATCTTGAGTCATCTCACAAGGAATGGGCAAACATGTGCATCAACATTGGTTAGAATTCCGGGGTTGCAAGCCATGAGTAAGAAATTAAACTAGGAATCTTAACAAGCAAGCAATTTTGGAGTGCAAGAAACTAATTCAAACAACTAAAACAAGATGTGAGCAATTCCAAAGTAATAAGATAACATCCAATATAATTCTACTCTAAGACTAACCAAATAACTATGACTAAGACAAGAAATTATGAATTTTGGGTTTTCAAATATGAATAATAAAAGCAACTCTTGGCTAGACATGGGAATTGGGGTCACTATCCTTGTCTAATAACCATATCTTGACAATTATGAAGAACTAAACTCGTTAAGTCTACTTCTATACTTGAAGTATGTTAAATGATTTAGTCAACATCAACCCATAAGGTCCAACCTAATTACTAATTGACTTAGTAGTAGGCTAGTGTCAATGGTTATCAAATTGACCACTAAGGGTTCCCAAATCATCAAATCTATTAGACCCAATGACTCAAGTTTACCCAATTCCCTTAGCCTAGGCCAAGAGTAAAAAGAACTACTCCATAATCAAAGAAAACATTTCATCAAACACATGGTAAACATTAACAAAAGACATATTCAAATTGCAATTAAATTGGAACTAACAAGTACCCACTAACAATTATCAACATACAATCACTCAAACAACACAATTAATCATGGGACTCATCAATATAACATTAGCAATTCAAGATTCACAAGATTCATAAAATGGGTATAAAATGACAATTGACAAGAAATCATAAGCTAACGCAAGATCTAAACAAAATTATACTAGGAAATTTAAATTAAGCAATTAAAACTAGTAATTAACAAGATCCAATTCAGAATTCAACAAGGGAAGATCAAATTAAAGCTAGATCTAGAGAGGAACAAGGGTTTCTCTCTCTAGAAGAACAAGAACCAAAAATTAGCTAAAAATTATGTCTAAGTGTCAAAATGAATGATCCCTCCATTTTCCCTAGCATCCTTGGGTTTTTTTCATGCAAAACCAGCATGAATTTAGGCCTCTTGAGCCTCAGAAATCGCCAAGCACGATTTTCTTTAATGAGGTCACGTGCAGCTTGTGGCGCGTACACGCCATGCGTGCATGCGCGCCGATTGCTTTTGTGATCCACGCGTGCACGCCATGTACGCGTGCGCGTCGGTGTGGATTTCCTAATCTGCGCGGATGCGTCCATCCTTGCGCGCCGCTTCCAGTTGTCCACATCCACGCGTACGCATGAGGTGCGCATGCGCACCCATGCTGGAATTCCCAAAATCCAAATCTTCATATTCCTTCCTCTTGTGCATGCTTTCTTTCTCTCTTCTAGGCCATCCTTGCCCTATAAATTATGAAATCACTCAACAAATATGTCACGGCATTGAATGGTAATAGAAGAGGATCAAAATATAGCAATTTTAAGGCAAAAAAAGCATTTTTTTCATCATGAAGCCATATTAGGAAGAGAACACAAAACCATGCAATTCTTGTGAATAAATGTGAGAAATATTGACAAAACCCCCCAAATTCTACACAATATAAATCACAAAATTGGAGTTTATCACAAGACCAGGAAGAAGCCATATGACTTAGTGGAGGATGTCTTGGTTAGAGTTGAAAACCCCTACATCCCTGCAAACTTCATTATCTTGAACATAGGAGATGATGAGGATGACTGTGTGATCCTTGGAAGACCTTTTCTAGTCACAGCTAATGCTATCATTGATGTGGGAGAACTAATCCTAAAGTTACGGGAGGATCACATCTTATTCAAGATGCCTCATCCTAGCTCTCCCTTTAAAAGAGAGATAACAGTGCAACACCTAGTGTGCAAACTCTCTCTTTCTGTGCAGAGCTCTGCAGAGCCCCCAGACATCAATTCTAAGTATGGTGTTGGGCAGCCCTCAACAAGCTCTAAGCACAAATGTACTAAAAATAAAGTACCTAAAGGCTGAAAGGACAAGAAAGTCCCAACTGAAGGCCTCTCACCTGGCATGAGAGTTGTCTTCACTAAGAATCCAGTCCTACCACATACAGTAAACCGTGTCCTATCTCTAGAGTATGTATAGCTCATTCATGAGAGGACAGGAAGAAAATTCACTGTCAGGGGCGAAAATCTGAGCCCATACTCACCTCCTTAAGGAGCCGAAGGTCAAGCTAGTGACTTTAAAAGAGTGCTTGTTGGAAGACAACCCAGCTTTACTCAACCATTTATTTTCTTTTTATTTTTCCTTTCAGTTGTCAGAGTCATAATCATGTGCATCAGTCAAGAAATAGATTCCACAGTAGTGAAAATAGAACACTCCAAGTGGAGTGTTAAAGTTGAACACCAGCGAGGAAGCCCTCCTGGGCATTCAAATGCCAATGTAGAGAAGCAACAAAATTGGATTTCTCAGCCTCTCAGGTCCAAGAGGTCCCACAGAAGCTCTATCTACCCCACTTTCTTCTTTTCCATTGATCATATTTGCTCGAGGACAAGCAAAAGTCTTAAGTTTGGTGTTGTAAAAATTTTGCTTTGTGACTTCTACCACTCTTAAGTATAGAAGAAGAGGATGGAGCAAACTAGAAAGCATGCACATGAACCTGTGCAGCTGCCTCAACAGAGACAAAGGAGTGACATAGAAGAGATCAAGCATTACATTGGATCCTCAAGGAGGAATAGTAGCCAACAACATCCAAGTGGATTCATTCTCTTCATCTCCCTGTCTATTATTTTTCTGTTTTCTATCTGTTTTATTTTCTATTTTCTTGCTCTAGTTGCATGATCATTTGCATTGATGTCTTTAAGTTGTAAAATATTCCATATATCTCTCACCTTGCTTAAATGAAAATTTTTATTAAAAAGAATTGAGAGATACATGAATTTCAAGTTTAAAATAAGATTAGTTTAATTAGTTTGATGTGGTGTCATCTGCTTTTGTTTTCTAAATGTATGAAATAAACAGTGCATGATTAAAGTTGAAATTTTAGAATGTTGGCTCTTGAAAGAATAAGGAAAAAGGAAAAATATTATTGACAATCTGAAAAATCTGAAAATTGATTCTTGAAGCAAGAAAAAGCAGCAAAAAGCAAAAGAAAAAGCATGTTGTAAAAGAAAAAAAATTATATGCATGCAAGAAAGAAAAAATGGCGAAAAAGAAAAAGAAAAAAATAATAAAAAGCAGAAAAATCCATTACTGCAAAAAAAATGCAGGAAAAGGAGGGCAGATTGAAAAAGCCAGTAACCCTTTAAACTAAAAGTCAAGGGTAAAAAGACCCAAGGCTTTGAGCATTAATAGATAGGAGGGCCCAAAGGATTAAAATCCTGGCTTGAGCGGCTAAACCAAGATATCCTTAACCATGTGCTTGTGGCGTGAAGGTGTCAAGTGAAAAGCTTGAGACTGAGCAGTTAAAGTCGTGGTCCAAAGCAAAGCTGAGTCACAATCTGAAAAAGTTCACACAGTTAAAGGGTCTGTGGCATGAATGTATCCAGTGGTAATACTGGAAAACAGAGTGCTTAGAGTCACGGCCAAGATTCAAAAAGCTGTGTTCAAGAATCAAAATAAGCTTAACTAGGAAAGTCAATAATATCATCTGGATTCTAAGTTCCTAAGGATGCTAACATCTCTGAGTTTCAATGGATAGTGAGATGCCAAAACTATTCAAAAGCAAAAAGCTACTAAGTCCCGCTCATCTGATTTTAACTAAGCTTCATTTGAAACTTAGAAATTTATTATATCTTAATTTTCTTTTGTATCCTACTGTGTTTTTAGTTGCTTGGGGACAAGCAACAGTTTAAGTTTGGTGTTGTGATGAGCGGATATTTTATACGCTTTTTGACACCACTTTCATATAGTTTTTAGTAGTTTTTGTTTAGTTTTTATTAAGTTTTTATAGGTTTTAGTATTAAATTCACATTTTTGGATTCTACTATGAGTTTTTGTATTTTTGGGGCAATTTCAGGTATTTTCTGGCTGAAATTGAGGAGTTGGAGCAGAAGTCTACTTTAGAGACAGAGAAAGCACTGCAGATGCTGTCCGGATCTGACCAGCATGCATTTGGAAGAGCTTTTCTAAAGCTACAGAAGTCCAAATGGAGCGCTCTCAATGGCTATAGAAAGCTGACTTTCTAGATCTTTCCAACAATATATAATAGTCTATGCTTTGCTTTGGATTAGAAGGCTCAAAACTGGCGTCCAACGCCAGCTTCCTGCCCCTTCCAGACGTCCAGCTCCCAAAGAGCAGAGCCCATCGTCCAAAGGCCCAGAGAGGACCCCCTAGCTGGAATTCCATGCCCAAGGAGCCTCATAGCACATGGATCTCATTAAATCTCAGCCCAAACACTCACCAAGTGGGCCTCAAAAGTGGATTTTAGCACTAAATAGACTGTTTTACCCTTAATAGTCATTTGTTTAGTATTTAAGGGATCTTATTCATGTAATTCAGACAGACTGAGAGGTTTCACCATTGTTTTTATTTTCAGTATGAGTTTCTAAACCTGCTAGGTTGAGGGGAGGAGCCCTGCTGAGTCGTATGAATTAATAGAAGTACTACTTCTTCTTCTTCGATCTGTGTCTGATCTATCCCTAAGATGTATATTCCAATCTTCATCGTGATGAACAGGACGATCTGACAAATTGGCTCTATTTATCACATTAAGACGAACGTGCCTGACAAACACCTACGTCTACTTGGGTTCGTGTGAATACTTGGCCGAAAAGCACGAACCAACATCTATGTTTATACATCTCTCAGACGGTTAATCCACAATTTCGTTGGGAACTTCTCGAGTTACCAGTTCAGCCGATCTCTGGGGAGATTAAGGTCTCCGTGGTATAGGATAGAATCCATAGAACCAGCGTTCTTTAATCTGGAAGATTTGACCTTGTCTGTGGCGCTTTGAGTAGGATCGCCAAGAGAACGATTTTCTAAGAGCTTCACCTTCCGTCAGATTGAATGACCACGGGCAATGTCGTTCAACTTGTAGTAGAGGAGATCGAGGACCATTGGCGTGGCTTTGATCACTTACAGCCTGCCATAGAAGAAGATCATTCACAAGCAAAGAAGACAATAGTACCAGAGTTACTTCAGAAAGACAAAGCAACTCCGACTCTCAATCTACTCCTATCACTTATTCCTAATAGCTAACTTCTTAATAGCTAATTTACACAACTCCTTCTGATTCTGCCTGACTAAGACCTGCAAGACAACTATAGCTTGCTTCAAGCCACAATCCTCTTGGGATCGACCCTGACTCACTTAGGTATTACTTGGATGACCCAGTGCACTTGCTGGTACTGCTGCTGTTGTACAAAATAGTATGGGTTTTGCGTACACGCGCACCAGTCAACAATTTTGCGAGTTTGGCCTCTTCTAGAAATATGCAATGCATTCATATCAGGAATTTCAACTTCATGTTTCTCACAAAATAATATAACTTCTTTTATGAAAGTCTCCCAACTTGATTCTCTCATTCTTTGGATTAAAATCTTCGTAGTAGAAACCAGAGTCAAAGCATTCAATATGTCTTGATTTTTTTTGTTGCAAAGCTTGACAAAGATCATGACTAACTTCCAAAATATTTCTCATCAAATACAAAACAAAGATAAATTCAAAGGATGTGATAGCATCATAAGCAGCACTAGCATTACCACGAGTGGAGAAATTACCTTCTTTGGTGCTTTTTTCAAGAACTTCACAAGTAGCATCAAATATGCATAGCAAGCTACGTACATAATTCAAATGAGACCCCCATCTAGTATCTCCAGCTCTTTGCAAAGTACCAATTTGATTAAGTCCACTACCTGTCAGAATTTGATCATGGGAATTAATTTTTGAAAAGAAATTGAGGAACATAGCAAACTTCTTTGGCTGCAGAAACAAGTGCTAATTGTAATCGATGAGCAAGACAATGAATGTAATAAGCAAAAGGGCAATCTTTCAAAAATAGAGCTTGCAATCCATTCCATTCACCATGCATATTACTAGCTCCATCGTACCCTTGTCCCCTAAGATTTTCGACATCAAGATTATGATGAGAAAGAACTGGTGAAATTTCTGTTTTCAATGTCAAAGAACATGTATCAGAAACATGTATAATAAGATCAAAAAATCTTTCTTGAACACAACTATGCTTGTCTACAAATCTCAAAACACTACAAAAATAATTAGTATTAGCGACAAACTTTTAGCGGCAATAATACAATGGCCGCTATTTTTTTAATTCTTGTTATGTTTTTGTGGCTATTATATATTTGCCATTAATACTATATATTATAATGGCAGTTATTATTATTGCCACTAAAAGTATAAGAAAAACTATTTTTTAGTGAGAAATTTTTTATGGCTATAGTACTATGGTCAGTATTATTTTTATTAAAATAATTTTTTTTTAATAATAGTTGGTCAATTGCAATTTGCGATAGAGGAGAAATGGGATCATAGTGAGTAAGTGTGAAAAATAGATCCAGAGGGAAGGGAGAGTTCATCGCAGAAACCCTAAGCTCAATGTCGTTGTCGTCACCGCCGTCGCCGCCTTAGGTCATCTCCAACCTCCGAATCGGCGCCTCCGCCTCCCCTGACATCTTCCTTCACCTCCTCCCCTCCCGCTTCTCCAATCTCTACAACCTCCACATCGATGAGCACCTCTCCATTCCGCTTCCCCTCGCTCAATGGTGCTTTTGAGGAAAATACGTCAATCCGTTTGTGGAATCAAAGTAAACATTTAGCACGCTGTCTTCTACTGTCGCCGGAGCTCATCAGTGCGACTCGCTGCTGTTCTAGTTCTGCCATTGCGTCATTTCAAGTATGCCTCCTCTCAACTTCAATTCATTGCTATTCAACTTGAATTGCTCATGGTTGTTCTACTTTTGCTATGATATCATATACATATACTGTTAAGTATTGAATTGTTTGTGGACCAGGTGAAGCAGTTATTGTTTTGAGAATTGAGATGGCGGTTGTTCAGTTTCAAGATACTATGTCTCTGAATCATCCCCTTGGCTATTTTGATGGGCGTCTATTGATGCATGTGCATCATGTTGTGTTTTTCTATGCTTTTTCATATCAAAATTTAATCAATCATGCTTAATTATTGAGTGTTTTTATGCTTAAGTCATATATTGCTTTGATCTCTTTGAATTGATTAATTTTGTAGAAAATGGTGAAAAAAGAAGCAAAAAGCACAAAACAAGCAAAGGAAGCCGGCGTGTCCTGGGCGTGTCCCAGGCGTGGCACGCCAAACTCTCTATACTGGCGTGTCCATGGGCGTGCCTGGGTGTGGCATGCCAGGCTTGAGTTCCAGAGAAGTGATCATTGGTCCAACATTATGGGCGTGTCCACTGGCATGTTGGAAGGCGTGGCACGCCGGGCTAACTTTCCAGAGGAGAAATTTTTTCATCTGGGTGTATGAACTGGCGTGTGCGAAGGCATGGCACGCCGAGGTATTTGACAGACTGACCTCTTCTTCTTCAAAAGAGCGTAACTTGAGCTACAGAAGTCCAAATGAGTTGATTCTAGTTGGGTTAGAAAGCTGATATTCAGAGCTTTCCAATGACATATAATACTCTATAGGGGCATGAAACTGGAGTACACAAATTAAGCATCTTTAAACTCTAAAAACACTAAGTGGGTGCTGGAAGTGGCACTGCCCAAGAGTGCGCCCAAATGAGCGCCCAAACTAAATGAGCGAGCGCCCAGGCCCAAGTAACCACCCAAGGGAGTGCCCATACATGTCAAAGCACCCCTGGAGCATCATTTTTGTTCACTTAGAGTTACTCAAAATCCACTCAAACTTCAAGCAAGCAAGCCCACTAATACCACTCAATCAAGGCCATAAGAAGCATCTAAAATAGTTCATTTTTATCTCATTGTAATTTGCTTTCAAATTCATTTAAGTTTGTAATTTAAGAAAGCCTATATAAAGGCCTTAGTTTTATAGAATTAGGATTATCATCTATTATTCTGGACACAATTAGAAGAGAGGTCTTCGGACCCTCTCTTCTCACCCATACTTCTCTTCTTCTCCACTTTCTTTCATACCCACTTTTGTAAATATTTTAGTTATGAATTACTAACTCTTTCCATTGGGAAAGAGATCTCTATTGCTATTTGATGGATTAAATTATCTTATTTTTTATTCTTCTCTTCATCTCTCTTTGATTTAGTTGAAGGATTTTCATTCTTCATTCAAGAACTCAATTATCATGGGAAAGAGATTGAGTTCATATGGATTCTATGTGAACCTTGGGAAAGGCGATCATGGAATCATGCTTGAAAATTCTTCTCACACTTGAGTAGATTTGGGTATAGATGGGATATTGTGACATTTAATCTATCCATTATTTGGGTCTAGAAAAATGTGTGGTATAATCAGGGACCAATCCTCATCCCTTGTCATGAGTAACTAGATCAAAGAATTGGCAATTGTTCAATGGTAGAGAGATTGAATCACCAAGGGATTGGGATTTAATCACTCATGATTGCCAAGAGATCATTGAGTTGCATGATTGAAGATGAGATGAAAGCAATTGATCTGGAGATTTCAATATCTTTTTATCCTAATGTTCATTTTATCTTTATTTCTTATATTTACTTTATAGTCATTTACTTTCTTGCACTTTATTTCTTTCTTTACTTTCATGTCATTTACATTTCTTGTTGCTTATCACCCAATTATGCTTGTCTAACTAGAATAATTAACTAAATATTGATTGCTTAATCCGTTAATCTCTGTGGGATTCGACCTCATTCTTTGTGAGCTTTTACTTAACGATAATTTGGTATACTTGTTAAAGGAAGATTGTAGAGATACAAGATTTTCGTGATCATCTATGTTTTGCAAGAGATCATCATTTCCTTCCCAAGAGATCTTCCTTCCCAAATGCAGGCAAGTAAAGCCAACACCTTTTCAATTTTCTTTCCTTGCCTTTTGCTAATCAACTTATTGTTTCTTTGTGTCGCCAGCGCTTCAAATGGCCACTTCAAGGACAAATGCTTCCATTGCTGAATCAACCGTTACTCTCTGCTCTTCATTGTCCTACTCGCTGGAGGCCAGGGGAAGAGGATGTGTGTCAGTTTTTGACAGTTAAGGATTCATCTTCTCTGTGGGGTGAGATAGGTACGTGGGCATTGGCATGCAGTAGTGGTATGTGAGGTTGGTTGACGAGTGTTAAATGCTTAAGACGTGTAATCATCACATAACATTGTCTCACTATGCATGCAAATAATTAAAAATATCTGCATGTTAGTTGCAATGATGGAGGAATCACCCTAATTTTGGATGGAGAGAACAAGCCCAGAAGCCCCAACAGAACTTCAACAACAATTCTTAGGGCAGTTTCAATTAGAATAAGTTCAATAATTTCAACAACCATTAATTTCAATCTTCTCAGCCACAGTAGGCATCCACTCAGTCTTAGAGTAGTTCTGAATTAGCCTCTTTAGTTACAGAACATTCCAAGAGCACTCATAGCTTTATGCAGGAAACTAGAGCATCCATTCGGAATTCAGAAGTACAAGTGGGTCAGCTAAGCAAGAGAATACCTGAGAGACCTCTTAACACTCTTCCTGGTGACACAGAGGTAAATCCAAAAGAAGAGTGTAAGGCCCTCACAATAGATAATGAATCCATATTGAAGAAGGAGGTATAAGTTGCTAAGGGGTCAGAAGAGAAAGAAGCTCCAGAACAGGCTGAAGTTACACTGTCACACGCCCCAGCTAGGGTACCTATACAAGAACCTGAAGTTTCACACCCTCAGGAGCTCCAAGAGGAGACCAAGGACGAGCAGTTCTCTCAGTTCTTGGAAGTCTTTAAAAAGCTATAAGTCAATATTCCTTTTGCTGAAACTCTTGAGAAAATGCCTCCCTATGCTGTATTCATGAAAGACTTACTCTCTGAGAAGAAGGCCTTAAAGGGAGATGAAACAGTGGTACTAACCAAGGAATGTAGTGCACTCATTCAAAGCAAGCTGCCAAAGAAGATGCCAGATCTAACGAGCTTTCAGATTCCTTGTACTATTAGGAATGTAACTTTTGACACAACCCTTTGTGATCTTGGATCAAGTATCAATCTGATGCCCCTGCCTGTAATGAGAAAACTGCAAATTTATGAGGCACAACCTACAAAGATAACATTGGAGATGGCTGATAAATCTTTGAGACACTCACATGGGCTAGTAGAAAACTTCCTCCCTATAGATTTTGTGATACTAGATATAGGAGAGGATGCAAAAGAATCCATCATGCATGAGAACTACTTGGTATTCAAGGTTTTTAAACCTTCACCACTCTCTAGAAAAGGAGGTACCTGCATGCAGAATTCATTGCTTAAGCCTCCTCCTTTGGTGGGAATCACTACAATTTCCCCTGATATCAAACCTAAATTTGGTGTTGGGCATTCATCACCCACCAAGGAAGGAGGAGGTCCCAAGAAGAAGGTACCTAACGGATGGAGGAACAAGAAGATTCCCACTGAAGACTTCTCACCTAGGATGAAAGTGGTATTCACTAAAAGTCCAGTCCTACCTCATACAGTGAACAGAATCTTGTCTCTTGAGCATATAGAGTTGATACATGATAGCACAGGAAAGAAGTTCACAGTAAGGGGGTGAAGACCTGAGCCCCTATAACCCTCCTCCTTAGAGGAGCTGACCGTCAAGCTAGTGACGGTAAAAAAGCGCTTGTTGGGAGGCAACCTAACCAAGAATATCCTTTAGTTTTTATTTCAGTTGAGATTCATTTATTTTTCATTGTGTCTCATAATTTCCTTAGTTTAACCTTGTTTGTGATCATGCACAGTGCTTAGATTACGGATAGAAGGACTCGGAAGGAAACACAGAACACCCTAGAGCAAGAAGAACTTGAAGGACTTGGGCGCTAAACGCCAGGGAGGGCGTTTAGCGCCAGAAAGGGAGCAAGGGAACCTGGCGTTAAACGCCAGGAGGGCATTTAATGCCCAGAATGGTCAGAATCAACTGGCATTAAATGCCAGATAGGCGTTTGACGCCCATGAAGGATGCACTCCTCACCTCACCAAGGGCGATGCGCCCAGCTATCTCGTCTAAAAAGAAAAGTGCCATTACTGGCGCTAAACGCCGAGACTGGCGTTTAGCACCAGGCAAGTCAGTCTTGAACATGAAGGAGGGGGTTTAACCTATGGTTAAAACCCCAACACCCATCCACTTTGACCATTCCACCCACTCTTTCTCTCTCCCACTTAACCACTTTTCCATCCACATTCTTCCACCCCATTTCCCAAAATCACCTTCTACCCATCAATCAAATCCCATACATCTTTCAACTCACTTCCCACTCCACCCAATCACCACTCATCTTTTCCATCAATTTTTCTTCCCCATTAACCACCCGAATCCTCCCCCATACCTCTATAAATACTCACTTACTCATCCTTCTCCCCACACCTTCAACTACCATCTTCCATCCTACTATCTCCTTTTCTTCATACACTATCTTCTTCCCCTCTTCCTATCCCCACTATACTATAGCCCTCTCTTTCCTTTACTTCCTTCTTCTATTTTGTTTTTTTCCCTTTTATCACATTCCTTTCTTCTATCTTCCTTCTATTTTCTCCTTTACTTTTCTTAGGGACGAGAAAAATTTTTAAGTTTGGTGTTGGGTGCTCCACTTTCTGATGAGCGGATATTTTATATGCTTTTTGGCATTGTTTCCTTAGTGTTTTTAGTACATTTGATTAAGTTTTATTATGTTTTAGTAGGTTTTAGTGCAAAAATTACTTTTTAGATACTACTTTGAGTTTTTGTGGTTTTTCTATGATTTTAGGTGATTTTTGGGTGAATCTAGCAAGTTTTGAAAAAGTTTGATTCAGAGGCAAAGAAAGGACTGCATATACTGTCAACTCATGACCTCCGTGCATTCAAACAAGCATTTCTAGAGCTACCAAGGTTTTATTGATTTGCTTTTAATGTCGTTAAAAAGATAACTTCTAGGGCTTTCCAGAAATATATAATAGTATATACTTGCCTTTGAAAATAAAGGCCTAAAATGGGAATTGAATGCCCAAATCATCCCTGCCCGGCGTTCAACGCCCCGAAAGGAGCAAGCTCAACGTTGAATGCCCAAAATAGACCAAATTCGGTGTTCAACGCCACAAGAGGAGTCCAAGCACATGAAGTCACCCCAATCTCAGCCCAAACACTCACCAAGTGGGCCCAGAATGGATTTTTGCACCCTTTAGCTTAGTTTATCATATTTTTGTAATTTTTAATTAATAGTAACATCTTTTAGGTCTAGTATTTGATTATAAATAAGAAACTTCCTTCCTCTTGAGGATCAGGCCTCCCAAGAGGGGAGAAGCACAGACACATTACTACTATTATTTTCTGTAAGCTATGAGCAACTAAACCTCCAAAGTTAGGGTTAGGAGCTCTGCTGATTCTCATGGATTAATAATATTACTGTTTCTATTTTAATATCTCTGATTCTATTCTCTTATGCATTCTCGTTCTTCAATCTCAATGAATTAGGGGTGAACTGTGACATCCATCCTTGTTCTACATGGGTTTCGTGCGAGTCCTGACCTGGATAGCATTGAACTAAAGCTAGAGAATGCATTGCGGATTCCAAGAGAGTACCTGGGCAACTTTGGAGACGTGGCATGAAATCTCGTTGACCATGGGTTACTGAGGTCTCTGTGGCGTTAAGGCTAGAGTCACAAAAGTAGCACTCTCTGATCCGAAGATCCGACCTTGTTTGTGGCATTTTGAGAAGGATCATGAAGGGGAGTGGATTTCTTAGAGCTTCATCTTCGGCTAAAGTGAGAAGCCATGAGTCAACTTGATGAGAGGACATGAGGTACTCGGATATGGTGAGAAATAGCATCTCCGAAGCTTTAACTGAATCCTTATCACTGTTTTTGCATTAATCTAGTATTTCGTTCTTTATTATTTTGTTTATGCATTTAATTACACAACTATCTTTTCTAATCGTCTAACTAAGATTTACAAGATAGCCATTGTTTGCTCAATCCGACAATCTCCATGGGATTCGACCCTCACTCACCTGAGGTATTACTTGGACGACCTGGTGCACTTGCTGGTTCATTTGTGCGGAGTTTAATTTCACGCACCAAGTTTTCGGCACCGTTGCTGGGGATTATTCGAGATTGACAAACTACCGGACTATCTTATTGCTTAGATTAGGTACTTTTTACCGTTTATTTTCTCTTTTACTTGTGTTTCTTGTTTTCTTTTTCAAAAACTTTTCAAAACCTTTTCTTTTCTTTAGTAATCTTTATCTTTTGTTTGAGTCTTGTGTTAATTTTTAAGTTTGGTGTCCCTTTTTATTTTCATCTTTTTCTTTGAATTTTCGAAAGTGTTCTTGTTTTCTTTCTTGATGTTCGAAACTTTCTTGGTAATTTTTCTAGTTTGATTTCAAAATTTTTAAAGTTGGTGTCTTTTGGTGTTTTTCTTTTAATTTTCAAAAAACTAGTGTCTTTGATTTTAAAATTTTTAAGTTTGGTGTCTCTTAGTGTTTTTCTTTTCTTAAGTTTTCAAAAAGTGTTCTTGAGTGTTCTTTCTTGGTGTTCGAATTGTTCTTGCTATTTTTCTTTGTTTGACCTTAAAATTTTTAAGTTTGGTGTCCTTTTGTGGTTTTTCCCCAAAAATTTCGAAAATTATAGCCTTTGATTTCAAAAATTTTTAAGTTTAGTGCCTTTTTGTGTTTCTCCTTTGTAATTTTCGAATTTAATAGGTTTTGAATTCAAAATTTTTTAAGTTTGGTGACTAATCAGTTATCTTTTTGTGTTTACCCTGTTATCTTTTCAAATCTTTATCTTATCTTTCCTTTCTTTGAATTTCAAAATCTTGTTATCTTATCTTAATTCAAATTCAATTTTCAAAATTCAAAACTTTAAATTCAAATTTCAAATTCAATTTTCAAAAGTTTAGTATTTTGTTGGCTTCTCTCTATTTCAAAATTGTATTTCAAATCATATCTTCCTTATCTTTCTTGATCTTTAAATCATTATCATATCTTTTTCCTCAATTTTCAAAATTTTGTTATCTTATCTTATTTAATTTCAAATTTTAAATTCAAATTTTTAAAGTTTAATATCTTGTTAGTTTTTTTCTTTCAAAATTGAATTTCAAATCATTAAAAATCTTTTCAAATTTATCTTATCTTGTTTGACTCTTTCTTTCAAAATTTGAATTTTAAAATCTCTCTTTGACTTTCTCTTTTTAAATTTTAAAAACTTTCAAAATCAAATCTTTTTCAAATCTTATCTTTTTGATTTTCAAATCTTGTTATCTTATCTTTAATTTTAAAATTCAAATTTTTAAAAGTTGAGTATTTTGTTAGTTGTTCTTTTCAAATTAAATTCAAATCTTTAAAATTTTCAAATCTTTTCTTTTTCTTTTCAATTAATTTTTAAATTTTCAAATCATATCTTATTTATCTTTTCTTTGATTCTAGTGATTTGATTTAAATTCAAATTTTAAATTTAAATTTTAAAAGTTTGGTGTTTCTTTGGTGTTTTCTCTTTGTTTTTGAATTTCAAAATTTCTTATTTCTTGGGCTCTCTATACTCTGACATAGAGACTCTCACTTTTCTTTGTCTCTTGTTTGTGTATGCAAGAACAGGAAGAGTGTACTATAGATCTAGAGGGAGAGTCACAACCAAGAAGAACCTTGGTGGATAAGTTTTTGAACCACTATTTCCCCCCAAAGAAGCTAACCCAGCTAAGATTGGACATTCAAGGCTTCAGACAGGAAGAGAATGAGTCTCTTCATGATGCTTGGGTGAGATACAAGTTGATGTTGAGAAGATGTCCCATTGAAATATTTTCAGAATGGGTAAAGCTAGATATTTTCTATTACGGACTCACAGATATGACTAAGATGTCCTTAGATCATTCTGCAGGTGGTTCAATCCACATGAGAAAGACAATTGAGGAAGCTCATGAGCTCATTGAGATAGTTGCTAGCAATCAGCATCTGTACTCATCTAATGAGACTCCAATGAAGGGAGATGTTAAGACAGTATCCACTGAATCAGACCCTCCTAAGCAAAGTGAGTCATTAACCCAGCAACTACACTTTCTCACATAGCAGTAGTTGAGTTTGCAAGAAGAAGTGCAGAAGACCCGAGCCTTTAGCAAGAATATGGAAGCACAATTGAACCAGGCTAAACAGCACTTGTCTAAACAGATAAGAGAAGAGTGCCAAGTTCTTCAATTAAAGAGTACCCTGAACACCCAGCCTCTGAACAGTAATAGGCAGCGAGAAAAGCTGGCAGAAGATGAACAAGCTGTAGTTCAAGGCACTCATGAGAGTGCTGAATGCCCAGAAGGAGGTAGCCAGGGTGTCCAACACCCATAAGGGGGTAGCCCAGGTGTCCAATGCCCAGAAGGGGGCAGCCCAGGCATTGAATGCCAGTCCAAGGGAGGCCAAACACGTGTAAGTACTGAGAACACCTCTCCTAAGCAAGCCGATAGCCCTTCTATAGGCACTATAGACACTCACCCTGCACCACTCATGGCCCATGAGTATAAGGCCAAGTTACCATGCCCTCAAAGACTCCAGAAAGCAGAAATGGATAGGTAATTTGCCAAATTCTTAGAAGCTTTCAAGAAGTTAGAAATCAAAATCCCCTTTGCAGAGGCTCTTGAACAAATGCCTTCATATGCTAAGTTCATGAACAAAATACTGAATGACAAGAGGGATTGGAGGGAAGTAGAGACATTGGTGCTTACTAAGGAGTGCAGTGCAGTCATCAGAAGAATCTTTCTCAGAAACTTCAGAGACCCCCTAACACTCTTTCCAGAGACACAGAGGTGAATCCAAGAGAAGAGTGTCAGGCCCTCATTAGTACCAAGGAGGCTGAGCCTAAGGGGGTACGCACTGTTGGGGAACTAAATGAAGAAGAGGCTCAAAAAGAGGCTGGAAGCACACCGTTACACGCCCCTCTTATGGGAAGAAAGCCTGAAGTACCACACCCTCAGAAGCCCCAAAAGGAGAGACCAAGGACAAGCACTGCTCACAGTCCTTTGAAGGCTTTAAGAAGTCGCAAATCAATATTTCTTTTGCTGAGATTTTGAAGCAATGTTGTCTCTCTACTGGAAGAAACCTCTCTGATGCTGAGAAAGGCAAATTAGTGCTGAGGTTACAGAAGGATTACATGATTATTAAGGTCCTTAAACCTCCACTACCCCCTAACAAAGGAGGTACTTCCATGCAGAGTACAATACTGAAGCCTCCTCCCTTGGTGAAAACTCATACAGTTTCCCTAGAAATCAAACCTAAGTTTGGTGTTGGGCAGTCACCACCCACCAAGGAGGAAGGTTCCAAGAGGAAGATGCATAAGGGATGGAGAAACAATACAACCTCTACCCTAACAAGCAAGGAGAATCAAGCTGATAATAATAAAAGAAAGCTTGTTAAGAGGAATTCAAATCCAAGAGCACTAATCCTCTCCTTTTTTCCCTTGAAGTAATTTCTGTTAACCAACTGGAAGAAGCGGAAGAAAGTAAACAATCAAGTGTCAAGCTAATGACATTAAATAAGCGCTTGTTGGAAGGCAACCCAACCATGAGTAGAGTACTTTTGTTCTTATTTCTTCTCACTATTTTTACTTGAGTTTATTTTAGTTTATTATCTGAGTTTTCCCTTGATTTTTAATGGTTGTGATCATGTGCAGTACTTAGAACAGAGACAGAGACATTTGGAGATGGAAACAGAACACCCTGGAGAGAGCCCCTTGCTGGCGTTGAACGCCAGACAAGGATGAAGCTGCGCATTCAATGCCCATGTAGAAGCATGCACTGGCGTTGAACACCAATAATAGAGGGAACTAGGCGTTCAACGCCCATGTAGAAGCATGCACTGGCGTTGAACACCAGTAATGGAGGGAACCGGGCATTCAACGCCTACCAAGGAGTACTGTCTGGCATCGAACGCCAGAACAGGGAAGAGCTGGGCATCCAACATCCAACCAGGAGCAGCCAGGTCCTTACCTGGCATTCAACGCCCAAAGCTGGCATTGAACGCCCAGGCAGGGAAAAGGAATTTCGAATTTCAAAAACCCCTCCCACCCAATCTTTCCTTCCATATCTTCTTTTCTTGGGGACAAGCAAACTTTTAAAGTTTGGTGTTGCAAAGCAAGCTCTGGGTTTATGTTATCATCAATAGCACCAAAAGATGGTGAATCATCTTCATGGAAGATCAACAGTAGCCATAACTGAGGTGATTAAGTTTCATTACCCCTTCGTTTACCTTATTTCCTGTTTTCTATTACCGGTGCATGATCATGTTTAGTATTTTGTCCTTTCCTAGTTTTGTTTTGTCGTAAACTATAAAATATCCTATTGATGAGCGGATAATTTATACACTTTTTGGCATTGTTTTTACATAGTTTTCAGTATGATTTAGTTAGTTTTTAATATATTTTTATTAGTTTTTAAATAAAAATCATATTTCTGGACTTTACTATGAGTTTGTGTATTTTTCTGTGATTTCAGGTAATTTTTGGCTGAAATTGAGGGACTTGAGCAAAAATCAGATTCAGAGGCTGAAGAAGGACTGCGATGTTGTTGGATTCTGACCTCCCTGCACTCAAAGTGGATTTTCTGGAGCTACAAGAGTCCAAATGACACGCTCTTAATTGCGTTGAAAAGTAGACATCCAGGGCTTTCCAGAAATATATAATAGTCCATACTTTTTCCGAGTTTAGACGACGCAAACTGGCGTTCAACGCCAGCTTTCTGCCCTATTCTGGAGTTAAACGCCAGAAACAGGTTGCAAAGCAGAGTTAAACGCCAGAAATAGGTTACAAACTGGCGTTTAACTCCAAGGAAGACCTCTACACGTGAAAGCTTCAATGCTCAGCCCAAGCACACGCCAAGTGGGCCCGGAAGTGAATTTCTGCATCATTTACTTATTTCTGTAACCCTAGTAACTAGTTTAGTATAAATAGAACTTTTTACTATTGTGTTTGATATCTTTTGATCATTTTAGATCTCTGGACGTTTAGTTCTTAGATTATGGAGGCTGGCCATTCGGCCATGCCTGGACCTTATTCTTATGTATTTTCAACGGTAGAGTTTCTACACAGCATAGATTAAGGTGTGGAGCTCTGCTGTTCTTCATGAATTAATGCAAAGTACTATTGTTTTTCTATTCAACTCAAGCCTATTTCTTCTCTAAGATATTCATTCGCACACAAGAACATGATGAATGTGATGATTATGTAACGCTCATCACTATTCTCACCTATGAACGCGTGCCTGACAATCACTTTCGTTCTACATGCAAACAAGCTTGAATGTGTATCTCTTAGCCTTCTGATCTACGATCAGAGTCTTCGTGGTATAGGCTAGAATTATTGGCGGCCATTCTTGAGATCCGGAAAGTCTAAACCTTGTCTGTGGTATTCTGAGTAGGATCTGGGAAGGGATGGCTGTGACGAGCTTCAAACTCGCGAGTGCTGGGCGTAGAGACAGACGTAAAAGGATTACTGAATCCTATTCCAGTATGATCGAGAACCGACAGATGATTATCCGTGCGGTGACAGCGCATTTTGGACCATTTTCACTGAGAGTACGGGATGTAGTCATTGACAACGGTGATGCCCTACATAAAGCTTGCCATGGAAAGGAGTATGAAGGATTGGATGAAAGCTGTAGGAAAGCGGAGATTCAGAAGGAACTAAGCATCTCTATATGCTTATCTGAAATTCTCACCAATGAATTACATAAGTATCTCTATCCTATTCTATATTTTAATTATATTTTAATTATCAATTCACCATAACCATTTGAATCCGCCTGACTGAGATTTGCAAGGTGACCATAGCTTGCTTCAAGCCGACAATCTCCGTGGGATCGACCCTTACTCACGTAAGGTTTATTACTTGGACGACCCAGTGCACTTGCTGGTTAGTTGTGCGAAGTTGTGACAAAGAGTTAAGATTATGAACGTGCGTATAAAGTTTTTGACGCCGTTACCAAGGAATGAACGATCACGATTTTGCATACCAAGTTTTTGGCGCCGTTGCCGGGGATTGTTCGAGTTTGGACAACTGACGGTTAATCTTGTTGCTCAGATTAGGTAATTTTATTTTAATTTTAAGCTTTTTATTTCTTATTTTCGAAAAATACAAAAAAAATTCTTCTTTTTCGTTCTTCCCAAAATAATTTTCGAAAAAAAACAAAAAAAAATCTTATAAAATCATAAAAACCAAAAATTTTATGTTTCTTGTTTGAGTCTAGTGTCAATTTTTAAGTTTGGTGTCAATTGCATCTTTTTAATTTTTCTTAATGTTTTTCAAAAATAAGTTCTTGATGTTCATCATGATCTTCAAAGTGTTCTTGGTGTTCATCTTGACATTCATAGTGTTCTTGCATGCATCATTTATTTTGATCCAAAATTTTTATGTGTTGAGTCTTTTTGATGTTTTTCTCTCTCATCATTAAAATTCAAAAATAAAAAAAATATCTTTTCCTTATTTCACTCATAATTTTCGAAAATTTGATTTGATTTAGTCAAAAGTTTTAAAAATTTAGTTGTTTCATATAAGTCAAGTCAAAATTTCAATTTAAAAACCTTATCTTTCTCAAATCTTTTTCAAAAATCAAATCTTTTTTTCATAATTTTCGAAAATTTCAAATTGATTTTCAAAAATCTTTTTCTTATTTTGTTTCATAATTTCAAAATCTTTACTAACAATTAATGTGATTGATTCAAAAATTTTAAGTTTGTTACTTGCCTAGTAAGAAAGGTTCAATCTTTAAAATTTAAAATCATATCTTTTTGTTTCTTGTTAGTCAAGTAATCAACTTTAATTTTTCAAAATCAAATCTTTTTAAATTTTTTTTTCAAATCTTTTTCAAAATAAATTTCAATCACATCTTTTTCAAAATCAATTTCAAAATCTCTTCTAACTTCTTATCTTTTCAAAATTTGATTTTCAAATCTTTTCAATTAATCTTATATTTTTGTTTGATTCTTATCTTTTTCAAAACCACCTAACTAATTATCTCTCTCTAATTTTTGAAAATCACCTTCCTCTTTTTCAAAATCCCTTTTTAATTAACTAATTGTTTTAAATTTTAACATAATTTAATTTCATTTTTCTTTTTAAAATTTTCGAATTATAAATGATTTTAAATTAAAAAAATATTTTTATTTTATTTAATTTTCGAATTCTTCCCTCTCTCATCTCCTTCTAATTATGTATTTATTTACTAACACTTCTCTTCATCTCAAAATTCGAACCCTCTCTTCCTCTTGGTGTTCGAATTTCTCTTCTTCTATTCTTTTCTTCTTCTACTCACATAAAGGAATCTCTATACTGTGACATAGAGGATTCCTCTTCTTTTCGGTTCTCTTCTTTTTCACATGAGCAGGAGCAAGGATAAGAACATTCTTGTTGAAGCTAATCCAGAACCTGAAAGGACTCTGAAGAGGAAGCTAAGAGAAGCTAAAACATAACACTCTGAAGAGGACTTTACTGAAATTTTTGAAAAAGAAGTTGAGATGGCCAAAACCAATAACAATGGTGGAGGTGCAAGGAAGATGCTTAGTGACTTTACTGTACCAAATTCCAACTTACATGGAAGAAGCATCTCAATCCCTGCCATTGGAGCAAACAATTTTGAGCTAAAACCTCAATTAGTTTCTCTGATGCAACAGAATTGTAAGTTTCATGGACTTCCATCAGAAGATCCTTTTTAGTTCTTAACTGAATTCTTGCAGATCTGTGATACTGTTAAGACTAATGGGGTTGATCCCGAGGTCTACAGGCTTATGCTTTTCCCGTTTGCTGTAAGAGACAGAGCTACAATATGGTTGGACTCTCAACCTAAAGATAGCCTGAACTCTTGGGATAAGCTGGTGATGGCTTTCTTAGCCAAGTTCTTTCCTCCTCAAAAGCTGAGTAAGATTAGAGTGGATGTTCAAACCTTCAGATAGAAAGAAGGTGAATCCCTCTATGAAGCTTGGAAGAGATACAAGCAACTGACCAAAAAGTGTCCTTCTGACATGCTTTCAGAATGGACCATCCTGGATATATTCTATGATGGTCTGTCTGAATTATCAAAGATGTCATTGGACCATTCTGCAGGTGAATCCATTCACCTAAAGAAAACGCTTGCAGAAGCTCAAGAACTCATTGACATGGTTGCAAATAACCAGTTCATGTACACTTCTGAAAGGAATCCTGTGAGTAATGGGACGCCTCAGAGGAAGGGAGTTCTTGAAATTAATGCTCTGAATGCCATATTGGCTCAGAATAAAATGTTGACTCAGCAAGTCAATATGATTTTTCAGAGTCTGAATGGATTACAAGCTGCATCCAACAATACTCAAGAGGCATCTTCTGAAGAAGAAGCTTATGATCCTGAGAACCCTGCAATAGCAGAGGTGAATTACATGGGTGAACCTTATGGAAACACCTATAATCCCTCATGGAGAAATCATCCAAATTTCTCATGGAAGGATCAACAAAAGCCTCAACAAGGCTTTAATAATGGTGGAAGAAACAGGTTTAGCAATAGCAAGCCTTTTCCACCATCCACTCAGCAACAGACAGAGAATTCTGAGCAGAATCCATCTAGGTTAGCAAATATAGTCTCTGATCTATCTAAGGCCACTTTAAGTTTCATGAATGAAACAAGGTCCTCCATTAGAAATTTGGAGGCACAAGTGGGCTAGCTGAGTAAAAGAGTCACTGAAACCCCTCCTAGTACTCTCCCAAGCAATACAGAAGAGAATCCAAAAAGAGAGTGCAAGGCCATTACCTTACTTGGAGTGGCCGAACCCAAAGAGGAGGAGAAGGACGTGAATCCTAGTGAGGAAGTCCTCCTGGGACGCTCAGTGACCAATAAGGAGTTTCCCTTTGAGGAACCAAAGGAATCTGAGGCTCATCTAGAGACCATAGAGATTCCATTAAACCTCCTTTTGCCATTCATGAGCTCTGATGAGTACTCATCCTCTGAAGAGGATGAAGACATAACAAAAGAGCAAGTTGCTAAATACCTTGGTGCAATCATGAAGCTGAATGCCAAATTATTTGGTAATGAGACTTGGGAAGATGAACCTTCCTTGCTCACCAATGAACTGAATGCATTGGATAGGCATAAATTACCTCAAAAGAAATAGGATCCTGGTAAATTCCTAATTCCCTGTAACATAGACACCATGACCTTTGAGAAGGCTCTGTGTGACCTGGGGTCAGGAATAAACTTAATGCCACTCTCTGTAATGGAGAACCTTGGGATCTTTGAGGCACAAACTGCCAGAATCTCATTAGAGATGGCAGACAACTCAAGAAAACAGGCTTATGGACAAGTAGAGGACGTGTTAGTAAAGGTTGAAGGCCTTAAGCTATTGACATTAAAGAAGCACTTGTTGGGAGGCAACCCAATGTTATTTAATTATATCTATTTTATTTTATTGTTATTTTATGTTTTTTTAGGTTGATAATCATGTGGAGTCACAAAAACTACTAAAAAATCAAAAACAGAATGAAAAACAGCATTAAAAAAGGTTCACCCTGGAGGAAGAACTTACTAGCATTTAAACTCCAGTAAGAAGCATCAAACTGGCGTTTAACGCCAGAAAGAAGCATCAAGCTAGCGTTAAATGCCAGAAACAAGCACCAGACTGGCGTTTAACGCCAAAATAGAGCATGGAAGTGGCGTTAAACAACAGAAACAGGCTATATTTGGGCGTTTAACGCCAAAAACAAGCAGCAAGCTGGCGTTTAACGCCAGACATGCATGCTAAGGACGTTTTACACGCCTAATTGAAGCAGGGATGTTAAGTCCTTGACCCCACTGGATCTGTGGACCCCACAGGATCTGTAGACCCCACAGGATCTCCACCTACCCCACCTCTTCTTCTCTCCTCTTCACACCTTTTCATAACACTCTTCCCCAAAATAACCTCCACCAATCACCTCTATTACTCCTCCAAAACCATCATACAACCCACCTACACCCACCCACTCAAATTCATACCATCACTCCTTCCTTTTCACATATTATAACCACCTAAACCCCCTGACCGAACCATTCACACACCTCCATCTTCTCCATTTCTTCTTCCTCTCATCCTTTCTTTCTTCTTTTTCTCGAGGACGAGCAAACCTTTTAAGTTTGGTGTGGTAAAAGCATTGCTTTTTATTTTTTCATAACCATCAATGGCACCTAAGGCCGGAGAAACCTCTAGAAAGAGGAAAGGGAAGACAAAATCTTCAACATCCAAGTCATGGGAGATGGAGAGATTCATCTCAAGGGTCCATAGCTCAGTAGTAGAGCATTTGACTGCACACAAGAGAGCCCACTCATGGACCTCAACAAGAGCATGTGGAATTCCCTCACCAAGAAATCCCTGAGATCCCTCAAGGGATACATTTTCCTCCACACAACTATTGGGAGCAACTAAGGATAGGTGCACCAAAATCACTAGGGATGAAGTAACAAAGGCAAGGAAGAGACATAGAGGAGCTCAAGAGCACCATTGGTTCTTCAAGAAGAGGAAGATGCCACCCTCACTAAGGTGGACCCGTTCCTTAATCTCCTTGTTCTTATTTTCCTATTTTTCGTTTACTATGCTTTATGTTTATGTTTGTGTCTTATTACATGATCATTAGTATTTAAGTGTCTATGCCTTAAAGTTATGAATGTCCTATGAATCCATCACCTCTCTTAAAGGAAAAATGTTTTAATTACAAAAGAACAAGAAGTACATGATTTTGAATTCATCCTTGAAACTAGTTTAATTATTTTGATGTGGTGACAATACTTTCTGTTCTCTGAATGAATGCTTGAACAGTGCATATGTCTTTTGATATTGTTGTTTATGAATGTTAAATATGTTGGCTCTTGAAAGAATGATGAAAAGGAGAAATGTTATTGATAATCAGAAAAATCATAAAATTGATTCTTGAAGCAAGAAAAAGCAGTGAATACAAAAGAAAATTGAAGGAAAAAAAAAAGAGAAAAAGAAAAAGCAAGCAGAAAAAGCCAAAAGCTCTTTAAACCAAAAGGCAAGAGCAAAAAGCCAATTTTCTGTGATTTCAGGTAATTTCTGGCTGAAATTGAGGGACTTGAGCAAAAATCAGATTCAGAGGCTGAAGAAGGACTGCAGATGCTGTTGGATTCTGACCTCCCTGCACTCAAAGTAAATTTTCTAGAGCTACAGGAGTCCAAATGGCACGCTCTCAATTGCGTTGGAAAGTAGGCATCCAGTGCTTTCCAGAAATATATAATAGTCCATACTTTGCTCGAGTTTAGATGACACAAACTGGCGTTCAACGCCAGCTTTCTGCCCTATTCTGGAGTTAAACGCCAGAAACAGGTTGCAAAGCAGAGTTAAACGCCAGAAACAGGTTACAAACTGGCGTTTAACTCCAAGGAACACCTCTACACGTGAAAGCTTCAATGCTCAGCCCAAGCACACGCCAAGTGGGCCCAGAAGAGAATTTCTGCATTATTTACTTATTTCTGTAACCCTAGTAACAAGTTCAGTATAAATAGAACTTTTTACTATTGTGTTAGATATTTTTTGATCATTTTAGATCTCTGGACGTTTAGTTCTTAGATCATGGAGGCTGGCCATTCGGCCATGTCTGGACCTTATTCTTATGTATTTTCAACGGTAGAGTTTCTACACACCATAGATTAAGGTGTGGAGCTCTGCTGTTCCTCATGAATTAATGCAAAGTACTATTGTTTTTCTATTCAACTCAAGTCTATTTCTTCTCTAAGATATTCATTCGCACACAAGAACATGATGAATGTGATGATTATGTGATGTTCATCACTATTCTCACCTATGAACGCGTGCCTGACAATCACTTCCGTTCTACATGCAAACAAGCTTGAATGTGTATCTCTTAGCCTTTTGATCTATGATCAGAGTCTTCATGGTATAGGCTAGCATTATTAGCGGCCATTCTTGAGATCCGGAAAGTCTAAACCTTGTCTGTGGTATTCCGAGTAGGATCTGGGAACGGATGGCTGTGACGAGCTTCAAACTCGCGAGTACTGGGCGTAGTGACAGATGCAAAAGGATTACTGAATCCTATTCCAGTATGATCGAGAACCGGCAGATGATTAGCCGTGCAGTGACAGTACATTTTGGACCATTTTCACTGAGAGGACGGGATGTAGCCATTAACAACGGTGATGCCCTACATAAAGCTTGCCATGGAAAGGAGTATGAAGGATTGGATGAAAGCTGTAGGAAAGCGGAGATTCAGAAGGAACTAAGCATCTCTATACGCTTATCTGAAATTTTCACCAATGAATTACATAAGTATCTCTATCCTATTCTATATTTTAATTATATTTTAATTATCAATTCACCATAACCATTTGAATCCGCCTGACTGAGATTTGCAAGGTGACCATAGCTTGCTTCAAGCTGACAATCTCCGTGGGATCGACCCTTACTCACGTAAGGTTTATTACTTGGACGACCCAGTGCACTTGCTGGTTAGTTGTGCGAAGTTGTGACAAAGAGTTAAGATTATGAACGTGCGTATAAAGTTTTTGATGCCGTTACCAAGGAATGAATGATCACGATTTTGCATACCACCTATGTATCCCTCACCATGCTTAAAACAAAATTTTTCTTGAAAAAGAATAGTGAGATATATAAGCTCGAGTTATATAATAAAAGTTGTCCAACTATTTTGATGTGGTGGACCTTGCTTTTACTTTCTGAATGCATGAATTAAAAGTGCATATTTGATGTTGGAGTTAAGTATGTTGGCTCTTGAAAGAATGATGAAGAAGGAAACGTATTATTGGTGATCTAAAAAATAAAAAAAAAATGATTCTTGAAGCAAGAAAAAGTAGCCAAAAGAAAAAGGAAAGAAAAATAGAAAGAAAAAGCAAAAAGAATAAAAAAAATAAAAGAAAAAGCCAAAAGCTCTTAAAACTAAAAGGCAAGAGCAAGGATCCAAGGCTTTGAGCATCAATGGTTAGGAGGGTCTAAAGAAACAAAATCTTGGCCTAAAAAGTTCAAATGAGATGCTTCCTGGTGCACGAATCCCCACACTTTCGTACAGCTGTACCAGCAAGTGCACTAGGTCATCCAAGTAATACCTGAGCGAGTCAGGGTCGATCCCATGAGGATTGTGGTTTGAAGCAAGCTATGGTTATCTTGCAGGTCTTAGTCAGGTGATCAGAAGGTTGTTGGATTGAGGTTTAATTGCATTAAAGGAATATTATATAAATTACTTTTTATATTGGAAAGGAATTAGTAATAGGAATATGGTTAAGGATTGGAGTTGCTTTGTCTTTCTGAATTAACTTTGGTATTACTGTCTCTTTGCTTCTAAATGGCTTCTTCTATGGCAGGCTGTATGTGATCAATGTTATTGGCCGTGGTCATCAATCTCCTTTGCTTTAGATCAAACGCCATTAGTCGTGGTCATCAATCTCCTCTGCTTCAGATCAAATGCCATTGGCCGTGGTCATCCAATCTGAACGAGGGTGAAGCTCTAGCAGTTCATATTCTTGGCGATCCTACTCAAAACACCACAGACAAGGTCGAATCTTTCGGATCAGAGAATGCTGCTTCTTTGGGTTCTAGCCTCTACCACAGAGACTATAATCTCCCCAAAAATCGGCTGAACTAGTGTCTCAAGAAGTCCCCAACGAAGTCGTGGATTAGCCGTCTGAGAGATGTATAAACATTGCTGGCGGTTCGCGCTTTCCAGTCACGTATTTACACGAACCCAAGTAGACACGGGTGTTTGTCAGGCACGCTATCTTAGTATGACGAACAGAGCTGATTGTCACTGCTCATCCTATTCACCATGTTGAAGAACGAGTATACATTTTAGAATTAAATCAAACACGGATTGAAGAAAAATAGTAATACTTTTATTAATTCATAGGACTCAGCATGGCTCCTCCCTTCAACCTAGGAGGTTTAGAAACTCATACTGAAAGGAAAATACAATGGTAAAAACGAAAATATGGTGTAAAGTCTGATGTTGTTCGTATGATTATATAAAAATAACTCTTAAATACTAAACTAATGACTAGTAAGGGTAAAATAGTCTATTTTGTTCTAAAATCTACTTATAGGGACCACTTGGTGAGTGTTTGGGCTGAGCTTTGATGAGATCCACATGCTAGGAGACCTCTAGGGCATTGAACACTGGCTAGGGGGTCCTCTCTGGGCGTTGGACGCCTGGAAGGGGGTAGGAGGCTGGCATTGGATGCCTGTTTTGGGCCTTCTAATCTGAAGAAAAGTATAAACTATTATACATTGCTGGAAAGCTCAAGATGTTAGCTTTCCATAGCCATTCAGAATGCTTCATTTGAACTTCTGTAGCTCCAAAAAAGCTCTTCTGAGTGCAAGGAGGTCAGATCCAAATAGCATCTGTAGTGCTTTCTCTGTCTCTGAATCAGACTTTTACTCCAGCCCCTCAATTTCAGCCAAAAAATATCTGAAATTGCACAAAAACTCAAAAACTCGTAGTAGAATCCAAGAATGTGAATTTAACACTAAAATCTATAAAAACTTATTAAAAACTAAACAAAACATACTAGAAACTATATGAAAATGATGCCAAAAAGCGTATAAAATATCCGCTCATCACAACACCAAACTTAAACTGTTGCTTGTCCCCAAGCAACTAAAAACATAGTATGATAGAAAAGAAAAGTAAGATATAATTAAATTTCAAAGTTTCCAATGAAACTCAGTTTTAATTAGATGAGCTGGACTTAGTAGCTTTTTGCTTCTGAATAGTTTTGGCATCTCACCATTCATTGAAACTTAGAATGGTTGGCATCTTTAGGAACTTAGAATCCAGATGATATTATTGACTCTCCTAGTTCAGTTCTTTTTTATTCTTGAACACAGCTTTCAGATTCTTGGCCATGACCCTAAGCACTTTGTTTTCCAGTATTACCATCGGATACATAAATGCCACAGACACTTTAACTGGGTGAACCCTTTCGGATTGTGATTCAGCTTTGCTAGAATCCCCAGATAGAGGTGTCCAGAGTTCCTAAGCACACTCTTTTTGCTTTGGATCACGAGTTTAACCGCTCAGTCTCAAACTTTTCACTTGACACCTTCACGCCACAAGCACATGGTTAGGGACAGCTTGGTTGAGCCGCTTAGGCCAGGATTTTATTCCTTTAGGCCCTCCTATCCATTGATGCTCAAGGCCTTGGATCCTTTTACCCTTGCCTTTTGGTTTAAAGGGTTACTGGCTTTTTCAATCTGTCCTCCTTTTCCTGCATTTTTGGGAAGTAATAGATTTTTCTCTTTATTATTATTATTTTTTTTTTGCCATTTTTTTCGCATGCATATGTAATTTTTTTTTCCTTTTCTTTTGCAACATGCTTTTTTCTTTTTTCTTTTTTGCTGCTTTTTCTTACTTCAAGAATCAATTTTTGGATTTTTCAGATTATCAATAATATTTTTCCTTTTTCATCATTCTTTCAAGAGCCAACATTCTAAAATTCCAACTTCAAATATGCACTGTTTATTCATTCATTCAGAAAAGAAAAGCAATGCCACCACATCAAAATAATTAAACTATTCTTATTATAAACTTGAAATTTATGTATCTCTCAATTCTTTTCAAATAAATTTTTTTAAGCAAGGTGAGAGATCTATGGAACATTTTACAACTTTAAGACATCAATGCAAATGATCATGCAACAAGAACAAGAGAACAGATAACTCAACATGACAGAAAACAAAAAAATAAAAGAAAAGGAGGTAAAAGAGAACGAATCCACCTTTAATGGTAGCGGCTAGTGCTCCTCCTTGAGGATCCAATGTGGTGCTTGATCTCTTCAATGTCACTCCTTTGCCTTTGTTGCTCTTCCCTCATAGCCCTTTGTTCTTCCCTTATGGCTCTTTAATCTTCTCTTATTTCATTGAGGGTGATGGAATGCTCTTGATGCTCCACCCTCAATTTCTCCATGTTAGTGCTTAGTTCTCCAAGAGAAGTCTACCATTGATTCCAATAGCTTTGAGGAGGAAAATACATCCCTTAAGGCATCTCAGGGATCTCATGCTGTGGTAGATGTATAGGCTCTTGTGCATGCTCTCTAATTTGCTCCATCATCTTCTTAGTGATGGGCTTGTCCTCCCTAATGGATATGTCTCCTTCTATGACAATTCCATCTGAATAGCATAGATGATAGATGAGGTGTGGGAATGCCAACCATGCATTGGTGGAAGGCTTCTCAGCTATCTTGTACAATTCTTGAAGAATCACCTCATGCACTTCCACCTCACTCCCAATCATGATGCAATGGATCATGATGGCCTTTTTAATAGTCACTTCTAACCGGTTTCTAGTGGGAATGATGGAACGTTGGATGAATTCTAACCATCCTCTAGCTATGGGCTTTAGGTCAAGCCTTCTTAGTTGAACAGGCTTGCCTTAGGAATCCCTTTTCTACTGTGCTCCTTCCACACAGATATCTGAGAGTACTTGATCTAATCTCTGATCAAATTTGACTCTTCTAGTGTATGGATGTCAGTCTCCTTGCATCAAAGGCAAGTTGAACGCCAACCTCTCACTTTCTGGGTTGAAATCTAGGATTCTCCCTCGGACCATGGTGCTCCAATTCCTTGGATTTGGGTTCACACTAGTGTCATGGTTTTTAGTAACCCATGCATTAGCATAAAACTCTTGCACCATTAAAATCCCAACATCTTGAATGGGATTAGTTAGGACTTCCCAACCTCTTCTCTGGATCTCTCTTCGGATTTCTGGATACTCATTCTTCTTGAGCTTGAAAGGGACCTCAAGGATCACTTTTTTCTCTACCATTACTTCATAGAAATGGTCTTGATGGGCTTTGGTGATGAATCTCTCCAGCTTCCAAGATTCAAAGGAGGTGGTTACTGCCTTTCCTTTCCTCTTTCTAGAGGACCAACAATGGGTGCCATGAATGGTAATGGAAAGAAAAAAGCTATGCTTTTCCAACACCAAACTTAAATCTTTGCTCGTCCTCGAGCAAAAATAAAGAAAAAAAAGAATGGAATAGAAGAAGAAGAAAATATAAGAAGATAAAGGGAAAGNAAGGGTTATGAAGAGGGGTATTTATAGGAGGGGGTAGGGTTGGGTTCGGCCATGGGTGGGTAAATGGGAGAGAAATTTGATTTTAAATTGGATGGGGGTTGGTGGGAGTTATGATGGATTTGGAAAAGTGGTATGGATTTGATTGGCAAGGGTTTATAGGAAAGTGTTTATGGGGAAGTGTGAAAGTAAGAAAGAATAAATGGGGTAGGTAAGGATGCTATGGGACCCACTGGTCCTGAGAGGCTAGGGAATCCAAATTCCCTGCCCTCTGCACTAGCGTTTGAACGCCCAGGGTCTGCTCCCTGGCTGGCATTCAACGCCAGCAATGCTGCCCATTTGGGGCGTTGGACGCCCAGCCAGAGCTCCATGGCTGGCGTTTAACTTTGACAACACTCCATCCAGAGTGTTCTATTTTCTCTGCTTTGACATTTCTGTCTCTACTCTGACTGCTGCATATGATTATGAACCTAAATTATAAATTAAAGAAAAACAAAATAAAAGAAAAATAAAAATAATTAATTATGGTTGGGTTACCTCCCAACAAGCGCTTCTTTAATGTCATTAGCATGACAATTAGCTCCTTACGGAGGTGAGTATGGGCTCAGATTTTTGCCCCTTACAGTGAACTTTCTTCTTGTCCTCTCATGAATGAGCTCTACATGCTCTAAAGACAGGACACGACTCACTGTATATGGTATGACTGGTTTCTTGGTGAAGACAACTCTCATGCCAGGTGAGAGGACTTTAGTTGGGACTTTCTTGTCCCTCCAGCCTTTAGGTACTCTCTTTCTATTACCTTTGTGCTTAGAGCTTATTGATGGCTACACAACACCAAACTTAGAATTGATGTCTGGGGGCCCTACAAAACTCTACACAGAAAGAGAGGGTTGGAACACTAGGTGTTACACAGTTATCTCTCTTTTCTCAGAGAGAGAATTGGGATGAGGCATCTTGAACAAGATGTGATCCTCTCCTAGTTGTAGAGTCAATTCTCCCTTAGCCACATCAATGATAGCATTGGCAGTGGCTAGGAAAGGTCTTCCAAGGATGACTGAGTCATCCTCATCCTCTCTTATATCCAAGACTATGAACTTTGCAGGGATGTAGTGGTCTTCAACCTTCACCAAGACATCTTCCACTAAGCCATATGGCTTCTTCAGAGACTTGTGTGCCATCTCTAGTGAGATGTTTGCAGCCTGCACCTCAAAGATTCCCAGCTTTCCCATTACAGAGAGTGGCATGAGGTTTATGCTTGACCCTAAGTCACACAAAGCCTTCTCAAAGGTTATGGTGCCTATGGTACAAGGAATCAAGAAGCATCCAGGTTCTGGAAGCTTCTGAGGTAGCTTTTGCTGAACCAAAGCATTTAGTTCTTTAGAAAGCAGATTATACCAAATAACTTGGCATTCAGCTTCATAAGAGCTCCTAAGAACTGAGCAACTTGCTCTTCCCTAGTGTCTTCATCCTCATCAGAGGATGAGTGTTCATCAGAATTCATGTATTGCAGAAGTGCATGTAAAGGAACCTCTATAGCCTCTATATGAGCCTTAGCTTCTTTTAGGTCTTGGATAGGGGTTTCTTGAGTGGGTATTGAGGACTCAGAAGGTGTACTTTTACTGGTGTTCAACGCCATCTCTGATAGTTCTTTGGGCATTGAACACCCATACTGTGCACCCTTACTGGCGCTAAACGCCAGATCCTCTATCCTTTTGGGCGTTGAACGCCTAGCAAGGGTATCCTGGCTGGCGTTCAACGCCAGCTTCCCTGTCTGGTTGCGCGTTGAACACCTAGTGAGGGGTCTTCACTGGCGTTCAACGCCAGAAGTCCTACCTGTTTGGGCGTTGAACGCCCAGCCAGTGCTACCTGGCTGGCATTCAACGCCAGCTCTGCTGCCAGGATGGGCATTGAATGCCAAGTGAGGGGTTTCTCACTGGCGTTCAACACCAGGCTTGCTGCCATTGTGGGCATTGAAAACCCAGTGAGGGCTTCCTCACTGGTGTTCAATGCCTTCCCATTCTCCCCATATTCGACCTCTACCTCCATGGTAATGGCCTTGCACTCTTCTCTTGGGTTCACTTCAGTGTTGCTTGGAAGAGTGTCAGGAGGAGTCTCAGGGATCCTTTTGCTCAGTTGACCAACTTGTACCTCCAAGTTTCTAATGGAGGACCTTATTTCATTCATGAAACTATGGGTGGTCTTAGAGAGGCTGGAAACCAGAATGACTAAGTCAGAGAGGGTCTGCTTAGGGGTTTCTGTGTTCCCTTGAGAAGATGGGAATGGTGGTCTGTAGTTGAACCTATTCTGGTTCCTTCCACCTTGATTAGTATTGAAACCTTGCTGACATTTCTGTTGATCCTTCCATGAAAGATTAGGATGATTTCTCCATGAAGGATTGTAGGTGTTTCCATAGGGTTCTCCCATATAATTCACCTCCTCCATGGTGGGTTGATCAAGATCATAAGCATCTACATTAGGTGATACTTCTTGGGTACTTCCAGCTGTAGTTTGCATTCCAGTTAAATGCTGGGAGTTCATATTGACCTGTTGGGTCAAGATCTTGTTCTGAGCCAATATGGCATTCAAAGTATCAACTTCAAGAACTCTTTTCTTCTGAGAGACTCCATGATTTACAGGATTTCTTTTAGAAGTGTACATGAATTGGTTGTTTGCAACCATCTCAATGAGTTCTCTTGCTTCTGCGGGCATTTTTTTCAAGTGGAGTAATCCACCTGCAGAGGTGTCTAATGAGATTTTGGACATCTCAGACAGACCATCATAGAATACGCCTATGATAGGCCATTTTGAGAGCATGTCAGGAGGACATCTCTTGATTAATTGCTTGTATCTTTCCCAAGCTTCATAGAGGGATTCACCTTCCCTTTGTCTGAAGGTTTGAACATTCACCCTAATTTTGCTCATCCTTTGAGGGGAAAAGAATTTATCCAGAAAAGAATTAACCAGCTTTTCCCAAGAGTCTAAGCTCTACTTTGGTTGAGAAGCTAACCATATCTTAGCTCTGTCTCTTACAGCAAAGGGAAAGAATTGATGTGGATCTTCCGTTGGAAGTCCCTGGAATTTGCAATTCTGTTGCAGTAGAGAGACTAACTGAGGCTTAAGCTCAAAATTGTTAGCTCCAATGGCAGGTACAGAGATGCTTCTGTAATAAAAGTCAGAGGTAGGCATGGTGAAGTCACCAAGAACCTTTCTGGCATCACCTTCAGGTTTGGCCATGTCTCCAATTTCTTGTTCAAGAATTTCTGAAAGGTTTCTTCCAGAGTGTTGTTCTCTAGCTTGTTGTAAGCTTTTCTTCGAAGTCCTTTCAGGTTTAGAATCAAGATTAAAGAGGAGTTCTTTATCCCTGTTCTTGATCATAAACAAAAGGAAAAGAAAAGAAAGAAAGGAAGCTTCTATGTCTGATTTGAGTATAGAAGACTCCCAGTGAGATGTGAAGAAGGGAGAAGAAGATAGAAAAGTGAAGATGGAAGATGAGAGAGAAGAAGAATACTTTGAAAATAGGGGAAGAGGAGTTCGAATAAATAGAAGTAGAGAAGAGAAGAATTTGAAATAGAAAAGATAAATAAGAATTTAAATATTTTATTTTATTTTATTTTATTTTTTATTTTTGAAAATTATGGTTAATTAATTAAAAAGAATTGAAAATTGGTTAGTGAATTTTCGAAAAAGAGAGAAGAGAAATAGAAGAAGTAATTTTCGACAATTAGGAGAAAGAAGAATTAGTTAGGAAGTTTTGAAAAAGAAGAAAGAGAAGATAACCAATTAAGAAAAGATTTGAATATAAGGTAAGATATAAGATTATAAAAGATTTGAAATTAAAATTTAAAATTAGAAAAGATAAGAAAAGATAAGATAAGAAATTAAAAATATTTGAAAAAGACTTGATTTTAAAAATTGAGATTAGAAAAGATAAGATAAGAAACAAAAAAGATTTGAAAAAGATAAGATTTAAATTTTGATTTTGAAAAAGATTTAATTTTAAAATTTGAAATTTTAGATTTGAAATTTGAAAAAGATATGATAGAAATTTTTAAATTTTAAAGAAGGATAAGATAAGATTTTGAAAAATATATGATTTTGAAAAGATTTGAATTTTGCTTTTTAAAACTAAGATAAGATAAGATAAAAATTTTGAAATTAAAATCTGAATTTTTATTTAAAAATTTTGACAATTAAGTTAAAATAAAAATAGAAAAGGTATTTTTTTTCTTTTTGAATTTAATGAGGAAAGAGAAAAACAAGTAAAAGACACAAAACTTAAAATTTTTTAGATCAAAACCACCTAGTTTTTGAAAATTTAAAAAAAAACACAAAGGGACACCAAACTTAAAAATTTTTAAGATCAAAACAAAAAGAAAAACCAGAACACCTTGAAGATTAAGAAGAACACCAAGAACAAAACTCAAGAAATTCAAAGAACACAAGAACATGCAAAAGACACTAAACTTAAAATTTTTGAAAACGGAACATAAAATTTTTGAAAAACTAAAAGAAAAACACAAGACACCAAAGTTAAAGATTTGACCAAAGAAACTATTTTTTAAATTTTTTTTAAAGAAAGACTCAAAGAAAACGAAAATTTAACCAAGAAGAAAAATAAAAAGACTCAAACTAAGAACAAAGATTAAACAAAGAAAAGAAAAATATTTTTGAAAAAGTTTTTGATTTTTTGAAAATTAAAGAAGAAGATAATAAAAATAAAAGACTCAAATAAAATAAAAATTACCTGATCTAGGGAATAAGATAATCTGTCAGTTGTCCAAACTCGAACAATTTCCAGCAACGGCACCAAAAACTTAGTGCACGAATCCCCACACTTTTGTACAGCTGTACCAGCAAGTGCAGTAGGTCGTCCAAAAAATACCTGAGCGAGTGAGGGTCGATCCCACGAGGATTGTGGTTTGAAACAAGCTATGGTTATCTTGCAGGTCTTAGTCAGGCAAAATCAGAAGGTTGTTGGATTGAGGCTTAATTGCATTAAAGGAATATTGTATAAATTACTTTTTATATTGGAAAGGAATCAATAATAGGAATATGGTTAAGGATTGGAGTTGCTTTGTCTTTCTGAATTAACTCTGGTATTACTGTCTCTTTGCTTGTGAATGGCTTCTTCTATGGCAGGCTGTATGTGATCAATGCCATTGGCCATGGTCATTGGTATGCGAAATTGCTACTCAGGTTGTGAATTGTTGTTCGAAATTGATTCCCTGGCAATGGCACCAAAAACGGATGCACAGGACCATGGTCTAAACATATATTCACAACTTCGCATAACTAACCAGCAAGTGCACTGGGTCGTCCAAGTAATACCTTACGTGAGTAAGGGTCGAATCCCACGGAGATTGTCGGTATGAAGCAAACTATGGTCACCTTGTAAATCTCAGTCAGGCAGATATTAAATGGTTATGGAGTTTTCGAAAATAATATAATAAAATAGGGATAGAAATACTTATGTAATTCATTGGTGAGAATTTCAGATAAGCGAATGGAGATGCTTTCGTTCCTCTGAATCTCTGCTTTCCTGCTATCTTCATCCAATCAGTCTTACTCCTTTCCATGGATGGCTTTATGTGATACATCACCACTGTCAATGGCTACTTTCGGTCATCTCTCGGAAAAATGATCCAATGCCCTATCACGGCACGGCTAATCGTCTGGAGGCATCACCCTTGTCAATGGCTTCATCTTATCCTCTCAGTGAAAATGGTCAACGCACCCTATCACGGCACGGCTATTCATCTGTCGGTTCTCGATCGTGCTGGAATAGGATTTACTATCCTTTTGCGTCTGTCACTAACACCCTGCAATCGCGAGTTAGGAGCTCGTCACAGTCATTCATTCATTGAATCCTACTCGAAATACCACAGACAAGGTTTAGACTTTCCGGATTCTCTTGAATACCGCCATCATTCTAGCTTACACCATGACGATTCTGGTTAGGAGATCTAAGAGATACTCATTCAGTCGAAGGTAGAACGGAAGTGGTTGTCAGGCACGCGTTCATAGGGAATGATGATGATTGTCACATTCATCACATTCAGATTGAAGTACGAATGAATATCTTGGAAGCGAAACAAGATTAATTGAATAGAAAACAGTAGTACTTTGCATTAATCTTTGAGGAACAGCAGAGCTCCACACCTTGATCTATGGAGTGTAGAAACTCTACCGTTGAAATTACATAAGTGAATGTCCAGGCATGGCCGAGAGGCCAGCCCTCAAACGTGATCTAAGATAGCATATAACTGATCAAAGATGGTCAAAAAGACTCCTAATACAATAGTGAAAGGTCCTATTTATAATAAACTAGCTACTAGGGTTTACAGAAGTAAGTAATTGATGCATAAATCCACTTCCGGGGCCCACTTGGTGTGTGCTTGGGCTGAGATTGAGTGTCGCACGTGTAGTGGTCCTTCTTGGAGTTGAACGCCAGCTTTTGTGCCAGTTTGGGCGTTCAACTCTGGTTTTGGCTCCTTTTCTGGCGCTGGACGCCAGATTTGGGCAGAAAGCTGGCGTTGAACGCCAGTTTGTGTCGTCTATTCTTGGCCAAAGTATGGACTATTATATATTGCTAGAAAGCCCTGGTTGTCTACTTTCGAAAGCAATTGGAAGCGCGCCATTTTGAGTTTTGTAGCTCCAGAAAATTCACTTTTAGTGCAGGGAGGTCAGAATCCAATAGCATCAGCAGTCCTTCTTCAACCTCTGAATCTGATTTTTGCTCAAGTCCCTCAATTTCAGCCAGAAAGGTTATCTCTGGATTGTTGTAATTTAGCTTCTCTTAGTTTTTTCTTCAGAGTCCTTTCCGGTTCTGGATCTACTTCAACAAGAATGTTCTTGTCCTTGCTCCTGCTCATATGACAAAGAAGAAGGTACAGAAAAATAATAATAATAGAGATCCTTTATACCACAGTATAGGGATCCCTTTGTGAGTGGGAGAAAAGAGGGAGACAAAGAATGTATTGTAATGGAAGAAACACAACTGTGAGGAGGGTAGAGATGTGAGATGAGATGTTAGTAGATGAATAAATAAATAGAGTAAGATGGGAGAGGGAGAATTTTCGAAAATAATTTTTGAAAAAGGGTTAGTGATTTTCGAAAATAGTTTATTTTGAAAAAGGTTAGTAATTTTCGAAAAATTTTGAAATCAAAAATAAAAATAATTAGTTAATTAATAAGAAATTTTGAAAAAGAAGGAAGGGATTTTCGAAAATGAGAGAGAGAGAGTTAGTTAGGTGATTTTGAAAAAGATAAGAAACAAACAAAAAGTTAGTTAGTTAGTTGAAACAAATTTTGAAAAGATAGGAAGTTAGGAAGTTAGAAAAGATATTTTGAAATCAAATTTTTTTGAAAAAAAAAGATAAGATAAGAATATATTTTTGAAAAGATATGAGAGAAATTAGTTTTTGAAAAAGATTTGAATTTTTAAAATCACAATTAATGACTTGATTCACAAGAAATCACAAGATATGATTCTAGAACTCAAAGTTTGAGTCTTTCTTAACAAGTAAGTAACAAACTTGAAATTTTTGAATCAAAACATTAATTTTTATTGTTATTTTTGAAAATTTTATATAAAAATAAGAAAAATATTTTTGAAATTTTCGAAAATAACTAAGAAATTTGAAAAAGATTTGATTTTTGAAAAAGATTTTAAAAAAGATGAGATTTTCAAATTGAAAATTTGATTTGACTCATAAGAAACCACTTGATTTAAAAAATTTTGAAAAAGTCAACTCAAATTTTCGAATTTGATGAGAGAGAAAAAGGGAAAGATATATTTTTTTTTATTTTTTGAATTTTTATGATGAGAGAGAAAAACACTAAAAAGATGCAATGCATGAAATTTTTAGATCAAAACATGTGATGCATGCAAGAATGCTATGAATGTCAAGATGAACACCAAGAACACTATGAAGATCATGATGAACACCAAGAACATATTTTTGAAAAATTTTTAATGCAAAGAAAACATGCAAGACACCAAACTTAGAATTCTTTAATGCTTAGGCACTAAGAATTCAAAAATGCATATGAAAAACAATAAAAGACACAAAACAAAAAATCATCAAGATCAAACAAGAAGACTTACCAAGAACAACTTGAAGATCATGAAGAACACCATGAATGCATAAAATTTTTGAAAAATGCAAGATGCACATGCAAATGACACCAAACTTATAACATGACTCTTGACTCAAACAAGAAACAGAAAAATATTTTTTATTTTTATGATTTTCTAAAATTTTTTTGGATTTTTCAAAAAATTATATGAAAAAGAAAAAATAAGGATTCCAAAATTTTTAACATGAATTCCAGGAATCTTGCATTCTTAGTCTAAAGCTTCAGTCCAGGAATTAGACATGGCTCACTAGCCAGCCAAGCTTTCAATGAAAGCACCGGTCCAAAACACTAGACATGGCCAATGGCCAGCCAAGCTTCAGCAGGTGAATCAGGAACAGCAGCAGGTGGATTAGCAACAACTAGCTTGCTCTTGATAACAAATTGCTGCCTCAGTCCAAATAAATTTAGACATGGCTTTACAGCCAGCCAAGCTTCACATGCTTCATGAAACACTAGAATTCATTCTTAAAAATTTTGAATAAAATTTTTGAAAACATTCTTATATTATTTTTTTTTTTTAATACAAAGGAGAAAATTTTCAAATATTTTTGAAAAATTTTTGAGAAGAAAACAAAAAGAAAATTACCTAATCTGAGCAACAAGATGAACCGTCAGTTGTCCAAACTCAAACAATCCCCGGCAACGGCGCCAAAAACTTGGTATGCGAAATTGCTACTCAGGTTGTGAATTGTTGTTCGAAATTGATTCCCTGGCAATGGCACCAAAAGCGGATGCACAGGACCATGGTCTAAACATATCTTCACAACTTTGCATAACTAACCAGCAAGTGCACTGGGTCATCCAAGTAATACCTTACGTGAGTAAGGGTCGAATCCCACGGAGATTGTCGGTATGAAGCAAACTATGGTCACCTTGTAAATCTCAGTCAGCCAGATATTAAATGGTTATGGAGTTTTCGAAAATAATATAATAAAATAGGGATAGAAATACTTATGTAATTCATTGGTGAGAATTTCAGATAAGCGAATGGAGATGCTTTCGTTCCTCTGAACCTCTGCTTTCCTGCTATCTTCATCCAATCAGTCTTACTCCTTTCCATG
>NC_029794.2:83207090-83234958 GCF_000816755.2 Arachis ipaensis
TATTTATACTAAACTAGTTACTAGGGTTTACAGAAGTAATTAATTGATGCATAAATCCACTTCCGGGGTCCACTTGGTGTGTGCTTGCTTGAGTGTCGTACGTGTAGAGGTCCTTCTTGGAGTTGAACGCCAACTTTTGTGCCAGTTTGGGCGTTCAACTCTGGTTTTGGCTCCTTTTCTGGCGCTGGACGCCAGATTTGGGCAGAAAGCTGGCGTTGAACGCCAGTTTCCGTCGTCTATTCTTGGCCAAAGTACGAACTATTATATATTGCTAGAAATCCCTGGATGTCTACTTTCGAACGCAATTGGAAGCGCGCCATTTCGAGTTCTGTAGCTCCAGAAAATCCACTTTGAGTGCAGGGAGGTCAGAATCCAACAGCATCAGCAGTCCTTCTTCAACCTCTGAATCTGATTTTTGCTCAAGTCCCTCAATTTCAGCCAGAAAATACCTGAAATCACAGAAAAACACACAAACTCATAGTAAAGTCTAGAAATGTGAATTTAACATAAAAACTAGTGAAAACATCCCTAAAAGTAACTAGATCCTACTAAAAACATACTAAAAACAATGCCAAAAATCGTATAAATTATCCGCTCATCAGTCATCAATCTCCTCTGCTTTAGATCAAACGCCATTGGTCGTGGTCATCCAATCTGAACGAGGGTGAAGCTCTAGCAGTTCATTCTCTTGGCGATCCTACTCAAAACACCACAGACAAGGTCGAATCTTCCGGATTAGAGAATGCTGCTTCTTTGGGTTCTAGCCTTTACCACAGAAACCCTAATCTCTCCGGAAATTGGCTGAACTAGTGTCTCGAGAAGTCCACAACAAAGTCGTGGATTAGCCGTCTAAGAGATGTATAAACATAGCTGGCGGTTTGCGCTTTTCAGTCACGTATTCACACGAACCCAAGTAGACACGAGTGTTTGTCAGGCACGTTGTTTTAGTATGATGAACAGAGCTTATTGTCACTGAACATCCTATTAACCATGTTGAAGAACGAGTATACATCTTAGAATTAAATTAAACACGGATCGAAGAGAAACAGTAATACTTTTATTAATTCATAGGACTCAGCAGGGCTCCTCCCCTCAACCTAGGAGGTTTAGAAACTCATACTGAAAGAAAAATACAATGGTAAAAATGAAAATATTGTGTAAAGTCTGATGTTGTTCGTATCATTATGCAAAAATAACACTTAAATACTAAACTAATGACTAGTAAGGGTAAAATAGTCTATTTAGTGCTAAAATCTACTTCTGGGGCTGATAAACCACTATTTTATGGTTTATCTTATGCTCAATTGAGTGGATTTTATCAAGTCCTTACCCACTTATTCATACTATTTGCATGGTTTTACTTTTTCCTTCCTGATTTTGTCGTTTCTTTTTTATTTTTATTTAGTTTTATTTGTTTTCGAGTTTTATTTTATTTTATTGTATTGAACCTGGAGTTTTGCATAATATTCATATTAGCATTGCATTCTTCATTTTTCATGCATAAAAAAAAACACGCACACGACGCGGCAGCGTCGCTGACGCGTCCGCGTCACCAGTGCGTTTTGAAGAAAAGAGAATTGAACAGAGAGTCACGCGAGAGCGTGGCTGGAGGCGTGCCTTTGGCACAAATTGATCCACGCATCCGCGTCATGTGGGAAAAATGCCTCCCACGTGTCTGCGTCACCCACGCGAACGCGTGGCCCTGTAAAATCGACGTATACGGGTGTTTGGCAGCAAGTTAGGATGGAATGGGGATGGAACCGTGCTAGAAGCACAAGCCTTACCACGCGAATGCGTGCCCCACGCGTCCGTGTCATTTTCAAAATATGTCCATCCACGCGACCGCGTCACCCAAAAATCTGGCGAAAAGAGTTTCGAACAGAGAGTTGCACGAACGCGAGACTGCACTCGCGCCAATCGCACAAATCAGGCCACGCGATCGCGTGACCCACGCGTCCGCGTCACCTGACCTAATCGCGCACCACGCGAACGCGTCACTCACGCGTCCGCATCGCCTGCGCCGCACAACTCATCCAAATCAGCGCCAATTATCTTCTATTTTCTTTTCTAATCCTAATTTCTTCTATCTTTTCTTCTTTCTTTCTTACTTTATTTCTTTCACTTCTCATTCCTTTTCACATTCATTCTATTTTACTTAATTTATTTTCATATTTCATTCATTGCATTTTAATTTAGTGCATATTTTTCTTTTATTTTCTAAATTCATTATTTTTCCTTTGGTGTTGATTTTCTTATTTAACTGTTGCATCTTCTCTTGAATTATTTTGGGTGCTTAGTGACTTGTTTTATTCTGGTTAGGTAATATTATTTATATCAATGCCTGCATGTTGTAGCTACCATGTAATTGAGACCCTTATTATTTGGCATTAACCCAACCATATTTTATTTTATCTTTATTTTTGGGTTACTTTTCTTCTTTTCCCTCTTCTTTCAGGATGGCCACCACGAAGGGAGAGGACAAGCCTCTTAATTGGGAGACAAGCCAGTCCGTCTGCACAATCTTTAGAGAAATAACAGCAGTTATAGCTCGCAACCCATCCACCTGCACATCTTAGCATGCACTGAGGACGGTGCAATCTTTAAGTGTGGGGAGGTCCATACCGATCTCCATAGGTTAGCTATTTTCTTCTTTCCAACACCATTGTTTTATTTTCTTTGTTTGTTCATTGTTGCATTTGCATATTTGATTGCATATTTGTTTGATTTTGTGCATTTAGTTACTACTTGGTTGAAGTAATATTTTATTTTTTAAGAAATTTTTATAGTATTTCACTAATTTAAATTGAAAAATTTTTGTTAAACTTGTTTGAAGTTGTATTTGGAACATAGTTAAAAGCTAAGAACACACAACCTGTGAGATTTTGAGCTTATTTATATGGTTATATTATTTAACCATAAATTTTTATTCTTGTGTGTTTTCTTCTCTATAATTGCAATCTTTGCTTTGTTCCATTCTATATGTCCAATATTTACTGTATTTACATGCTTGCATATAATTGAGGTCATTACTTGTTTTTGCTCACTTATCCCAAATAAGCCTACCCTTTTATGTTACCTTTGTTAGCCCCCTTGAGCCTTTCTGCCCCTTCTTCTATTTTATAACCACATTACTAGCCTTAAGCATAGAAATAAAATAAAAATTCCAAGTTGAATCCTTGGTTAAGCTTAAGATAGATATTGTGTATAAATTAAGTATGAGAAATTTTATGGGAACATGGGATGATAGAAAAAAAAAGGGGAAATTAAATTGAATAAGTTATTTCAAGGTTTGGGAAGCATGCTCATGTGAAGTCAAAATAATTAAATTACCATGTGCATTAAGAAAAAATTAAATTTTTAAGTAATTGAATAAGGGGACACAAAAATTTCCCCAATGTAAAATAAAAAGAAGCAATGCACATGGGACAAAATTCAAAAATAAGTTTGATACATGAGCATGTAATACAAAAGTGGGAAAAATTTGGGTAGCTAGGTAAAGCATTTTAAATTATATAAAGTATGTATATGTTAGGTGAGATCTTAGACTAATCAAGGATTCACTTTGTTAGCTTACTTAGCCTTATATATGTATATCATTACCTTTACCTCAGCCGCATTACAACCTTGAAAAGACCTCATGATGTTTGCATTGATATACTAAATATTTGTTGATTGGTTAGATGAAGAACAAGGTTGAGAAAGCATGACTAGGGAAGAGTAGAGTGATTGACCCTAGACACTTGAGAGTTAGAGTGATATACACTACCAGTAAGGGTTCAGTGCTTAATTCTATGTTCCCTGCTTTCATGAGCTATATTCTTACAAGTTTACTTGTCTTTTATTGTATAATTTGAATTAGTGAAATCCAGTTCATCTTTGTTCTTAAAAGATTTGTTTATTTTTAACCAAGTAGGTAGAAACATTCTGCATATAGTTGCATTCATATAGATAGGTTGCATTTCATATTAATCTACCATTCCTCTTCATCTTTATAGCTTCTCTTAAGCTTAGCATGAGGACATGCTAATGTTTAAGTGTGGGGAGGTTGATAAACCACTATTTTATGGTTTATCTTGTGCTCAATTGAGTGGATTTTATCAAGTCCTTACCCACTTATTCATACTATTTGCATGGTTTTACTTTTTCCTTCCTGATTTTATGCTATGATTGAAAATATGCTTCTTTGATCTTATATTTGCTAATTATTAATCCTCTCTTATTACCATTCGATGCCTTGATATGTGTGTTAAGTGTTTTCAGATATTACAAGGCAGGAATGGCTCAGAGGATGGAAGAGAAGCATGCAAAAGTGGAAGGAATACAAGAAGTTGAAGAAGTTGCTAAGCTGTCCAGCCTGACCTCTTTGCACTCAAACGGTCATAACTTTTGCTACAGAGGTCCAAATGACACGGTTTTAGTTGCGTTGGAAAGCTAACATTTGGGGCTTCGCAACAATATATAATTTACCATAGCTGTCCCGAAGCCAGGTGACGCGAATGCGTGGATCACGCGGACGCGTGACCTGGCAGAAACGCAACCCATGCAAACGCGTGGACGACGCTTCCGCGTCACTTTCCCATGACCTGTACGTACCAGAATACGCTGGGGGCAATTTCTGGGCTGTTTCTGACCCAGTTTTCGGCCCAGAAAGCACAGATTAGAAGCTATAAAGTGGGGGAATCCATTCATTCATCAACATGCCTTCCATTATTCACTTTTAATAATTTAGATGTAGTTTTTAGAGAGAGAGGTTCTCTCCTCTCTCTTAGGTTTTAGGATTAGGATTCTTCTTAAAGGATTTAGGATTTCAACTCTTTATCAGGTTCAATATTCCTTTTACTTTATATTTCTCTTTTACTTTCAGATACTTCAATGCTTTTCTTTAATTACTTATGTTGCCAAATTGGCTTATGAACTCTTTATGTTTAGATTGATTTTCTCTTATTAATGTAATTGAGGTATTTCAAATTTATGATTCTTGTTTAGCCTTTTTATATTCTTGGCTTTAATTGATTAACTGGAGGCTCTTGAGTTATTAAACTTATCGTGATTGTTGATTAATTCCTCTAATTGACTGGAATTCCACTAACTCTAGTCTTTCCTTAGGAGTTGGCTAGGACTTGGAAATCTAACTAATTATTCCACTTGACTTTCCTTTGCTTTAGGTTAACTAAGTGGGGTTAAACTCAATTCTCATAAGAATAACTAGGATAGGACTTCCGAATTTTCATACCTTGCCGAGAGTTTATTTTATAGTTATTTATTTATTTTACTTGTCATTTAAATTACTCGTTCCTTACTTTCAAAACCCCCAATTTACAAAAATCATAACCAATAATAAGAACACCTCCCTGCAATTCCTTGAGAAGACGACCCGAGGTTAAATACTTCTGTTATCAATTTCAAAGGGGTTTGTTACTTGTGACAACCAAAACGTTTGTATGAAAGGACTTTTGTTGGTTTAGAAGCTATACCTGCAACGAGGATTTATCTGCGAATTTCTAGATCATGCAAAAGTTTTCTCTTCAGGGGCCCACTTCGTGAGTGTTTGGGATGAGCTTTGATGAGATCCACGTGCTAGGAGACCTCTAGGGCATTGAACACTAGCTAGGGGATCCTCTCTAGGCATTTGGATGCTGGTCTCTATTCTTTAGGCACTGGACGCCTGGAAGGAGGCAGGAGGCTGGCGTTGAACGCCAGTTTTGGGCCTTCTAACCTGAAGCAAAGTATAAACTATTATACATTTCTTGAAAGCTTTGGAAGTTAGCTTTTTATGGCCATTGAGAACTTTCCATTTGGACATCTGTAGCTCCAGAAAAGCTCTTCTGAGTGCAAGGAGGTCAAATCCGGACAACATCTGTAGTGCTTTCTCTGTCTCTGAATCAGACTTTTGCTCCAACTCCTCAATTTCAGCCAGAAAATACCTGAAATTGCACAAAAACACACAAACTCATAGTAGAATCCAAAAATGTGAATTTAACACTAAAACCTATAAAAACTTAATAAAACTAATCAAAACGTTTATGTATCCGGTGGTAATATGGGAAAACAAAACGCTTAGGGTCATGGCCAGGCTAAAAAAGAAGCTGTGTTCAAGAATCAAGAAAAGCTAAACTAAGAGAATCAATAATATCATCTGGATTCTAGTAACAAGGGATGCCAATACTTCTGAGCTTCAAAGGAAAGTGAGATGCCAAAACTGTTCAGAAGTAAAGAGCTACTAGTCCCGCTCATCAATTGGAATTGAGCTTCATTGAAAACTTTGAGACTTATTGTATCTTGTTATTCTTTTTAATCCTACTTATTTTTGGTTGCTTGGGGACAAGCAACAGTTTAAGTTTGGTATTCTGATGAGCGGATATTTCATATGCCTTTTGGCATTGTTTCCTTAGTGTTTTTAGTACATTTGATTAAGTTTTATTATGTTTTAGTAGGTTTTAGTGCAAAAATCACTTTTTAGATGCTACTTTGAGTTTTTGTTGTTTTCCTATGATTTTAGGTGATTTTTGGGTGAATCTAGCAAGTTTTGGAAAAGTCTGATTCAGAGGCAAAAAAAAAACTACAAATGCAGTAAACTCTTGACCTCCATGCATTCAAACAAGCATTTCTGGAGATACTGTAAACTGAGATGGAAAGCTAAATTCCAGGGCTTTTCAACAATATATAATAGTCTATAAATTTTTTTGGAAATATAGGCCCAAAACGGGCGTTGAATGCCCAAATCATCCCTTGCCCGGTGTTCAACACCCCAAAAGTCCTAAATGATCCAAATCCAGCGTTCAACGACCCAAGAGGAGTCCAAGCACGTGAATTCACCCCAAGCTCAACCTAAACACTCACCAAGTGGGTCCAGAATTAGATTTTCGCACCCTTTAGCTTAGTTTATCACATTTTTGTAATTTTTAATTAATAGTAACATCTTTTAGGTCTAGTATCTTTAATGACGACCCGGTGCACTTGCCGGTTCAGTTGTGCGGAGTTCAATTTTGCGCACTAAGTTTTTGGCGCCGTTGCCCGGGATTGTTCAAGATTAACAAACTACCGGACTATCTTGTTTCTTAGATTAGGTACTTTTTACAGTTTATTTGCTCTTTTACTTGTGTTTCTTGTTTTCTTTTTCAAAAACTTTTCAAAACCTTTTCTTTTCTTTATTAATCTTTATCTTTTGGTTGAGTCTTGTGTCAGTTTTTAAGTTTGTTGTCCCTTTTTGTTTTCATCTTTTTCTTTGAATTTTCGAAAGTGTTATTGTTTTCTTTCTTGAAGTTCGAAACTTTCTTGGTAATTTTTTCTAGTTTGATTTCAAAATATTTAAAGTTGGTGTCTTTTGGTGTTTTTCTTTTAATTTTCAAAAAACTAGTGTCTTTGATTTTAAAATTTTTAAGTTTGGTGTCTCTTAGTATTTTTCTTTTCTTAAGTTTTCAAAAGGTGTTCTTGAGTATTCTTTCTTGGTGTTCGAATTCTTTTTGCTATTTTTCTTTGTTTGATCTTAAAACTTTTAAGTTTGGTGTCCTTTTGTGTTTTTCTCCCAAAAAATTCAAAAATTATAGCCTTTGAATTTCGAAATTCATGAGTGTATATGTTGAGATTTTGTTAGTTTTGGTACTTTAGGTTCAAATTAGCTTGCGGGTTTTGTCGGGTTTAGCTCGCTTGAGTTGTGGGTAAGGTAAGCACCCTCAAACCCTTTTGTGAAATGTGGAATTAGTGAACTTCATATTGATTATAGTGATAATTGTGATGTTATATTGAGAATTGATTATTGTTTAGAGTCAAAGTGAGGATTTGGAAACCTGAGATCAAGTTTCGGAGGCTAATTTTTTATGAGCGGATATTTTATACGCTTTTTGGCATCATTTTCATATAGTGAAAAATTCACATTTTTGGATTCTACTTTGAGTTTGTGTGTTTTATGGTGATTTCAGGTATTTTCTGGCTGAAATTGAGGAGCTTGAGCAAAAGTATGATTCAGAGACAGAGAAAGGGCTGCAGATGCTATCAAGATCTGACCTCTGTGCACTGGAAAGAGCTTTTCTAGAGCTACAGAAGTCCAAATGGCGCGCTCTCAATAGTTATGGCAAGCTAACATCCAGGGCTTTCCAGAAATATATAATAGTCCATACTTTGCTCTGGAAATAAAGGCCCAAAACTGGCATTCAACGCCAGCCACCTACCCTATTCCTAGCATTGGATGCCCAAAAGGGAGCAACAGGGATCCAACGATTAAAGGGAGTCCCAAGCTAGCGTTCAATGCCCCTAAGGAGTCCTAGCACGTGGAGACACCCTTGGCTCAGCCTAAACACTCAGCAATTGGGCCCGAAAAGTGGATCTTCGCACTACAAGACTAGTTTATGTTATTTCTGTAATTCTTAGTTAGCAGATTAGTATGTATAGACAAGAGATCACCTTTGTTAGAAAGACTCTTGCCCACTTTTACGTTTTTCATTATTTCATTGTACAATATGAGTCACTAACCTCTTAAGGTTAAGGTTAGGAGCTCTGCTGATTCTTATGAATTAATAATATCATTATTCTACTTCAATCTATGCTTGATTCTATTCTAAGATGTATCTTCGTTCTTCATCCTAATGGGTTGGGAGTGCAACCTGACCGTCATCCTAGACGGCTAATCCACGGCTTCGTTGGGGACTTCTCGAGACATTATTTCAGCCGAGGTGCGGGGAGATTAAGGCCTTTGTGGTATAGGCTAGAACCCAAGGAGCAGTGTTCTCTGATATGGAATATCAGACCTTGTCTGTGGCGTTTTGAGTAGGATCACCAAGGGAACTGACTACTAGAGCTTCACCCCGCTCAAATTGGATGATCGCTGACCCGACGTTTGATCTGAAGCAGAGGAGATTAATGATCGCTAACCTGTCGTTAATTATATACAGCCTACCATGGAATGAATCAATCAAAAGTTGAAGTAGATGATGAGAAAAGTTGATCCAGAAGGAAGAAGCATCTCCGAAGCCCCAACCATTCTCATACCATTTATTTCACACTTATCTAGTAATATTTTTTTTTATGTATTTTCTCGTGACAACTATATTTTTTATCTGTCTGACTAAGATGTGCATGGTAACCATTGCTTGCTCAAACCAACAATCTCCGTGGGGTCGATGATGAGCGGATAATTTATACGCTTTTTGGTATTGTTTTTAGTATGTTTTTAGTACATTTTAGTTAGTTTTTATTATGTTTTTATTAGTTTTTAAATAAAAATCACTTTTCTGGGCTTTACTATGAGTTTGTGTGTTTTTCTGTGATTTCAGGTATTTTCTGGCTGAAATTGAGGGACTTGAGCAAAAATCTGATTCAGAGGCTGAAAAAGGACTGCAGATGCTGTTGGATTCTGACCTCCCTGCACTCGAAGTGGATTTTCTGGAGTTACAGAAGTCCAATTGGCGCGCTCTTAATTGCGTTGGAAAGTAGACATCCTGGGCTTTCCAGCAATATACAATAGTCCATACTTTGCTCGATATTTGATGGCCCAAACAGGCGTTCCAAATAAGCTCACGAATTCTGGCGTTTAACTCCAGAACTGGCACAAAAGCTGGAGTTAAACGCCCAAACTGGCATAAAAGCTGGCGTTTAACTCCAAGAAATGTCTCTACACATGAAAGCTTCAATGCTCAGCCCAAGCACACACCAAGTGGGCCCCGTAAGTGGAATTTTACAATAAACACCCTAGCTTACTCATTTTCTGTAACCCTAGGTCACTGGTTTACTATAAATACTACTTTCAGTGATTCATATTGTACCTCATGACACTTTACACGTTTCTTATTGTATTCTCTACGGCATGAGTCTCTAAACCCCATTGTTGGGGGTGAGGAGCTCTGCTGTTCTTCATGAATTAATGCAATTACTACTGTTTTCCATTCTATTACGCTTGCTTCCATTCTAAGATATTCATTCGCACTTCAACTTGATGAATGTGATGATCCGTGACACTCATCATCATTCTCACCTATGAACGCGTACCTGACAACCACCTCCGTTCTACCTTAGATTGAATGCATATCTCTTAGCCTCATGATTCAAATCAGAGTCTTCGTGGTATAAGCTAGAATCATTGGCGGTCGTTCCTGAGATCCGGAACGTCTAAACCTTGTCTGTGGTATTCTGAGTAGGATATGGGAAGGGATGACTGTGACGAGCTTCAAACTCACGAGTGTTGGGCGTAGTGACAGACGCAAAAGGATCAATGGATCCTATTCCGACATGATCGAGAACCGACGGATGATTATCCGTGCGGTGACAGCGCATTTGGAACATTTTCACTGAGAGGACGGGATGTAGCCATTGACAACGGTGATGCCCAACATAAAGCTTGCCATGGAAGGAGTCTTGCGTGCATGAAGAAGAAGATAGTAGGAAAGCAGAGGTTCAGAAGACAAAGCATCTCCAAAGCCTCAACCTATTCTTCATTACTGCATAACAAGTATTTATTTCATGCTCTTTTACTTTTTACAATTAAATCTGAGAATTATTGATATCCTGACTAAGAGTTACAAGATCACCATAGCTTGCTTCAAGCCAACAATCTCCGTGGGATCGACCCTTACTCACGTAAGGTATTACTTGGACGACCCAGTGCACTTACTGGTTAGTTGTGCGGAATTACAAAGGTGTGATTGTAATTTCGTGCACCAAATTTTTGGCGCCGTTGCCGGGGATTGTTCGAGTTTGGACAACTGACGGTTTATCTTGTTGCTTAGATTAGGAATATTTTATTTTTGTTGGTTTAGAGTCTTTTATTTGAGTTTAATTTTATATTTTAAGTTTGGTGTCTTCTTTGTGTTTTCCTTTAAATTTTCGAAAATTTATATTTGATTTTCTAAAAATTTTATGTTTGGTATTTTTGTGCTTTTATTTACTCAAAAAAAAAAATTTTCAAAAATTTGTTCTTGGTGTTCATCTTGATCTTCAAAGTGTTCTTGGTGTTCATCTTGACATTCAAAGTTTTCTTGTTTGTTCTCTGTGTTTTGATCTAAAATTTCTAAGTTTAGTTTCATTTTGTTGTTTTTCTCTTTCCGCATTAAAATTCAAAAATCAAAAAAATATCTTTTCCTTATTTTACTCATAATTTTCGAAATTTTGCATTAATTTAGTCAAAGATTTTCAAAATCATATCTTTTTTTTTAGTCAAGTCAATATTCTAATTTCAAAAATTGATCTTTTCAAATCTTTTCCAAAAATCAATTCTTTTTAATTTTTTTCAATCATATCTTTTCAATCATATCTTTGTTTTATTTGCAATCATATCTTCTAAATCATATCATTTTCAAAATAATTTTCAATCATATCTTTTTAATTGCTAATTTCAAAATCTTTTTAATTAATTAATTAATTTAGTTTTCAAGCTAAATCGTTAGCTCATTATCATGGTGCAGCAAAATTGCCAGTATTTCGGTCCTCCACAGGAAGAACCTACTGAGTTTCTGGCACAGTTCTTACAAATTGCTGACACAGTACATGATAAAGAAGTGGATCAGGATGTCTACAGATTATTATTGTTTCCTTTTGCTGTAAAAGATCAAGCTAAGAGGTGGTTAAATAACCAACCCACAGCAAGCATAAAAACATGGAGACAGTTATGAGACAAATTCCTGAATCAATTTTACCCTCCAAAAAGGATGACACAGCTAAGGCTGGACATCCAAGGCTTTAAACAAGAGGATCATGAATCCCTTTATAATACCTGGGAGAGGTACAGAGGGATGCTAAGAAAATGCCCCTCTGAAATGTTTTCAGAGTGGGTACAGTTAGACATCTTCTACTATGCTTACAGAAAAAGCTCAGATGTTCCTAGACCACTCAGCTAGTGGATCTTTACACATGAGAAAAATAATTGAAGAGGCTCAAGAACTCATAGATACAGTTGCTAGAAATCAACATCTGTATTCAAACAGTGAGTCCTCCATAAAAGAAGAGGCTATGGCAGTAACTACTAATCCCAATCCTCAAGAACAAATTGCTGAACTTAATCAGCAATTACTCCTTATGACAAAACAATTAGCAGAATTCAAAGAGATGCTCCAAGACACTAAAAATGCTAACAAGAATATAGAAGCACAATTGAATCAAACAAGACAGCAGCTATCTAAACAGATAATAGAAGAATGCCAAGCTGTCCAACTAAGGAGCGGGAAGACATTGAATAACTCAGCTCAAAATAGCAAAAAGTCAAGAAAGGAACAAATGACAGAGGATGACCAAACCACTACCCAAGATCCCTCTGAGGACATCAAGAGCCCAGAGAGGAATAACTCTGGCGTTCAAACGCCAGAAAAGGGGGAAAAGTTGGCGTTAAATGCCCATTCCTTGCCCAGTTCTGGCGTTCAAACGCCAGAAAAGGGTGGGAAGCTGGCGTTAAACGCCCATCCAGCATCCAATCCTGGCGTGCAAACGCCAATGAGGGATCAGACACCTGCAAGTGCTGATAGTAACCGCTCTAAGAAGGCTTCTCCAACCACTTCTGTAGGGAATAAACCTGCAGCAACTAAGGTTGAAGAATATAGAGCCAAGATGCCTTATCCTCAGAAACTCCACCAAGCAGAATAGGATAAACAATTTGCCCGCTTTACAGACTATCTCAGGACTCTTGAGATAAAGATCCCATTTGCAGAGGCACTTGAGCAAATACCCTCTTATGCTAAGTTCATGAAAGAGAAACTGAAAAAGTGTTTCTCACTGAAGAATGCAGTGCAGTCATTCTGAAAAGCTTACCAGAGAAGCTTCAAGATCCAGGGAGCTTTATGATACCATGCACAATAGAGGGTTCTTGTACTAAGACAGCTCTATGTGACCTTGGAGCAAGTATCAATCTAATACCTGCAACCACCATCAGAAAGCTTGGCTTGACTGAAGAGGTCAAACCAACCCGGATATGTCTTCAACTTGCTGATGGCTCCATTAAATACCCATCAGGCATAATTGAGGACATGATTGTCAAGGTTGGGCCATTTGCCTTTCCCACTGACTTTGTAGTGCTGGAAATGGAGGAGCACAAGAGTGCAACTCTGATTCTAGGAAGACCTTTCCTAGCAACTGGACGAACTCTCATTGATGTCTAAAAAGGGGAAGTGACCCTGAGAGTCAATGAGGATGAGTTTAAGTTAAATGTTGTCAAAGCTATGCAGCATCCAGACACGTCAAATGACTGCATGAGCATTGATATTATTGACTCCCTGGTGGAAGAGGTCAATATGACTGAAAGTCTTGAATCAGAGCTAGAGGACAACTTTAAAGATGTTCAGCCTGATCTGGAAGAATCAGAGGAAATAATAGAACCTCTGAAAATCCCTCAGGAAGAGGAGAAACCTCCTAAACTCAAGCTCAAACCACTACCACCATCCCTGAAATATGCATTTCTGGGAGAGGGTGACACTTTTCCGGTGATCATAAGCTCTGCTTTAAATCTTCAGGAAGAGAAAGCACTAATTCAGGTGCTGAGGACACACAAGACAGCTCTCGGGTGGTCCATAAGTGATCTTAAGGGCATTAGCCCAGCAAGATGCATGCACAAGATCCTATTGGAGGATGATGCTAAGCCAGTGGTTCAACCACAGAGGCGGCTAAATCCAGCCATGAAGGAAGTAGTGCAGAAAGAGGTCACTAAGTTACTAGAGGCTGGGATTATTTATCCTATTTCTGATAGCCCCTGGGTGAGCCCTGTCCACGTTGTCCCCAAGAAGGGAGGCATGACAATGGTTTATAATGAAAAGAATGAACTGGTTCCTACAAGAACAGTTACAGGGTGGCGTATGTGTATTGACTACAGAAGGCTCAATACATCCACCCGAAAGGATTACTTTCCTTTACCATTCATAGACCAGATGCTAGAAAGACTAGCAGGTCATGAATATTACTACTTTTTGGATGGCTATTCAGGTTACAACCAAATTGCAGTGGATCCTCAGGACCAAGAGAAAACAGCATTCACATGTCCTTCTGAAGTATTTGCCTATAGAAGGATGCCTTTTGGTCTGTGCAATGCACCTGCGACCTTTCAGAGATGCATGCTCTCTATTTTCTCTGGTATAGTAGAAAAATTTCTGGAAGTCTTCATGGATGACTTTTCAGTATTTGGAGACTTATTCAGCTCCTGTCTTAACCATTTAGCACTTGTTCTGAAAAGATGCCAAGAGACCAACCTAGTTTTAAACTGGGAAAAATGTCACTTCATGGTGACTGAAGGAATTGTCCTTGGGCATAAAATTTCAAACAAGGGAATAGAGGTGGATCAAGCTAAAGTGGAAGTAATTGAAAAATTACCACTACCTGCCAATGTAAAGGCAATCAGAAGCTTTCTGGGACATGCAGGATTCTATAGAAGGTTCATAAAGGATTTTTCAAAAATTACAAAACCTCTAAGCAACCTGCTAGCTGCTGACACGCCATTTGTGTTTGACACAGAGTGTCTGCAGGTGTTTGAAACCCTGAAAGCCAAGCTGGTCACAGACCCTCCTACTGAGATCTCTGAAACATTTCCAGATGAGCAACTCTTCGCCATCCAGGAAGCACCATGGTTTGCAAACAGGAAAAGGAAGAAGCATGAAAGACTTCTCTCAATACAGAGTCAAATAAAACCCCCACATTCAAACTCTAAGTTTGGTATTGGAAGGCCACAACCAAACTCTAAGTTTGGTGTTAAGAGGCCATCATCATGCTCTGAGTATCTGTGAGGCTCCATGAGAGCCCACTGTCAAGCTACTGACATTAAAGAAGCGCTTGTTGGGAGGCAACCCAATTTTACTATTCTATGTTAATTTCTATTTTCCATTGTTATTTTATGTTTTTTGTAGGTTGATGATCATGTGAAGTCACAAAAACAATTGAAAAAGCAAAAACAAACTGAAAAATAGAATGAAAAATAGCACCCCCTGGAGGAGAAGCCTACTGGCGTTTAAACGCCAGTAAAGGCAGCAGAATGGGCGTTAAACGCCCAGTCTGGCACCATTATGGGCGTTTAACGCCAGAAATGGGCACCAAACTGGTGTTTAACGCCAGAAAAGGGCAAGAAGCTGGCGTTAAACGCCAGAAATGGGCAGCAACCTGGCGTTTAACGCCAGGATTGGCAGCAAAGGGTGTTTTGCAAGCCTAATTGGTGCAGGGATGGGAAATCCTTGACACCTCAGAATCTGTGGACCCCACAGGATCCCCACCAACCTCAACTCACTCTCTCACTTCTTCACACCTTTTCATAATACTCTTCCCCAAATAACCTCCACCAATCACCTCTATTACTCCTCCAAAACCATCATACAAACCACTTACACCCACCCACTCAAATTCAACCCATCTTCACTCCTTGATTTTCACACTTCCTACACACTACTCCACCCACCTTGGCCGAAACCTTCACTACCCTCCATCTCCTCCATTTCTTCTTTTTCTCCTCTTTTCTTTCTTCTTCTGCTCGAGGACGAGCAAACCTTCTATGTTTGGTGTGGTAAAAGCATTGCTTTTTATTTTTCCATAACCATTTATGGCACCAAAGGCCAGAGAAACCTCTAGAAAGAGGAAAGGGAAGGCAAAAGCTTCCACCTTCGAGTCATGGGAGATGGAGAGATTCATCTCAAAGGTCCATCAAAGACCACTTCTATGAAGTGTGGCCAAGACTCCCCATTGAAGAGGACAAGCCCATCACTAAGAAAAGGATGGAGAAAACAAGAGAGCCCACGCATGGACATCACCAAGAGCATGAGGAAATTCCTCATCATGAAATCCCTGAGATGCCTCACAGGATGCATTTTCCTCCACAAAACTAATGGGAGCAAATCAACACCTCCCTAGGAGAATTAAGTTCCAACATGGGACAACTAAGGGTGGAGCACCAAGAGCATTCCATCCTCCTTCATGAAATTAGAGAACATCAAATAGTCATGAGAGAGGAGCAACAAAGGCAAGGAAGAGACATTGAGGAGCTCAAGCACCCCATAAGATCTTCAAGAGGAAGAACAAGCCGCCATCACTAAGGTAGACCCGTTCTTTAATTTCCTTGTTCTTTATTTTCTGTTTTTCGAATTTTTATGCTTTATGTTTATCTATGTTACATGATCATTAGTGTCTTAGTGTCTATGCCTTAAAGTTATGAATGTCCTATGAATCCATCACCTTTCTTAAATAAAAAGTATTTTTAATTAAAAAAGAAAAAGAAATACATGAATTTTGAATTTTAAAACAGTTTATTATTTTGATGTGGTGGCAATACTATTGTCTTTCTGAATGAATGCTTGAACAGTGCATATTTCTGAATTTGATTGTTTATGAATGTTAAAATTGTTGGCTCTTGAAAGAATGAAAGAAAAAGGAGAAATGTTATTTGATAATCTGAAAAATCATAAAATTGATTCTTGAAGCAAGAAAAAGCAGTGAATAGAAAGCTTGCAAAAAAAAAGAGAGAAAGAGAAAAACAAGCAGAAAAAGCCAATACCCCTTTAAACCAAAAGGCAAGGGTGATAAAAAGGATCCAAGGCTTTGAGCATCAGTGGATAGGAGGGCCCACAGGAATAAAATCCTGGCCTAAGCGGCTAAACCAAGCTGTCCCTAACCATGTGCTTATGGCGTGAAGGTGCCAAGTGAAAACTTGAGACTGAGCAGTTAAAGTCGTGGTCCAAAGCAAAAAGAGTGTGCTTAAGAGCTCTGGACACCTCTAATTGGGGACTCTAGCAAAGCAGAGTCACAATCTGAAAAGGTTCACCCAGTTATGTGTCTGTGACATTTATGTATCCGGTGGTAATACTGGAAAATAAAGTGCTTAGGGTCACAGCCAAGACTCATAAAGTAGCTGTGTTCAAGAATCAACATACTTAACTAGGAGAATCAATAACACTATCTAGATTCTGAGTTCCTATAGATGCCAATCATTCTGAACTGCAAGGGATAAAGTGAGATGCCAAAACTGTTCAGAAGCAAAAAGCTAAAAGCCCCGCTCATCTAATTAATACTGATCTTCATAGATGTTTTTGGAATTCATTGTACATTCTCTTCTTTTTATCCTATTTGATTTTTAGTTACTTGGGGACAAGCAACAATTTAAGTTTGGTGTTGTGATGAGCAGATAATTTATACGCTTTTTGGCATTATTTTTAGTATGTTTTTAGTACATTTTAGTTAGTTTTTATTATGTTTTTATTAGTTTTTAAATAAAAATTACTTTTCTGGGCTTTACTATGAGTTTGTGTGTTTTTCTGTGATTTCAGGTATTTTCTGGCTGAAATTGAGGGACCTGGGCAAAAATCTGATTCAGAGGCTGAAAAAGGACTGCAGATGCTGTTGGATTCTGACCTCCCTGCACTCGAAGTGGATTTTCTGGAGCTACAGAAGCCCAATTGGCGTGCTCTTAATTGCGTTAGAAAGTAGACATCCTGGGCTTTCCAGCAATATATAATAGTCCATACTTTGTCTGATATTTGATGGCCCAAACAGGCGTTCCAAGTCAGCTCAAGAATTCTGGCCTTTAACTCCAGAACTGGCACAAAAGCTGGAGTTAAACGCCCAAACTGGTATAAAAGCTGGCGTTTAACTCCAAAAAATGTCTCTACACATGAAAGCTTCAATGCTCAGCCCAAGCACACACCAAGTGGGCCCCAGAAGTGGAATTTTATAACAAACACCCTAGCTTACTCATTTTCTGTAATCCTAGGTCACTAGTTTACTATAAATACTACTTTCAGTGATCCATATTGTACCTCATGACACTTTACACGTTTTTTATTGTATTCTCTACGGCATGAGTCTCTAAACCCCATTGTTGGGGGTGAGGAGCTCTGCTGTTCTTCATGAATTAATGCAATTACTACTATTTTCCATTCTATTACGCTTGCTTCCATTCTAAGATATTCATTCGCACTTCAACTTGATGAATGTGATGATCCGTGACACTCATCATCATTCTCACCTATGAACGCATGTCTGACAACCACCTCCGTTCTACCTTAGATTGAATGCATATCTCTTAGCCTCATGATTCAAATCAGAGTCTTCGTGGTATAAGCTAGAATCATTGGCGGTCGTTCCTGAGATCCGGAACGTCTAAACCTTGTCTGTGGTATTCTGAGTAGGATCTGGGAAGGGATGACTGTGACGAGCTTCAAACTCGCGAGTGTTCAGCGTAGTGACAAATGCAAAAGGATCAATGGATCCTATTCCGACATGATCGAGAACCAACAGATGATTAGCCGTGCGGTGACAGCGCATTTGGAACATTTTCACTGAGAGGACGGGATGTAGCCATTGACAACGGTGATGCCCAACATAAAGCTTGCCATGGAAGGAGTCTTGCGTGCATGAAGAAGAAGACAATAGGAAAGTAGAGGTTCAGAAGACAAAGCATCTCCAAAGCCTCAACCTGTTCTTCATTACTGCATAACAAGTATTTATTTCATGTTCTTTTACTTTTTACAATTAAATCTGAGAATTATTGATATCCTGACTAAGAGTTACAAAATCACCACAGCTTGCTTCAAGCCGACAATCTCCGTGGGATCGACCCTTACTCACGTAAGGTATTACTTGGACGACCCAGTGCACTTGCTGATTAGTTGTGCGGAGTTACAAAAGTGTGATTGTAATTTCGTGCACCAGTCGACCCTCACTCACCTGAGGTATTACTTGGACGACTCGGAATACTTGCCATTCTATCTGAGAGAAACGTGCGGAGCCAGTTTCATGCACCAATTTTCATTGGTGAGGTTTCAGAATCTTGGAAGCTTGCGGTGCGGTTTATTGTGAGGTGTTTCGTGCATTAACGAGGAATCAGACAAGGTATGATTTTGGTTTCTCATAACTAAAATGTAATGTCTTGTGAAAACATAGGCTAGATAACCATAAGATAGATTGAAGCATGTATGTATCATTAGTGGTTAGTGACCTTAAAGTAAATGTTGAGTTATCTTGAACTTGGGTGATGAATGATGGTGTTGATGATTTGTGTTGCATGATTTTGGATTGTTAGGATTTGAAAATGTGAATGTTAAGAATTGACTTTAAGTGTATGTTGAACAATGATAATTATGATGTTATGATAATGATAATGATGATGACGTATATTGGACTTGAATGGTTGGATACGATAATGGTGATATATTTTGTAGTATATTGTGTTGAATTGAATGTGGATTGGCTAAGTTGGTTGTTATTTGGTTTGAGAAAGTTGATGGTGTTGATGATGTATATATATGTATATGTGAGTTGTTGGTATGGATTATATTGTTGTTGGAAATGAATTATTGTGTGGAAGTGACCATATTTGTAAAATTAGTGCAATTGGTGTATTGAGAAATGTGGGGACTTGGTTTGATGTTGTTAGGTAAGTTTTAAAAAGGATGGAATTGAAGTGTTGGGGAAATTGAGGTTTAGAAATCTTGTGAAATTTTTGTAAAAAGTTTATTTTTGACCAAATTTCGGTGAGCCATAACTCGGTTTTCAAACTCCCAAATTGTTTCAAACATGTTTCATACGAAAATTGTGTCTGTGAAGTTTACGCCGGTCGAAGAATGGATGGAAAATGTTTTAAAACAAAAATGTTATGCACGTCGGAAGTTCAGAGTGCAAAACTGAAATTCTACAGCATTCAGCATTTTATGCCACTCTAGATATCTTGCATATGCGATCACTGCACGTGACGTGACCAAGCCTTTCGTGTTGGGCATCTTGCATATGCGAGCAGGGTGCTTGTGTACGCAAGCATGAAAAACACGCCCACACGTACGCGTGGGCCACACGTACGTGTGACTCCTGAAATTTACGCAAGCATAAAATTACGCCCATGCGTACGCGTGACCCTTGAAATCAGCAAAGTGAGTTTTGTATTTTAAAATATAATTTTTAACCTCTAAACCTCTATTTTTACTCTTTTAGCCCCTAAAGCTCAGTTGTATGTTGAGTAGTGAGAAGAATGTAAGGAGGAATAGTAACTTGGAGATGAAGAAAGTTTGAGAGGTGGTGAATTATGAATGAGAAGTGTATAGATGTGATATATATATATATATATATATGATGAATCTGGCCTTAGTGATGGATTTTGAATGATTATGAATGGATATGAATGAATGATTTATAATGAATTTGTTTTGTGCTTGACCTTGGCAAGGTTCGTGGTGGTTTACCGCTTGTTCAGTGTCGAGACTATGTGGGATTCGTGGTGCTGTACCGCCCACATATTTTTGACTGAGAATATTATGTCGGGTTTGTGGTAGTGTACCACCCACATGTTTTTAAAAGAGAATGTTATGTGGGATTCGTGGTGATTTACCACTCACGTGTGTGTGTTGTTTTTCAATTGAAGATCTTGCGAGGTCTGTGGTGGTGTACCGCTCACAATGGTGGGGTTCATGGCAGTGTATCACCCACCAGGTGGGATTCATGGTGGTGTACCACCCGCCATGTGGGGTTCGTGGTGATGTACCGCCCACCGCCTACCGGTTTTCAAGACGACGATATCCAGGTTAGCTACTGGATGTGTCGGATTCTGACAAAGTAACCGACACGTGAGCTCGCGGCCAGTAGGAAAGGCATGCATCATATGCATTTGAGTGAATTGTTTGATTTTGCATTCTTGGGTTTGCATAATTGATATTCATGTTTAACTGCTATATGTTCTGTTTGTTGTAATTGTAAACTACTTGTGTTTTCTTTGTATGCTTTGTTTGTTTGTGCACTGGTGTTTCGGAGGATTGGGGGAAAGGCGGTGAACTTAGGGGCTTAGGTTAGAATTCTAATAAGAACCAAAATCCTTAAACTTAGATACCTTGGCTTAATTTATGGTTTTAAATTTTAGGTTTAAGTTTGAATCTGTTGTCGAAAGTTCTAGGATCATCTTCGGCTTTACTGGGACCTTATATGTTAGATATGTGGGCACCGTTACCATGCTGAGAACTGGATACATATTTTGTGGTTCTTAGATGCTGGACATGAGGCACCTCACTGAGGCATACTGGAAGCTTTCTGCAAGCGAAGGACTCTACCTATTTGGGATTTCATTTTGGTTTAGATGCATATGTACATAGTTATATGTCTTTACTATATATATATACTCATATTTGGTTCCTCTTAGAGGTTGACATGGAGAAACAAGTTCTGTAAACTGTCTTTTGGATTTTATCTTGTATATATATGCTCTAGCCGGTCTTAACTTCGTGAGCCGAGTCAAAAGCTTTGTTATCTGTATCTTGGAACTCTTTTTGTATATTCATGTTTAGTTTACTCTCATCTTGTTTCATTTATGTTAACGCCTTTGGGAGTGTTGCGCTTCTCCATTTAACGTTTTATTTTATCTTTCCTTCAAAAGCTCCTAGATAAATCTTCGTTTCAACTATATTATATATAAGATTTTATTATTATATGTTTTAGCGCCTCACCATCTAAGAACCGGCATAACTATTTCAATAAAATAATAATTTTTAAGTGCCCGGATGTAGATTCAAAATTCAGAAGTTTTAATTTAAAAATTTAAAGGTGAAATTTGATTTCAATGAATTTTTCTGAGTTGGCAAATGTATCTTTTTCAAAAAAATTTTGTAAAAATATGTACCGGTGCTGAAACTGGCAGTACCGGCTCTAGTCTGTCCGGTACTATACATTGAGAAAAATAAGATTTTGAAGATTGAATTTTCATTGTTTTGAAAGGACAAAAATAATTTAAAATTAAAAACTGGGCATTAATCTTAAAGGTTTTGGATCAAAGAGGGCCAAACGGACCAAAAACACTAACAGATTGGACCGGGCCCAAGCAGGGCCCAAGGCCCAACATATATATGCGTATTAATTGATCTTTCAACTCATTTTCACCACCAAAGAGAGAGAGAAACGCGGATTGAGAGAGAGGGGGAGGGTGGTACTATTCATCACCATCTTCCGGGAGCCATAACTTGAGCTACGGAGCTCCGATTGACGAGTCGTTTACAGCCACGCGAAGCTCTCGTCAAGCCCGTCATTTCTAACTAATTTTTATAGGTAAGAACTCGAAACTCATGCTCCTGTTTCCTGCCCTAACTTTTTTGCAATTTTGGGTTTAGTTTTTGAGCAAGTTTTGTGATTTTGTTTGTTTAGGGGTGATCTAGCATTAGAATATTGTTGAATTTTGCCCCTAATCTCGTGGGTAAGGTAAGGTTTCACTAAAATTTTTTTTTTTAGTTGTTTTTGAAGCTTACGTTTGATTTTGGTATGTTTTATGATGTTAGATTGAGTTTTGTTGTTTGTTGGTATGGTTTGAGGCTTTGGATCGAGCTTGGTGGCTTCGTTTTGGTGTTTAGCGCATTTTGAAAATTGGCCAAGATATGGTTTTGGTTTTCTTTATGTAATATGTAATGTTTCTATACACTTAGACTAGTGGACCTTTGGATAAGTTTTGAATTGTTGATGAATTTATGATGTTAAATGTTGATGTAGATGATTAATGATGATTGATGATGTTGTTGTAGATTGAATGATGATGAATTTGAATTAAATAGGATGATGAGTGGATAAATGTTATTTGTAAAGGGTTGAATTAAGGTATATGTGATTTGGTCATGTTGAAATGGTGGTTGTAAAATATTAGTTGTGGTTTTGTGTATGTGAATGGATGTGGTGAATAGGACCTTGTGATGAGAATCATGGAATTAAAATGAATGAGATAGGTTTCAGTAGTGATTGAATGAGAGGTGGTTGATAAATGTTACTATGAGGTTTTGTGTTCGTTTTGGGTTTGTTTGAAATTGGTCTGGTTTTGAAATTTGGAAGTTTGAGAACCTAGTTAATTTTTGGTAAAAACCAGTTTTTGGTGAATTTTAACGGATTATAACTTGAGCCTCAATTTTCAAAATTTGTTAAAAATTGTCTTAAATTAAAGTTCATTTAAATATCTTTAAATTGGTATAAATTTTGATGAAAATGGATTTTTGGATAGGAAGTTATGAACGTTTAAAGTTTGGTGTTTAAAATTGAAATTCTACAGCATTTAATTTTCTGGGTCTGATGCAGCATACGTACGCGACCACCTGCACGCGACATGTAACACCCTAATTACCCTAAGCCTTACCTCATGCTGTAAAGCAAAGGTTAATCAAGGGTTATGACAATTCTAAGGCTCATACAGACTTCTAGAATTAATATTCCTTATATATATATATATAGAGAGAGAGAGAGAGAAGGAATATTAATTCTAAAAGTCTGATGAAGGAAATAAGCTCAAAAACAGGATTTGAAAGGCGCAAAACGTATACATGAAGCTACTAACTTAACGCACAAGATATAGATATAATATAAAAAATATAAAAGTATAATAGCATAAGAATCTAGCCCCGGCTCCCAGAGTTTAAGCCGGCTAGCAATATACAAACAATACAGATTTCTCTGCTGCATGAGTGTGCAGGGCCTATATCCCCGACGTGGCAGATTTCTCTGCTACATGAGTGTGCAGGTCCTATATCCCCGACGTGGCAGATTTCTCTGCTGCATGAGTGTGCAAAGCCTATATCTCTGGCGTGGCAGGAAGGCTACATCCAAAATGATGTGTCGGGTTGGCATTTATAGACCGACAAGTGATATCACGAGCCAAATAGGATAGACATTCATGATATGCATCTTATATATGCTTGCTTGCTTTGATTACTTGAGTTATGCCTATTTGAATAACATGCCTAAATGCTAGTTGAATTACCTGTTGTATATGTATATTACTTGTGTTTTACTTGGTTGTATTAAATGTGTTTTACTGGCATTGAGGAGGATCCGGAGGCGATGACGATGGGATCGCACGGAGTTTAGGTTGGCGAAGGTCGTGGGATATAGCTGTGCGATTAGTATTAGTTAGAAATCCCCCTAAGAAAAGATAACCCTGCTCATGGTTTACAGTTTAAGTTTATTTATTTATTTATTTTTGTTAAGCTTGAATATCTGTATCGATGTGAAGTTCTAGGATTTCCTTCGGTGTCCCAGAACCTTACATCTTACTTATTGGGTACTGTTACCATACTGAGAACCTCCAGTTCTCATGCCATATCTTATTGTTGATTTTCAGATGCAGGTCGTGATTCACCTCGGTGAAATTGCGAACATGGTGACAGAGCGGAGTATGGTTTCTTCCTTGTTTATTTCTGTTTTATTTTGTTGTAGTACCTTCTCTCACCTTTTTATCTTAGACTTTTTGGCCTTAGAGGCTTGATTTGAGAAGTAAGTTGTACAAGCTATTTTAAACTTTCAAATCCCTGTTGTATTTAGTTTGACTAGTTCTATATGAGCCTTAGAACTATCGTGACACTTTGTTATCATTCGCTTTACGGCGCGAAGTAAGGCTTAGGGTAATGGGGTGTTACACGCCACCTCTGTTTTACATCCTAGGTGTAAAGCTCTGTGTGGTAGGGTATTACAATAGGCATAACCTGAAGCCGGTTGCTAGGAGGATGGTTAGAGTTCATTCAATACTCCATCATCCCCACAAGCAACCTGTCTGAGGTTACAGTGGACCGAGCAGTGATGATCCATTGCATCATGCTCGGCGACGAGGTGGAGGTCCACCAAGTGATTCCTCAGGAGCTATACCGTATAGCGGAGAAGGCCTCTACCTCTACCAGATTTGCATTCCCTCACCTCATCTTTCACCTGTGTGCCGAGGCCCGAGTCCGCATTGATGGCGATACTGATGCACCACTATTTCGTGGTACATTTTGTACTTAATTGAGTGGATTTTATCCACTAAACTCACACTTATTCATAGAATTCGCATGTTTTACATTTTCCTTCCTGATTTTGTGCTATGATTGAAAACATGCTTCTTTGGTCTTAATTTGGCTAATTTTAATCATCTCTTATTACCATTCGATACCGTGACACGTGTGTTAAGTGTTTTCAGAGGTTACAGGACAGGAATGGCTTAGAGGATGGAAAGGAAGGATGCAAAAGTGGAAGGAATACAAGAAGCTGAAGGAACTACAAAGCTGTCAACCCTGACCTCTTCGTACTCAATCGATCATAACTTGAGCTACAGAGGTCCAAATGAAACGGTTCTAGTTGCATTGGAAAGCTAACATCTGGGGCTTCACAACAATATACAATTTTTCATAGTTGACCTGGCTTTCAGGGACACACACGCGCAAAGCACGCGTACGTGTGGATCGTGCGAAAGTTCAGCGACGCGTACGCGCGCATGGGCCACGTGCTGTACGTATCAGAATTCTGGGCTGTTTTTGGCCCATTTTTTGGCCCAGAAAACACAAATTAGAGGCTGCAGAGTGGATGAATCATATATACTTCTCATAATTCATAATTTTAGGTTTTAGATGTAGTTTCTAGAGGGAGAGGCTCTCTCCTTTCTCTAGGTTTTAGGATTTAAGAATTCTTCTTTCAATTTCCCCTGTGGTTCAGGTTCAATGTTCTTTTGATTTAGTTTTTCTTCTACTTTTATTTATTCTAGCATTCTAGTTTATTTGTTTTCCCAATTTGGTTTATGAACTCCATGTTAGATTTGATTTTTTTTATTTAATGCAATTTGAGGTATTTCATATTTATGATTGCTTTCTTCAATTTATTGATGCTTTTAATTTAATTTAGATTTCTCTCCAACTTGGCTTTGGAGTTGATTAATATTTGGAGACCCTTGAGTTGGAAGACTCAAGAGTTAATTTGTGATTGGCTCTCTGGCCACTAACGCTAATCCTTCCCAAGGGAGAGGATTAGGACTTGTGAATAGAAGTTGGCTCCCAACTTGACTTTTCTTTATTTAGTAAAGGATAACTAAGTAGAAACAACAGCCTATTACTATTAATCTTTGGGAATCCAACAAGGATAGAACTTCCGACTAATCTTCTCCTAGCCAAGGCTTTTTATTTTAATTACATAAAAACTCTTGTTAATTTTCATTGCTTTAATTTATAATTATTTATTTTCCTATTCTCCAACTCAAAAATTTCTCAAAAAACTCATAACCAATAACAAGAACACCTCCCTGCAATTCCTTGAGAGACGACCCGAGGTTTAAATACTTCGGTTATTATTTTTATTGGGTTTGCTTTAGTGACAAACAAAACTTTTGTATGAAAGGATTATTGTTGGTTTAGAAACTATACTTGCAACGAGGATTTATTTGTGAATTCTTTACTAGCAAAAATCCGTTCATCAGATACCCCTATTGACGTTGATCGACCTATCACTAGGAGGAGTATGGAGTATGCTAGAGAGCATGGGAATGCACCACCATTGGAGCCAGTTCCTCTTCCTCAGCAGGAGCTTCCGGACATGCCTCGGGGATTCTATTTCCCTCCCCATGATTACTGAAACTAGTTGACCACATCCATTGGGGAGTTGACATCATCTATTGATCATGATCAGTTGAGGATTGAGCATCAGGACCACTCAGCCCTCCTCCATCAGCTGGTGGAGGAGCAGCTGAGGCAGGGGCGCAACATAGAAGAGCTAAAACGCCAGAGAGGATTCCCAGGAAGGAGCAACAGCCACCATGACTAAGGTGGTTAAGTTTCATTATCTCTTGCTTTATCTGTTTTTCTATTTTTCAGTGTTTTATCTTATTTCCTATTTTCGGTTCGAGTCTCTGCATGATCATTAGAGTCTTTTATTACTTTCTAGTCTAGTTATTTATTTTGTTATGTTATATTTATTTTGAAAGAGATCTCATGTATTACTCAGAAGCTTGACAAAATTAAAAGAAAAAGAAAAGAAATAGTAAAATATATGAGGATTGAGTTATATATTATGATTCTTTCTAGTTACTTTGATGTGGTGACACTATCTTTAATTCTAAATGTATGAGTAAACAGTGCATATTTGATTTTGAAGTTAAGAATGTTGGTTCTTGAGGAAAAGGAACTTAGAAAGGTATTATGGATTCTCAAAAGTAAGTAAGAAATTGGTCCTTGAAGTAAAACAAACAGCTAAAAGAAAAAAAATAAAAAAAAAGATCCAAGGCTCTGAGCATCAATGGTTAGAGGGTCAAAATGGATCTAAAGCTCAAAAGAGTTGTTTCCTAACCATATGCTTATGGTATGAATGTTTCAAGTAATCCTTGAGACAGAGCAGTAAGAGTCGTGACCAAATACAATTACAGAGTATGCCAAAGGCTCTGAGCACCACTGACTGAGAGAAATTAGAACTCAAGGAGTTCTTCAGTTAAGTGCTTGTGGTGTTCTTGTATCAAGTTAAGCTTGAGAACAAAACACTTAGAGTCACAGTTAGGCGCAAGGTGCAAAGCACCAAAAGAAAAGATAAGAAAAAGTTCTGTTCAAGGATTAATTAGAACTTCAAGAGAAAGAGAATCCATAATATCATCCGGGTTCTAGTGCTAAGAGACATCAATATTTCTGAGCTTCAAAGGATAATGAGATGCCAAACCTATTCAAAAGTTAGAGTGTCATTAACCCCACTCAGTACTTAGACATGTGCTTAAAGGAACACTTAAGTCTTGAGCGTTTTTCTCTTCTTTTCTCAGTCCTATATTATTTTAGTTACTTGAGGATAAGCAACAGTTCAAGTTTGGTGTTGTGATGCATGAGCATCTTGTACTTATTTTTCCCTTATTCTCTATTCATTTTTAGTTAGAATTTATTAAGTTTTATATTATTTTAGTACAAGAATCCTCTTTGGATGCTACTTTAAGTTGTTTTAGTATTTTTATTATTTCAGGTGAAATTCAGAGTAATTTGGTAGAGTTTGGTACAAAAAGGAAAAGATTGGAGGCTACCCTTCTGGGCGCTAAATGCCCAACTGGTGTAACACCCTCACTATCGAAATGTCACGCTTCCAGCTATGCCACTCTGATAGTTTGGGTATTACAACGACTCTAAACATATTTAATACTAAAATAGGAGCCTGTTTAAAGCATAAAATATATACAAAAGTTACCTTTTCACAAAACTTTCCAATGTACCTA
>NC_029794.2:83235018-83244275 GCF_000816755.2 Arachis ipaensis
CTTCCATGGAACTATGCCTTCCAACCTCAATAATTTGAGATCCGTAACTCTAATAAAAAATTTAATCCGAGCAAAATATTCGTATCTTCCTCCTCTTCACGTTGACATCACTTTTGTTCGGGAGAAATTGATGGTAGAGGGAGCCCCAGAGGTAGCGTAGCCGATTTTGACGTTTTCTTCTTCAACAGCTCGATCAAAAAGCTTTCTCCGGAGTTTTCATTGTTTTGATTTCTTACGGAGATAGGATTTAATAATTTTATAATAATTAAATGTGAATGTGATAAGTGAATGTTAGTTTAATTGATTATTATTTGAGTTTGATTAAGTTTATGTTGAATATTTGTTGAATTATTGTTGTTTACTTGAGATTTTGGTTTTGCTATGTACGAGCAGCCAATACGGGTTAGGTTAGTGTAATTGCATATTTGTGTTTATGTGAATAATGTTTGTTGATGATGTAATGAGTATTTGCTTCTAGCTATGATATTGGATTATGTATGATAATGATGAAGATGATTGATGTGCTAGCATCCAGAATTTTATGTTAATGGTATGCTCTTGTATGAACATATGATGCATGAATGATCAAATTGATAAGAGCTGAGCTCTTGGGGATTTAAGACTAAGTTAAGTCTAGACAAGTGAAATAAACATAGATGATGATTAATAAATGATGAGAAGCCTAGGGAACCGAAATGGTTAGTTAGAACCTAAGTCAAATTCTGCCGATATGGTCACTGAAATTAGGCAGCGAATTGCACGAATTTATGGGAAAAATCTAGCCACTCAAAAATCGTGTAATAATTCCTTGGTAAACCTGATGAGGTTATATCATCCTTTCAAAATTTTAGAATTTTCTGATGAGTAGGTTAGAAGATAAAAATGTTTGAAAGTAAATAGTTTCTGCTGAAAAATCTGCTTTTGAATTAATCTAGTAGCAATTTCAAACTTACACAACTTTTTGTTTTGATGAGTTTTTAAGTTGTAACCAAAGAGAGTCGAAATATTAGTATGTGAAAAACAGTGTGTCCAAATTTTGGGATAATCCCATTTTTATAGAATTAAATATGCAATTTAAAAAATGAAAGGTTCACTGTTTTATTGACATGCAATTCTGTAACTTATTTGGTAATTCTAGTGATTTGTTTGAGTTAATGATATTAATTTTAAACTCCAAATTGAGTGCAACCAAATTTGATAGAACCCTTATGACGTATAGTTTATTCCCTCAAAAGTTCAGAATTTTAGAAGCTATAGATTAAAAGTTATAGTCTTTAACCCTTTACTGCTCATTAATGGCTAAATAGGATTTACAAACTTAGAACAATGACTTCCTTGATGTATCCAGAAAATCTATTGTGATGAAACTAAAACCAAATGAAATATTATGATGTCTACTTCAATAAGTTCAAATTTCAGAGCCATGGCTATTCTAGAAAATTATTTATGCACTTTGGAAGTTAACCGGTTCACCGGTTAACCAAATAGAAACCTCTCAAAATAGAATATGCATAACTTTTGTTATGGAAATGAGAATGCTCTGAAACTTAAACCAAATGAAACTTGAGTTTGATGTAAACGCGTGGACATAAATTTTGCGCGAACCTAAGTCTGTTTGTTATATTAATTATCAAATAGAAGACTAGTTGCCAAGGAAGTATTAGGCCAAACAAGTCAGAAAAATGAATAAGAATGTAAGTTGTCCCTAGGAAGGTTTAAAGTTAAAAGGTGATTCGGAGGTATACTTAGTAATATGGTGATGCGGAGGTATGCTTAGTTATGTGGTGATGCGGAGGTATGCGTATTTATAAGGTGATGCGGCGGCATGATGAAAAGAAAGGAAATCAGGAACAATGAACGAAAAAGATAATTGAATGTTGCTTGTTTGATTGCGCCTTTGTGCCAAATTGCTAATGTAACGTCCCGTCCAGCAAAATACCTTGCTTAAGTCAGGGTATTTCCACTAGAAAGAACATTACGTAACCTTCTCTAGTATTAACTACTTAATTATCGAGCCTTTGTATCGAGTTCGCGTTTCAGTTTTAAGAAAATTCCAGAAAATTTTGTTTTTTTTATTAAAGTCATAATTCAAACATTCACAAATAATAATAATCACATAAATATTATTGATAATAATTCTTATACAAAAGAGACCAAATAAAACTCAAATACAATATACTAAACCTACCCCTCTATGTAAAATAAAATCTCAAAGGACAATAGCGAGGGGACTCTATGAAAGCAATCAGAATCATAAAGAAAGCCTACTAATCGCTCGCAGCTTCAAATTGCGTCTTCAAACCTGTGGCACTGAAAGGGTGGAAAATTTGGGGGTGAGAACCAAACCACATGTTCTCAGTAGAGGTCGAGAATGCCGTGAAAGTAAAGAGTAAAGCGCAAATAGTTAACTGCATTCATAGACATCTAAAAGGAAACTAACTTTCTTTAAAAGCATTAGTTAATTACTCAATATTCTAAATCCATATTTTTCTTGTAAAATTTTTAAAAGTTCCCTAGACTGTATGAATGACCAACCTGTCCCAGTCATAGGTTCATTAAATCTATGCTGAACCAGTTTGATTTTTCATACCTTACTAGACCATAACATAAAAGAAGTTACCTACGCGGTATAAATGATCATCCTGCTCCAAGCATAGGTTCATTAAGTCTATGCTGAACCAGTCAGATACTTTATACAAAACTAGACCTCAAACAAGTTATTATTATTAAATAAGCCTTGAATATTTATTTTGATTAAGTCCTTATATTTTTTATAAAAATTTGGACATAATCTCCTTTAAAAATAGGACTTATCCACCCTTACAGGTTCCTTTTTTCTCAACAATTCATCAGCCTCTTTCAGCATTTTCCTCAGCAATATATTCTCAAAAATATTTGATAATAGAAAATCTATTTCTTAAATTCCATATCCAAAATAATTACCAACACAACTTGGCAACCTGATTTCCATTTTGTTTTTAAAATATCAAATGAATTCGGAATTACGCAAACTTTAAATCCATGTGACCGTCTCGGATTAAACTTTCTATTAAATCAAAAATCATAATTTTTCGCTGACTATAGCTTTGGGAATATAAGCAAAACCGTGACTGTTCTGCAGTGTTTTAAAACCAAAAGACAGTAGCACCATACAACATTTGAAATTTCATATAAAATCCAAATTAAATCCAACTACCTTAAAAATTAATGTGGTTAAACATAACTCATCCAAATTTATTTCTCAATTAGTTTCAGGGTCATACCATTTTTAATGAAGGAGTTACGTAGCTTGGAAGTTAGGTAATTTTCTGCAGAATTCTATTTTACAAATCATTGAACACAACCTCTTCCAAGTCCCATAATTCACTTATTAAAACATGGAAAATCCTGAAATTTAAATCACATATACTAAACATACTTAATTTTCACCTCCAATTGATTGCATCTCAATATCTATCCAGGATCAAAAGTTATAAACTCCCAAAGTTACTAATTTAAGAAAACAGAATCTGGCTTTTTCTGCATAATGCATCATCCTTCAAAAATTCATATCTTTAAAACTACAAGTCCAATTGTTCTGAAATTTTACGGCATTAAAATAATAGGAATAAAATTTTATTTAAAATTGGTTCCATTTCAAAATTCAAACTGGAGAATTTCCAATAGAGGAATCAAGTTGCTGCTGTGTTAAACGTTCTGCAGAAAAACCAGTTTTGACATCCATGATTCAAAAATTCACCATAAATCATAAACTTAGTGAAAAAGTCTCAAATTCAGCAGTCCAGTTCCCTATATCCCCAAGCTCAATCCGGACTTGGTTCCACGCAATTCCGATAATCACAGAAATAGTTATAGTTTTTCAAAGTTTCCGGCTTCCTTTAAAAATAATGCAGAAAATCAAGTTTTACATTTTAACTTTGAAAAATCATAACTAGTTCTATAATTAATTCAAACTTCTCAAAATTGAGTCCCAACAACAACTTTTATTATACTTTACTCAGCCTTTGCTCTTATATCATTTCAATTATCGTTGAATAACTGATTCACTTCCAAAGTCACCTTTTAATTTCAAAAATCAGTTTTTCAGCAATCTATTTAGTATTCAAAATCCAACCCTTCAAAACCCCTCAAAACCAATTCCAAATCAACCACCAACCAAGTTCATTAACATTACAATATACCAAATTACAACTCAACGGCAACAAATCTAACATAACCCATTAAAATTCAGAAATTCTCAATAATTAGTCATCAAGCAATTCCCGATCCACATAATCAACCAATATCACAAATCAACAATTCCAAATCACAATCTCAACTATTTCAATCACAATTTCAGCCACAATTCAATAATTACATAATCAATCAATTACTCACAGCTATTAAATCTATTTGCAGTTATTCAATAAACCTTGTAGGCATTCTTAAATTGAAATCGTTTTAAACCCCCTACCTCAGTTAGTCGAATTTCATAGAAACCGAAACCGAAGACGGAATTGTGGCGTGATGACTGGTTGGGCTGCATCCAAAATGCAGCAGCTCCTTCATCCCTTATCCGCCAATGTTAGCAACACTCACAACAGCTTTGACAGGGCAGTAGCAACGCGAGTTGGCCACGACAGTGAGCAAAACAATGAATTCATATTGGGTAGAGTAATAATTCTGGAAATTCAGGGGTGGAACAGGGGCTAAATTAAATTGGAACAAGAGAAAGGCTAATAAAATGGCAGCGGAATAAACAAGAACATCAAGTAGAGGTTCAGAACAAGAATGTCTTACAAGAATTAGAAAGGAATAACAGAACAAGGAAGCACCGGCAGCAGCACGGATGATTATAGCAGCAACGGGGAAGACGGCCTTCTCCTCCACCTTGGTTCATGATTCCGCCGGCGGCAGTGGCAAGGAAAGCCTTCCCACCATGCGTTCTGCTTCGCCTCGCCATTCGCGTTTCTCTCTGGACGACGCCGACTCCACGTCTCCTTTCCTCAACTCAGACTTGATGGCGGCACAGCAGCAACGATTCGACGACAACGAGGTTGGCTTCAACAGCGACTATGGAACGGCGACGAGGACGGAGCTTCCTCTCAGTCACTGCTCGCGTCTCCCTCTGGTCCGTGTACTCGACGGCAGCGCGCAGTGATGGCTCACGACGGCGGCAGTCTCCTCCCTCCCCGATGACGATCCACTTCTCCCTCTTCTTCTCTGTTCCGTCACCCTCTCCCTCTGCTCTCTGTTTCCTTCTTTCTTCCCTTCTGTTTCCCCCCTTAAGCTTCCCGTGCCCTTTCTTTCCCTTTCTGATTGTAGATTTAGGAATTTAGGTTATAAATTAGGAATTTGTGATATTAGGGTTAAAATTAGGATTTTATAAAAGAATATAGATAGATATTAATACAGAAGTGCCCGCCTGATTTATAGCCTAAAATTGCTAATGCAGGAATGTCTGCCTAACTGATAGCCTGTTTCTTACTATGATGCACATAGAAATACTAGCGACATTATTGTCATTTGGCCTAACTGACACGGATAACCCGTGATGCCAAGGTATCCTGACTGACACGAGTTCGCCCATGATGATACTAATGTGCCTGACTGACACAGTAGAAAAACCATATTCAGGGTTCGCTCTGAGTGACGTCGGGTTGCGGGTAGACAACCGATGCATGAGCTCATGGCCTGCTTAGGACAGACATGCATCATACTTATTTGCGCATATTTATTTGTGAGTGTATTTTCTGTGATTGTGGGTGTGCTATATGATTGTTTGATTTCTGTGTTCTTTATTTGTTAAGTCTAAATGTATTATATTACTCATTGTCGTTGGCTATGGTAATAAAATGAACATAACTATGCACCCCAACCCTACTAAGAACTCCCCAATTTTTACCCTTTATTTCCAACCCTTTCAGCTACAGGTGCGAAGGTTTAGTACGGAGTTACATGAGCATAGAAGATTGTGTTTACAAGTTGAGTTGTTAATTTATTTTTTTCTCACCTTTTTAGTTAGAGTTTTATTCAAAGGGATAGATTTTGTAATTGTTTTTGTATGTAATACTATAATGTATTATTAATATTAAGTATGTGAATATGTGTTATTTGTTTTTGTTGAAAAAGTTTTGAATTTTTAGTAAAACCATTAATAGATTTACGTGTAAAGGCTCATACCTTAATATTTAATATATGAAAGTCATCGTAATACTCCCGTTATCAGAGTGACGCACGCGAAAGTGTGACATTCTGACAGTAAAGATATTACATAAAAACTTCTTAGGTTAATGTAAAATGAAGACTTGAACCCTAATTTAAAAAAGGTTTAATTACTCTGTTGGTTCCTATAGTTTCGCGAAATTTTCAATTAGGTCCCTATACTTTTTTTCCTTTTAATTGAGTCTCTATACGTTAAATTTTTTTTTCAATTTAGTCCCTATTAACGTTAAACGTCAAAAAAATGTTAGTGAATTGTGAAATTACTTGTATACCCTTAGGGACCTAATTGAAAAGAAAAAAAAATATAAGGACCTAATTGAAAATTTAGTAAAACTATAAATATTCAATGAAAGATATTCCTATAATCCCTATTCACACTACAAGAAATTACCGGAATAGCAACCGATTTAGTGATTGATTTTTCTTGAAAATCGGTCGCTGAACCCTTTAGCCGCTAATTTTGAACCCTTTAGCCGCTAATTTCTGAACTAAAAATCTAAATCGGTCACTAACTCGGTCATTGTTCCTAATTTTATAATTATAGATTTTTACTAATTTCAGATTAACCACTACAAATAAATACCACAACATTTACAATGTCTACATAGAAATATAGAATTTAACATATTGAAAATTCCGAAATACATTAAATTTATGATCCACAATCTAGACTAAAACATGGTAAAAATAATTTATGAACATAACTATACTCTATTCAATATCTACTTAGACCAAACAATTATATCTATCTCAACTTGTAAAGTCTGGTATAACATTCCAACTGGAAAATTGACTTAAAGATTCTTCACCATAGCAAGGTGCTTCATGCATGCTTTTGTACAAAGCTGAATCAAACTTTTAGGCCCTCATAAAGATAGAAGCTCGACTTAGATTCCATACTTATGTTCCAAAAGGACATTCTCTTCCTAAGTCTCCAGCAAAGAGAACACCTGCAACCAACATATCACTCTCAATTAAAACATAATAGAACAAATCTTGCAGTATGTGAAAAAGCTCAAATCCCATGTACTCTTCAAGTTATTTTCCCAGTGAATCACAGAATCAGCAAAAATTAATGTCTTAATCAATAAATGTTACTTGTCCTTCATCGACGAAATCACAACAAAGGAGCTACAGCTGGAAATCACTGACATTTCTAGTTCCATTCCTTTTCCATATTTTGAAACTTATCAATCTCCAAACTTTAGACTAAATGCTGAAATCACAATGAGCCAAACATATTATCAGATAAGCCACAACTACAAAATATTATCCTTGTAAGCCAAAGCTGAAACTTTGTCAAACATATACCTTGCTAAAGTAGCCAGCCACCAAGGTACTATGAGAACGATTAGGCTCCAAGAAGGAGAATAATATGTTCATCAGCTGAATGTACAAGAATATGAAAGGAAAATCAATACATTAATAAATTTCTGCATGAATTCAAACTCAAATAGAAGTTTCATTTATGAATGGAAACCTAATGACAAGAAAGATGATCAGATGTAAACAAGAAGGCTTAAGCAGTGATTATGAAGTACTTTAGCAACAAATTCTACTATTACTGCTTACTTGAAGGTTCGTTTGCTTTCAGCATCTTCTGGTGGTTCTTCAATAATGTAGCGTAACAATTGTTCAACCTGAGCTCGATCTCTCAGACTAAGAAGAGGAAAATGGCAAATTATCAATTAATTTTGTTGAATCATATGCAAATGGTGGGCATGAAAATTGGGTAAGCATGAAAAACATGTACAACACTATGAAATTTGTTTCTGGAAAGGAAATGAGACATACAAGTTGATGAGTCGACTGTTTAAGGTCTTGCATTCTTGGATCACCTCCTCTTCATCAAGAAGCTCTTCCAAAGTGAAATTCTCCTTGTCTAATATTGCCTCCACCTGTACAGAACGGCAACACAAAATTCGCTTCAAGGGTTACAAAGAGTGTAATAGAACAAGAAAGTAAGCCACGCGACATGGTGAGGCGCGGCACGGCGAGGCGCGGCACGGTGAGGCGAGGCGCGGCGCAGCGAGGTGACGCGAGGCGAGGCACGGTGAGGGCTTCGACGGGCAAACAACGCAGAAGACCACAGAATAGAGCAACGCAGAACAGAGCAGCACAGGGAGAAGGATGCGACAGACGGCCGACCACCAAGGCTTTGGATGAAGATGACGGACCAATGGCTATAGATGAAGATGCCGAAGCCTATGGATGAAGAAGACAGACCTCCGGAGGAGAAGCGCACTTTACACGATTTTCAGAGAGAAAATTAGGGGCTGGCTAGGGTTTTGTTTTTCTTTGTGACAAAATGTCAAGGAGTTTTTGGGTATTTTGAAAAAATAGAGATATGTACGATTGGAATATCTAACTCAAATAGAAGAATATTCGTTTTTTTAAACAGAATATTCCATTATCTTAAACGTTATCCTCACGGCAGGGACTTAGTTGAAAAAAAAATTAATGTATAGGGTGTAACAACCGCCCCTTCTAGAAACAAAATTAAATTTGAAGTTTGAAAATCAGTTAGGAGATAAGTTTAGAATTTTGAAATTTTGGATAGGAACCTGGTAACCACCCTCAGTTTGAAATTTAAAATATCCCAACCACCCCATCCCCAAATGTATATAAATATAATTGATGCCTGGGACAGGGCCAATCTCCATAGCCCCTTACCGGATAGCTCCATTGGAACTCACTGAACTGAAGAACCAACTAGAGGAGCTGCTACAAAAAGGATTCATCCGACCAAGTGCCTCTCCCTGGGGAGCTCCAGTATTGTTTGTGAAGAAAAAGGATGGCAGCATGCGTCTCTGCGTGGACTATAGGCAACTCAACAAAATCACGGTGAAGAACAAGTATCCCCTCCCAAGAATAGATGACTTAATGGACCAACTACAAGGTGCAACAGTGTTCTCAAAAATTGACCTGAGATCAGGGTATCATCAAATAAGGGTAAGAGAGGAAGACATTCCAAAGACAGCATTTCGAACGAGATACGGACACTACGAGTTCACCGTAATGTCTTTTGGGTTGACCAATGCCCCGCCGTCTTT
>NC_029794.2:83246590-83257276 GCF_000816755.2 Arachis ipaensis
GACCTTACCTCGACAGTTTCGTGGTGGTATTCATAGATGATATTTTGATTTTCTCCAAGACAGAAGAAGAACACAGGGAGCACTTGCGTGTAATACTGGGAACCCTTCGAGAAAAAAAAAGTTGTACGCAAAACTATCCAAGTGTGAGTTTTGGATGAAGGAGGTACAATTTCTTGGACACATGGTTTCCGGCAACGGAATATCAGTGGATCCCAGTAAGATAGACTCGGTACTAAACTGGGAAAGGCCGATGTCAGTCACAGAAATAAGGAGTTTTTTTAAGATTGGCGGGAATATCAGTGGATCCCAGTAAGATAGACTCGGTACTAAACTGGGAAAGGCCGATGTCAGTCACAGAAATAAGGAGTTTTTTTAAGATTGGCGGGCTACTATAGAAGGTTCATAAGAGGGTTTTCTCAACTAGCCCTGCCGTTAACCCGTTTAACCAGGAAGGATACCCCGTTTGCTTGGACGCCAGACTGCGAAAGAAGCTTCCAAAAGTTAAGGTGTCGCTTGACATCCGTCCCAGTACTAGCCTTACCTAACCCCGACATGGCCTTCGAAGTTTACTGCGACGCCTCAAGACAAGGATTGGGTTGCGTACTAATGCAATGCAAAAAGGTAGTGGCGTATGCGTCAAGACAACTGAAGACCCACGAAGCTAACTATCCAACTCACGACCTTGAACTAGCCGCGATAGTATTTGCGCTGAAGACATGGAGGCATCATTTGTACGGAGTTGAGTATTCTCCGATCATAAGAGCTTAAAGTACCTATTCGACCAGAAGGAACTCAACATGCGACAAAGGAGGTTGATGGAGTTTCTTAAAGATTATGACTTTGTTCTAAATTACCACCCAGGAAAGGCTAACTTGGTGGCCGACGCTCTGAGTCGGAAGGTACTCAAGGCATCATGGCTAATGATAAAAGAGGCAGAGTTGATAAAGAATTTCAGAGACATGAACCTACAAGTCACCCTCGCTCCAAAAAGTATACGTCTGAACCACCTAACAGTGGCAAGTCAATTCAAAGAACAAATAACTAAGGCGCAGAATTCCGATCCCGATTTTCAAGAAACCCTGAGCCTTGTCAAAGAAGGAAAATTGAAAGGCTTCACCGAAGGAGAGGACAAGGTGTGGAGATACCAAGGTCGAATCTGTGTCCCAAAGGAAGGCGATCTTCAAAGCAAGATTGCGGAAGAAGCCCACAAAGGAGATTTTACCATTCATCCTGGCATGACAAAGATGTACCATGATGTTCTGGTGGCCAGGGATGAAAAAGGATTTAGCTACAGTCGTGAATAAATGTCTGGTTTGTCAGAAGGTAAAAATTAAACATCAAAAACCATCAGGGGTATTGCAACCCCTTGGCATCCCAGAGTGGAAATAGGAGGACATATCGATGGATTTCGTCATGGGACTACCTCGTACTCAAACAGGGCGTGACGCTATATGGGTCATCGTGGACCGACTTACAAAGACTGCCCACTTTCTACCAGTCAAGGCGACCGACTCATTGGAAAGACTAGCCACGCTATATATCAAAGAGATCGTGAGGTTACATGGGGTACCAACAACAATAGTCTCAGACAGAGACCCAAGATTTACCTCGAGGTTTTGGAACGCACTGCAGAAGGCATTCGGGACAAAATTGTGCCTGAGCACATCGTACCACCCGTAAACAGATGGACAAACGGAGAGGACCATCCAGACGTTGGAAGACATGTTACGAGCTTGTGTCCTGGACAGACCAGGAAAGTGGGAGAGTCACCTACCACTGATCGAGTTTGCTTATAACAACAGTTACCATGGTAGCATCGGGATGGCACCATATGAGGCACTGTACGGGCGAAGATGCCAATCTCCTTTATGTTGGTACGGACCAGAAGATAAAGGCTACTTAGGACCGGAGTTAGTAAGACAGACCACAGAAGATATCAAGAGGATAAGAGAAAGAATACGCACCACCCAAAGTCGACAAAAGAGTTATGCAGATCAACGAAGAAAACCCCTCGAATTTCAGGAAGGCGATCACGTATTCCTAAAAATCACCCCCACCACCGGGGTAGGGAGGGCTCTCAAGGTACGAAAACTAAGCCCCCGATACCTGGGTCCATTCCAAATCCTCCGGCGTGTAGGAAAGTCGGCATACCAGCTTGCCCTACCACCAAATCTATCAAGACTACACAACGTGTTCCACGTGTCCCAACTCCGAAAATACCAGTACGATCCAAGCCATGTGTTGCAGCAAGAGGATGTAACACTCAAAGACGACCTGACCTTTGAACTACCAGCCACAGAGATTGTAGACAGAAGTACGAAGCAACTAAGGAGCAAGATGATACGACTGGTAAAGGTGGCATGGGGTAGCGGCAATTCCAGAGAATACACATGGGAAAAAGAGGCAGACATGAGACAGAAGCTCCCGGACTTATTTACAGGTAACAATCGTGGTGAGGATCTCCTTTCTCCCCAACAGTAAGGAAATTTCAGTAGGACCCCTAAGTAATTTAAACGACCCTTATCGACCAAGTTCAGACATGGAATTTGGGGACAAATTCTTTTCTTATGGGGGTGATAATGTAACAACACCCCTTCTAGAAACAAAATTAAAATTTAAAATTTGAAAATCAGTTAGGAGATAAGCTTAGAATTTTGAATTTATGGATAGGAACCTAGTAACCACCCTCCGTTTGAAATTTAAAATATCCCAACCACCCCATCCCCAAATGTATATAAATAGGGGAGCACCCATAGGTAGAAAATCACTTCTCTCAAACACTTATCCTCTCCCTTCTCTCTCTACAAAGAAATAACATTCTGTGGGCAAACACAAGAGGCAAGCTCAAAGAAGCGTTAGAAAAGAAGGTAGGAAATTATGTTTTTTTAAACGCTTGGCATGTGTTATGTTCCATTCTTTATTATTATTTTCTTCCATGTTATCATGACATTAATTTTCTCTCACTCACCTTTCATTCATGATGATCATGTCTCTCCACCATGCCATTCACGTCTTCTTATACATGCCCTACTCCCCCATTTCGGCACCCCGTCGAGTTTTGGTTCATCCCATGCAACGGAACCAGGTCTTCACTGCGCGAAAGGGTGTTGGAGGGAGACCCCTGGTACCTCGATTCGTGAATAACTAAAGACTCCTGGTCAAGGATAGGATATGATGCAAGTAGGGGAGCCTCTTCGACGAGATTAGTTTAGGACGTAGTTAGCTTCTTTTCCTGTTTTAGTTCCCTATAAGTATTTTGAAACATACTCATGGTTAAGATGTTTATTTCACTCTAATTCAAATTCCAACGTTTTAGCGCTACTCGTTTTCCGCTCTACACGTATTTACTCCTGCCTCGCGTAACGATTAAGTCATTCTTTTTCTTGGATCAAGTGTGGCACCTTATTTTAAAAACCTCCACGATAGTATAAGAACTTAGGGTGTTACATAGGGACCCAATTAAAAGGAAAAAAAGTATAAGGACCTAATTAAAAATTTCGCGAAACTATAGAGACCAACAGAGTAATTAAACCTTTAAAAAAATCTATAAAAATATCAAAAATATTTGATAACTAAAAAAAATTAGTCCAAAATAGTAAACATTTATCTTATTTAATATTTATTAATTATTATAATAATTAATAAATATTAAATAAAATAAGTTTTAATTTTTTTTCTTTAATATTACCGTAAAGATATAGCATTAATTACTGGGCGATAGGATATGCAAGATATAAACAAACAAGTGAGATATAAATTGTCTTCTTAGATGGGTAGATGGATTGGGGACAATGTTTTTAACTTGGAATATTTTGGCGTTGTTCCCCACGTAGGAATAACATTTTGTTGTTGTCATGCATACTTCCTCTTTTTTTTCTGTACTTTATTTTTTAATTATGTTAAGTGTATAAAAAAAATTAATTATTAAATTAATTATTTATATAAAATATATATTAAAATATAAAATATGTATTAAAATTAAATTAAATAATATGTATTTATACATAAATATAAAATAATTGATTTGTAATTATTATTTTTTACACAGTGTTTTTTATGGAAATAAACCTAAAATAAAAAATAATAACAAAAAGGGTCACAAATCCAAGTGCAAAGCACAATTCTATCTGAATGAAAAAGCAGCAACTTGCCACATCAAGTAAACAAAAAAAAAATGTCTTTAAATTATCTAATAACTTATAAAAATATTCTTGTTTAATGTTAATAACAAAAAACATCTTGAGAATATTTTAAAGAAAAAGTATGAGGAGCTAATGGAATATTTGTACAATGCGTAGAATGGAGGTTTATGGAGTATTAGAGATATAACCATTAGTGTTACCTTTTTCCATCAGCGTAAGTCTTTGGGATGAGTAGTATCATGACATAGTATTAAACCTCTAGATCCAAAAGGTATCCAGATGATTATTTTGAATATTATGGATGATATTCATTTTGTAACTAATAGTCCATCGTAAACATTGTACAACTTTCTAGTAGGACTCTATTTTAAAATGTGACAAAATTAGCAAAATATTAAAAAAATGTCGTCTCCGATATCAAAAATAGACAAGGTGGATGGCAATTGGCAAATGATATTGCTTACATGGCAACGACGACTGTGACATGTCAGTTATACATCTCCAACCGATTGCAATCCCTATATGCACATTGAAACCCAAGCATTCACTGCTTTTTCCCAATTCCAAATCTACAAGAGTCAAGAACGTGGGATCTCAATTACTCCCCTAATCAGAGGAGAAAGGCTAAGGAATCCGAAAGTTGTTCTTCTCTCAAGAATCCCATAGACAGAGACGACCATAACAACGATAATAATAACTATAAGGCAAACAGAGTTGAATCTGTTTCCTGTTCAAGTTTCTTCAAGTATTCATACTTCACATTTTTAAGTATGTTGAATGTGTAACAATATTTTAAAAACGTTTTTGTTGTTTAATATAAACCAATTAACTCAAAAATATTTTTTACTAGTTTATTTTATGTCAAATAATAACAAAACCTAGGACCGAATCTTGAACCTTGGACAGATCAAGGCTTTAAAAGCTCCCGTTTTGCCATTAAGCCAAGTGTTCTCTTATTCCGTATGGTACTAATAATTATATATATCATATAGGAAATTTATTTTTTAGTGAAAAGTAAAATTAGATGAAGAGCAAAGATTTTTTAATAAATTTAGAATAGACATGTGTATAAATTTTTATCAGTAAGTTTTTTTATTTTAAAAAAATCAAGTTTTTACTCTTCACCAACACATCACTCTTCACTTTAACATTATCCATCATATTAAAGCATTTGCTTGCCTCTAAACTAAAGGTTGTTTTGTTATATTTAATTCTCATAATCATATATGTTATATATGGATTAAACAATTCGACTAGTAAGCATTGATTGAACTACTAACCCAGTCATTTGACATAATCAAATTTCGGTTTAATTTTGATAACTAAAATTTCATGTACTAATGTACGCTTTCAATCTGTAGATTAAGTAGCAAGAACACAACAACCTAACAATCTCAAGGACAACAATAGGTACACAACAATAACAATTTAGTAAATTGACAAGAATTAGACCTGAATAGAAAATCCAGCAAATTAAAAATCTAAATAACTTAGCAAATTAAAACACAACCTAACAATTTAGCAATTTAACAACTTAACAAAATCAAGAATAGAAAATCATAGTATGAACAAGAAAAATTAAATTGAACAATCACAGTTAACAATCCTAAACCAATTAAAACAATAATCATTTTAATAACACAATAATTGATTAATTGAATAATTAAAACAAAAAAAAAAAAAAAGAAAAATCACTAAAAAAGTACATTACAGATAATAGAGCACAAAGGTGAGGGAGAGGGACCAAAACGGAGGGCTAGAGCGCGGTGAAACTAGAGTAGAAGAGAGCTGAAGCCTGGAGCGTAGTGGATCAGAATTGGCACGGCAGAATAGGGGTTGTGCGATGGAGGAGACGAGCTTAAGCAGTGGAGACGGCAGTTTGAAGCAAATGCGACGGGACAGTGGCTGGATAGAGCGCCTCTGACAGTGAAGACGAGGCTAAGGAGTTGAGCTGCGAGAGTAAAGGACGAGAAGGAGATGCTGAATACTTAGGGAAATTAGGGTTTTGTTCTCTTGTTTTAATTTTCCGAAACAACGTTGTGTCTATATATTTTGTGAGAACCGACCGAATTTCAATTCTGTTCAACCGAGATATTCTCGACCAGTTAAACAGTCCAAAAGCAATTTTCAACCGGTTCAATGGTCCAAAAGCAATTTTTTATCCAAAGGTTATGTTTATTAACCGATCCGCTAAGCTTTCCGGTTTCTAATTTGACCAACTGATTTTCAAAACCATGAATGTATGTGACAAGTTGTTTTGTGTTGAGAATCCTTTTATTGTGTTCATTTCATTCTATGATCACGAATGATCTTGAGATACGGTTTATTAGTTGTTTGGTTTGAATGTTTCAGTTCATGGCTCGTTCTTACAACTAAGTAATTCTATTGGTTTTGGAGACTTAGTACTCAACAATATGTACGACAGAAAACCAGTGGAAGCATTTCACAGTTCGTCAAATATCACGTCACAAACAAACCGAGTATCAGCTAGTTTGTTTCAATCTTTCAAGTTGGAAGAAAACAAACAAAGCATCAACGGCAAACATATACATTACAAGTTTACCACTAAAAGGTCAACAGAGTAATCACAGATTCACAGCCTCTCTCTCTCTCCTTCTGCCTGCGTACACTTTAATTACCTGCACGAAAGGCCATCATCACAATCAGGAGAAATTACAAACGATAAAAGAAATTTTATTCATCTAACATAGAGAGGAAAGACAATTCAAGCAAGAATTATAGGGATTCCTTTGGTCTCTATTTCATGCTTTTCAGAGTTGTGGAAAAGATAGTAAAACTTGAACTGAAAAATGAGAACAGGAATATCTTGTTTAATTATTTTCTTCATAATCTTAAAAGCTGAAGATTGTAATTAGAGAATAGAATAGGAAACAAAAACTGAAACTAAACTAAATCATAAATTCCAATTGAATTTCATGAAATGAAAAGCTCCAGTTTTAAGTTGCATTTCTCAAAAAATAATTTAGAAAAGAAATTGTGTAAATAGATGTATGAAAACGTTTCAACTCAGAAACATGCATATAATGAACCAATTCTCATAATACTCAGCAGCTTAGATGGATTTGAGACAGTGCAGCAGAGCCAATAAACAGCAAAAGGATAAAATTAATCCCTTCAGTGATTATAACTTCTTCAATAAATCATTCATAGAGGAGTAGTGATAACTGATCACACACTGAGATATATAAGCATACCTGTACAGCTACATATCTCCATCACAACTTCACAGATAACATGCCTCAACTTGTGAGGGTTGTTGGCTTTCTACATCAAGCCTGAGCAATGTTGAGTAAGTCAAAGAATGACCCACTGGCTTGTCAATGCATTCAGTTTCAGTGCTGCTCTTACAGCCATCATCTGCAATGCAACCAGCATCATGCAACTCAACCTCAACAGGTTTTATGATCTTACCAAACAGCAGAAATGAACCAGAACCAATTTTCGGGACGTTGCTATTGTTGGTCCCAGTAAACTCTGGGCCAAATGAACGCAAACTACTTGGACTATCTGGTGATAGATCGCCAGATTGGCAGTTGCCAATGTTTAGCTCTGTTGACACAGTACTTAACATAGGCTCTGTAGTCTTCCCAAAGAAACTGCTACCCATATGCAGATGAGAGTTATCATTTAAAAAGTTGGAAAAACTTGATGGAGAAAATAGATCATGCCTGGCTCCCTGCATGCCAGCAGGAAAAGTATTATAACCCAACAATGTTTGACTCAGGTGTTCCATTGTTGAGTTAGTGAACCCTGCTATAGGGAAGTAAGGGTCTCCTTCTAAATCACTTAATGCCCCAGCTCTAAACTTTTTTGTGGGGGGGAACACTGTATGCAGTGTAGGTGTGGTGGAAATAAGTTCCACCTGCCACGGACTGATTCGCTTTGCATTCTGCAAGACCTCAGGTTCGTCCCATGTAACCTATAAGATTGAGATCATGAATGGTAAGAAGCCAACATCAGTCAGCTGAGATAGATGATAAACTATAGAATCTAGATAGCACAGTAGAAATTTTTTTGACTATGAAAAAGAAAATGTTCTCACATATAACACTATAAATATCAATTAATAAGAAACTGCAGGAAAATGATCATCCTTGGAATTTACCCAGCATATTCTAACACATCCAGATACATGCATGAAGAGAGAGATTTCCAGTAATGCTTATCAAGAATTTGAGAACACAAGTATAACCTCGTATGCAATCTGGGTACACAAGGGTTCAAGATCCATTGCGGGATAAGGTGTATCAAATTTTGCACCCTCTCTGATTCAAAGGCTTACCATTCCAAACAATGTTACTAAGTTGCCCACTTTTGGATTTTTTATTTTTTTATTTATCTAACCATAAATACCCATGTTCAATATGCTATTAATGGCAAAATTCAATCCTAAACTATACATGCATGGATGAATACTATCTATTAGTAGAACACAGAAAACAGCTCTAGATCCCTAAGCATCATGTTTCTTTCTGCACAAACTCAGCTTAAATAAGACTTCGCATTTGTAACTACTTACTTCCATATTACCTCAACATGTGTCTGATTTCCAATCTCAACTCTCCATCAAACTCTCTTATCAGCTATCAACAGTGCTTTGTTTGTATAGATGAGATGGATGGAACAGAACGAAATAGAATAGAAGGGAAATGAAACAGAACACCGATCTTAACCCATTCCAACTAAATCTTCATGCCATTCCACCCTATCCATTATATTCCATTCCATTATGTTCCATTTGATCATTAGAATTTTTTTTCCCTTTTGTGGGTCAAGACCGATCATCTGATATCCACGCAAAACATTTAACAGGGGATTGGTAAATTTTCCAGGACAGAAATACAAAAACACAGGGATTAGACTAGACAAGACAAGAAAAAAGTTGTGTCCGTTGTCCTTATCTCCAAAATATACAAGTTTGTGTCAATCGATTATTTATCACTATTTCTATCATGGGCGGTTACTTAAAGGGGCCTTATCAATTCCATGGACGCAACATATAATAACACAGCCGAAAAACAAAGCAACGGCATTCATTAGCTTAGGCAAATAGCAAACCTGAAGCATACGCCAAGGAGAACCCCTCCAAGGCCCATTATCAGGAACCGAGGCCGAAGACACCGTCCCCTGAAACCAGGTCATTCTAGAAGCATCCTCAGTCTCCACAGCCATTTTCACTCTCATTCCAGGACACCAACCCGCCTTCATTGCTGCCTCAACAGCCTCAGCCTTCACCACGAAATCCGACCACCCAGCCCTTGGATAATATACTACCTCGAACGGCATGGTCCTCGCCGCCAATTCCGCAGCCTCTGCAACCGCCTTCAACGTCACCTTCCCCCTCCCGTCCCTCGTAAACACCGGAGGATCACTGCTGTTATCCTCTTCCTCCTCTTCCTCCAGCCACGGGTCTCGATCCTCCTTCAGCACGGCAGAGAATCGCAAGGTACGCCTAATGCCGACGAACAAGGAGCCCTGGGAGTTTTTCATGAACACGACGGAGTCACCGGCGACGAGCTTCTTGTGGTTCACGAACTTGCTCCAACCGGTTGTCAGGAGGTGCCGCCGGGGGGTTCCACGGTAAATGTGACGAAAGTCCCAGGTGGCGCCGTGAACATCGGTGACGGAGAGAACCTGTACCGGCGGGTCGGCGTTGAAGTCGAGTGCGGGGAAAATGGAGTCCGCGCAGAATCTCGGCACGGAGAAGCCGCCACCGTTATTTGCGTCGGACGGGGTCAGAATCTTTGCAAACGAGGAGACCCTGTTCCCGCCAATGGAATCCGGTTCCTCCGCCGGTCGATCCTCGCTGGTGGAGGAGGAACGATCGTCGGCGGGTATGGGACTTAGCAGGAGCTTAGCGAATACCTCGTCGGAGAGGGGATCGGCGAGGAATTGTACGGAAGAGACGCGGCAAAGGACGAACGGGAGTGTGCGAATGAGAGGGTTCAGGTGATGGTGGTGGTGGTTGTTGTGGAGGGAAGGGGGGAAGGCTTGTTCAAGATGGCCCTGCGGAAAGTAGTAAACCCTAGAATGCACGGCGGGGATGTGAACGGATGCTCCGGCGCATGCACGCCAGATTTTGGGGTCGAGAGAGGCGGCCTTGGGTGGAAGGCGGCGGGGCTGCGACGGACGCATCGCAGAAGAGAGGGAAAGGGTAAGTGAGTGACAGAGTGAGTGAGTGAGTGAGTGAGTGAGTGTGTGTGGGTGTGAGAGAGAGAGAGAGAGAGAGAGAGAGAGAGAGAGAATTAGAAATGGTCAGATACAGAAAGTGAAATGCGGGAGGTTTGTTTGATTAGGGTTTATAAAAGGAAGTGTAAAAATCGTGCTTGGAATTTAATCTGTTTTGGTGCCAATATTGCTTGTTTTCGTTGGCGGAAATCGTGCCTTGGATTTAATTGCTTTTAGAGAATATTTGGTTTTCCCAAAACCATGTAATGTTGTTACAGAGATTTTTTTTTTAGTTATCTTAATTGATTAAGAACTTTTAGATTTCATATATTTTTCCAACAAATTTTTAGACTTC
>NC_029794.2:83258391-83261710 GCF_000816755.2 Arachis ipaensis
AATTTTTAGAAATATTAGAAGCAATAAAATTTTATTGAAAATTAAAATATTTTATTTAAAATTTGCTGAAATTAATTTAATCGTTTACTTTTATTTAAATTGAATTAATGTTTATGTGCAACAATTTTTTTTTCAAAGATAGATTTTATTTTACTAAAAAACAAAATAAAAATTCCTTACAAAGAGACTAATTTTTTTTATATGAAAAAGATATAAGTCTTTTTTGTTGGAAATAGAATTATTTGGTGTAATTACAAGTATGTAAATTTTTTAGGTAGAGAGTCAACACGTGAGGGATGTATTGTAACACGTGGAGGCATGTTGTCTACATGGCAATATCCTAACCAATATGTGGAGAGCCTGTTGAATAATTTTTATAATACTATAATACACTTCAAATGTCAATATTCAACCAAAAAATAATTTTCATTTCATATTAAAAATCATTTCTATTACAGGGACATCAAACATCAAAGGTAAATTAGAGATGTAAAATCGTTTTAATAAAATAATAATTTAATTTTTTGAAATAGGTTCAAAAATATAAAAATGTTCTTTTAAAAAATAAAAGTGAAATTTGAATTCAATGAATTTTTTTAAGTTAGAAAATGTATCTTTTACGAAAAATTTTTGTAAAAATGTGTACTGGTGCTTAAGCCAGCAGTATTAGCTCTAGTCTATTCGGTACCGTGTTTTAAGAAAAATAAGAATTTGAAAATTAAATTTTATTGTTTTGAAAGGACAAAAATAATTTAGAATTGAAAACCGAACGCTAATCTTAAAAGTTTTGGCTCAAAATGTTTCAAACAGACCTAAAAAACTAACGAGTTGGACCGGACCCAAATTGGGCCCAAGCCCAACTTATATAAGTCCTTTAATGAGGATTTGCATCCTCATTTCAGCACCAAAGAGAGAGAAACGCGGATTGAGAGAGCGGAGAGGGTGGTACTATTCATCACCATCTTTCGAGAGTCATAACTTGAGTTACGGAGCTCTGATTGATGAGCCATTTGCGGCCACGCGAAACTCTTATTGAGATCTCCGTTTCTAGCTAGGCATTGTTGGTAAGAGATCAAAACTAAAGCTCTAATTTCCTGCCTTAACTTTTGTGCATTTTTTGTTATAGTTTTTTAATAGATTTTGTGATTTTGTTTGTTTATGGGTGATCTAGCATTGGTATATTGTTGGGTTTTGTCCCTAATCTCATTGGATAAGGTAAAGTCTCACTAAACCTTTGTGTTTAGTTGTTTTAGTGAACCTTAAGTTTTGATTTTCACATATATATGTTGTTAGTTTGAGCTTTGGTGCTTGTTGGAGTTGCCTTAACTTTTTGGAAGCTTGTGGGATCTAAGTTTTGGTGTGTTATGCATATTGGAGATCGGCAAAGGTATGATTTTGGTTTCTTTTATGTAATATGTAATACTTATGAACACTTAGGCTAGTAGACTTTAGGATAGGATTGAATTGATTGTTGAAAATTGTTGAATTGATAATGTATGTTGGCATTGTTGATTTTCATGAATTGTGATGTTGAACTTTGATGTTGCGGTTGATTATTGAAATTGAAGTTGAGAATGATGACTTTGAGTGTTGATAATATATTGTGAAGCTTATTGATGTTGATAAATGATGAGGGTAGGAAAATGATGCTTTGAGCGTAATAATTGAGAATTGGAGAAATGTAAATGATTGGGTGAAATTAGTGAAATTGCATTTTTCTAAGTTAGGAAATGATGAAAAGGTATAAGAATACGATTTAGGTACATTAGGTCTATTTTGAATGTGGAATAAGTGATTTTGGATTGAGAGTTTGGTAAAATTGAGGTTTAGAGATTTTTAGTAAAAATGAATTTTTGACGAAATTTGGCGGATCATATCTTGAGTTTTGGTGCACGAAATTGTGATTCACACTTTTCACAACTCCGTACAACTAACCAGCAAGTGCACTGGGTCGTCCAAGTAATACCTTACGTGAGTAAGGGTCGATCCCACGGAGATTGTTGGCTTGAAGCAATCTATCGTTACCTTGTAAATCTTAGTCAGGAGATTAATTATGATTATCAGTTTGAATTGCGAAAAATAAAAGAGCATGAAATAAATACTTGTTATGCAGTAATGGAGAATATGTTGGAGTTTTGGAGATGATTTGTCTTCTGAATCTCTGCTTTCCCCCTGTCTTCTTTTTCACGTACGCAAGGTTCCTCCTATGGCAAGCTGTGTGTTGGTGGATCACCGTTGTCAATGGCTACCATCCGTCCTCTCAGTGAAAATGGTCCAGGTGCGCTGTCACCGCACGACTAATCATCTGTCGGTTCTCACTCATGCTGGAATAGGATCCATTGATCCTTTTGCATCTGTCACTATGCCCAACAATCGCGAGTTTGAAGCTCGTCACAGCCATTCAATCCTTGAATCCTACTCGGAATACCACAGACAAGGTTTAGACTTTCCGGATTCTCATGAATGCCGCCATCAATTCTAGCTTATACCACGAAGATTCTGATTAAGGAATCCAAGAGATACTCATTCAATCGAAGGTAGAACGGGAGTGGTTGTTAGGCACGCGTTCATAGATTGAGAATGGTGATGAGTGTCACGGATCATCACATTCATCATATTGAAGTGCGAATGAACATCTTAGATAGAAACAAGCGTGTTTGAATAGAAAATAGAAATAATTGCATTAATTCATCGAGACACAGTAGAGCTCCTCACCCCCAACAATGGAGTTTAGAGACTCATGCCGTCAAAGAGTACAAAGTTCAGATCTAAAAATGTCATGAGGTCTAAAATAAATCTCTAAAAGTTGTTTAAATACTAAACTAGTAACCTAGGTTTACAGAAAATGAGTAAACTAAGATAAATAGTGATGAAATCCACATCTGGGGCCCCCTTGGTATGTGCTGGGGCTGAGACTTGAGCTTTACACGTGCCTAGGCTGTTTCTAGAGTTAAACGCTAGGTTGTAACCTGTTTCTGGCATTTAACTCCAACTTGTAACCTGTTTCTGGCGTTTAACGCCAGAATGCAACATGGAACTGGCGTTAAACACCAGTTTACGTCGTCTACCCTTGAGCAAAGTATAGACTATTATATATTGCTGGAAAGCCCTAGATGTCTACTTTCCAACGCAATTGAGAGCGCGCCAATTGGAATTCTGTAGCTCCAAAAAGTTCATTCCGAGTGCAGGGATGTCAGAATCCAATAGCATCAGCAGTCCTTTTTCAGCCTGAATCAGATTTTTGCTCAGCTCCCTCAATTTCAGCCAGAAATTACCTGAAATCACAGAAAAACACACAAACTAATAGTAAAGTCCAGAA
>NC_029794.2:83266074-83268746 GCF_000816755.2 Arachis ipaensis
CCGCTCAGTCTCAAGTTTTCACTTGACACCTTCACGCCACAAGCACATGGTTAGGGACAGCTTGGTTTAGCCGCTTAGGCCAGAATTTTATTCCTTTAGGCCCTCCTATCCACTGATGTTCAAAGCCTTGGATCCTTTTTATTACCCTTGCCTTTTGGTTTTAAGGGCTATTGGCTTTTTGCTCTTGCCTTTTGGTTTAAAGAGCTTTTGACTTTTTCTGCTTGCTTTTTCTTTTTCTTGCTCTCTTTTTTTTCGCATTCCGTGGTCCTAAGCACTCTATTTTCTAGTATTATCACCGGATACATACATGCCACAGACACATAACTGGGTGAACCTTTTCAGATTGTGACTCAGCTTTGCTAAAGTCCCCAATTAGAGGTGTCCAAGGTTCTTAAGCACACTCTGTTTTTGCTTTGGACCTCGACTTTAACCGCTCAGTCTCAAGTTTTCACTTGACACCTTCACGCCACAAGCACATGGTTAGGGACAGCTTGGTTTAGCCGCTTAGGCCAGAATTTTATTCCTTTAGGCCCTCCTATCCACTGATGTTCAAAGCCTTGGATCCTTTTTATTACCCTTGCCTTTTGGTTTTAAGGGCTATTGGCTTTTTGCTCTTGCCTTTTGGTTTAAAGAGCTTTTGACTTTTTCTGCTTGCTTTTTCTTTTTCTTGCTCTCTTTTTTTTCGCATTTTTTTTCTGCAAGCTTTGTTCTTCACTGCTTTTTCTTGCTTCAAGAATCATTTTTATGATTTTTCAGGTTATCAAATAACATTTGTCCTTTTTCATCATTCTTTCAAGAGCCAACAATTTTAACATTCATAGACAACAAATTCAAAAGACATATGCACTGTTCAAGCATTCATTCAGAAAACTAAAAGTATTGCCACTACATCAAAATAATTAAACTATTTTAAAATTCGAAATTCATGTACTTCTTTTTCTTTTTCAGAAAACATTTTTCATTTAAGAAAGGTGATGGATTCATAGGACATTCATATCTTTAAGACATAGACACTTAGATACTAGTGATCATGTAATAAGACCCAAACATAAATAAACATAAAGCATAGTAAACGAAAAACAGAGAAATGAGAACAAGGAGATTAAGGAACGGGTCCACCTTAGTGAGGGTGGCGTTTTCCTCTTCTTGAAGAACCAATGGTGCTCTTGAGCTCCTCTATGTCTCTTCCTTGTCTTTGTTGCTCCTTCCTCATAGCTCTTTGATCTGGAGTCAAATGCTCTACCACTGAACTATGGACCCTTGAGATGAACCTCTCCATCTCTCATGACTCGGGGGTGGAAGCAACTGCCTTTCTTTTCCTTTTTCTAGAGGTTTCTCCAGCCTTAGGTGCCATAAATGGTTATGGAAAAATAAAAAGCAACGCTTTTTTCCACACCAAACTTAAAAGGTTTGCTCGTCCTCGAGTAAAAGAAGATAGAAGAGAGTAGAAGGAGAAGTGGAGGAGAAGGAGTTGTGTGAATGGGTGGGTATGGAAGGGGAATGGTTTGAATTGGAATGGTGAGGTAGGTGGGGATCCTGTGGGGTCCACAGATCCTGAGGGGTCAAGGACTTAGCATCCCTGCTCCATTGAGGCATGCAAAACGCCCTTAGTGTGCAATCCTGGCATTTAACGCCAGACTGTTGCTTGTTTCTGGCGTTAAACGCCAGCTTTTCCCCTTTCTTGGTGTTGAACGCCAACTTGGTGCTTGTTTCTGGCATTTAACGCCAGCTTGATGCTTCTTTCTGGCGTTAAACGCCAGTCTGATGCTTCTTACTGGCGTTTAAACGCCAGTAAGCTCTTCCTTCAGGGTGAGCTGTTTTAATGCTGTTTTTTACTTTGCTTTGATTTCTGTGACTCCACATGATCATTATCCTAAAGAAAACATAAAATAAAAATGGAAAACAGAAAATTAACATAGATAAGTAAAAATTGGGTTGCCTCCCAATAAGCGCTTCTTTATTGTCAATAGCTTGACAGTAAGCTCTCATGGAACCTCACAGATAATCAGAGCAAGGTTGGGGCCTCTCAACACTAAACTTAGAGTTTGAATGTGGGGGTTTTATTTGACTCTATATTGAGAGAAGCTTTTCATGCTTCCTCTCCATGGTTATAGAAGGAGAACCTTGTGTCTTATAGTTTGCAATGTCTGCAAACCATAGAGCTTCCTGAATAGCAAACAATTGCTCATCCGGAAAGGTTTCAGAGATCTCAGTAGGAGGGAGGGATGCTCCTGCTACTGGTTCTACCCGGGACAGGTGATCAGCTACTTGATTCTCTGTCCCTTTTCTGTCTCTTATTTCTATATCAAACTCTTGCAGAAGCAACACCCATCTTATGAGCCTGGGCTTTGAATCCTGCTTTGTGAGTAGATATTTAAGAGCAGCATGGTCAGTGTACACAATCACTTTTGATCCTACTAAGTATGATCTAAACTTGTCAATGGCATAAACCACTGCAAGCAGCTCTTTTTTTGTGGTTGTGTAATTTTTCTAGGCATCATTTAAAACACGGCTAGCATAATAAATGACATGCAGAAGCTTGTTATGCCTCTGTCCCATTGTTATGCCCAATACTGCACCAATGGCATGGTCACTGGCATCACACATTAGTTCCAAAGGTAATGTCCAATCTGGTGCAGAAATAACTGATAACTGGTCCAGCTTAGCTTTCA
>NC_029794.2:83269896-83277616 GCF_000816755.2 Arachis ipaensis
AGAACAAGTGATAGATGGTTAAGACAGGAGCTAAATGAGTCTCCAAATACTGAGAAGTCATCCATGAAGACTTCCAAAAATTTCTCTACCATATCAGAGAAGATAGAAAGCATGCACCTCTGAAAGGTTGCAAGTGCATTGCACAGACCAAAAGGCATTCTTCTGTATGCAAATACTCCAGATGGACATGTGAATGCTATTTTCTCTTGGTCCTGAGGATCTACTGCAATTTGGTTGTAACCTGAATAGGCATCCAAAAAGTAGTAGTATTCATGACCTGCTAGTCTTTCTAGCATCTGGTCTATGAATGGTAAAGGAAAGTGATCCTTCCTGGTGGCTGTATTGAGCCTTCTGTAGTCAATACATATACGCCACCCTGTAACTGTTCTTATAGGAACCAGTTCATTTTTTTCATTATGAACCACTGTCATACCTCCCTTCTTAGGGACAACATGGACAGGACTCACCCAGGGGCTATCAAAAATAGGATAAATAATCCCAGCCTCTAGTAACTTAGTGACTTCTTTCTGCACCACCTCATTCATGGCGGGATTTAGCCGCCTTTGTGGTTGAACCACTAGCATAGCATCATCCTCCAATAGGATCTTGTGCATGCATCTGGCTGGGCTAATGCCCTTAAGATCACTTATGGACCACCCAAGAGCTGTCTTATGTGTCCTTAGCACCTGAATTAGTGCTTTCTCTTCCTGTGGCTCTAAAGCAGAGCTTATGATTACAGGAAAAGTGTCACCTTCTCCCAGAAATGCATATTTCAGGAATGGTGGTAGTGGTTTGAGCTCGGGTTTAGGAGGTTTTTCCTCTTCCTGAGGAATTTTCAGAGGTTCTTTTATTTCCTCTGGTTCCTCCAGATCAGGCTGAACATCTTTAAAAATGTCCTCTAGCTCTGATTCGAGACTCTCAGTCATATTGACCTCTTCCACCAGGGAGTCAATAATATCAACGCTCAGGCAGTCGTCTGATATGTCTGGATGTTGCATAGCTTTGACAACATTCAACTTAAACTCATCCTCATTGACTCTCAGGGTTATCTCCCCTTTTTGGACGTCAATGAGGGTTCGTCCAGTTGCTAGGAATGGTCTTCCTAGAATGAGAGTTGCACTCTTGTGCTCCTCCATTTCCAGCACTACAAAGTCAGTAAGGAATGAAAATGGCCCAACCTTGACAATCATGTCCTCAATTATGCCTGATGGGTATTTAATGGAGCCATCAGCAAGTTGAAAATAGATCCGGGTTAGTTTGACCTCTTCAGTCAAGCCAAGCTTTCTGATAGTGGATGCAGGGATTAGGTTGATGCTTGCCCCAAGATCACATAAAGCTGTCTTGGTGCAATTACCCTCTAATATGCATGGTATCATAAAACTCCCGGGATCTTTAAGCTTTTCTGGGAAACTTTTTAGAATGACTGCACTACATTCTTCAATGAGGAGAACTCTTTCAGTTTCTCTCCAATCCTTCTTATGACTCAAGATATCTTTCATGAACTTGGCATAAGAGGGTATTTGCTCAAGTGCCTCTGCAAACGGAATCTTTATTTCAAAAGTCCTGTGATAGTTTACAAAGCGGGCAAATTGCTTATCCTGTTCCTCTTGGCGAAGTTTTTAAGGATAAGGCATCTTGGCTTTGTATTCCTCAACCTTGGTTACTGCAGGTTTATTTCCTACAGAAGTGGTTGGAGAAGCATTTTTAGAGCGGTTGTTATCAGCACTTGTGTGTGTCTGATCCCTTACTGGCGTTTGAATGCCAGGGTTGGAAGCTTGATTGGTGTTGGACGCCAACTTCCTACCTGTTTCTGGCGTTTGAACGCCAGAACTGAGCTTCCATTGGACGTTTGACGCCAGCTCCTTGCCTGTTCCTGGCGTTTGAATGCCAGAACTGCGCATGGGTTGGGTGTTTAACGCCAACCATGCATTCTTTTCTGGTGTTTGAACGCCAGAGTTGTTCCTCTCTGGGCCCTTACTGTCCTCAGAGGGATTTTGGATAATATTTTGCTCATCCTCTGTCAGTTGTTCTTTTCTTGGCTTTCTGCTGCTCTGAAGTGAGGTATTTAATGTTTTCCCACTTCTTAATTGAACTGCCTGGCACTCTTCTGTTATCTGCTTTGATAACTGCTGTTTTGTCTGATTCAATTGTGCCTCCATATTTTTATTAGCATTTTTAGTGTCTTGTAGCATCTCCTTGAATTCTGCTAGCTGTTTTGTTAGAAAGCACAATTGTTGATTGAGTTCAGCAACTTGTTCTGGAGGACCAAGTTCAGTAGACACTGCTTTGGCTTCTTCTTTTATAGAGGACCTACTACTTATGTACAGATGCTGATTTCTAGCAACTATATCAATAAGCTCTTGAGCCTCTTCAATAGTTTTTCTCATGTGTATAGATCCATCAGCTGAGTGGTCTAGAGATATCTGAGCTCTTTCTGTAAGTCCATAGTAGAAGATGTCTAATTGCACCCACTCTGAAAACATTTCAGAGGGGCATTTCCTTAGCATCCCTCTGTACCTCTCCCAGGCATTATAAAGGGATTCATCATCCTCTTGTTTAAAGCTTTGGATGTCCAGCCTTAGTTGTGTCATCCTTTTTGGAGGGAAATATTGATTCAGGAATTTGTCTGATAATTATTTCCATGTTCTTATGCTTGTTGTGGGTTGGTTATTTAACCACCTTTTAGCTTGATCTTTTACAGCAAACAAAAATAGTAACAGCCTGTATACATCCTGATCTACCTCCTTGTCATGCATTATGTCAGCAATTTGCAAGAACTGCACCAGAAACTCAATAGGTTCTTCCTGTGGAAGACCGGAATACTGGCAATTTTGCTGCACCATGACAATGAGCTGAGGATTTAGCTCAAAACTGCTTGCTTTGATGGGAGGCATACAGATGCTACTCCCATATGCAGCAGTAATGGGGTTAGTATATGACCCCAGAGTCCTTCTGGAGTGTTCATTTTCACTTAGGTCCATGATGGAGAAAGGGAGATGATGCGGATTGCAAATAAAATTTTTTTTTTGAATACTGATAATTCGAAAATGCACAAGAAAAACAAGAAAAAGTCACCAAACAAGAAAAACTAAAGATCAAGCAAGGAAAATAAACAAGAACAACTTGAAGATTAAGAAAGAACAATGAACACAAATTTGAAAATTTAAAAGGAAATAAAAACATGCAATTGACACCAAACTTAAAATATGAAACTAAACTCAAATAGAAAAGCTCAATTATTAGTTTATAAAAATTTTCGAAAAAATTAAAAAGAGAAAATAAGGATTAGAGAAAAAAAATTTTCAACCAAAAACAATAATAGAAGACTCTAAACCAAAAAAGAAAAATTTTTCCTAATCTAAGCAACAAAATAAACCGTCAGTTGTCCAAACTCGAACAATTCTCAGCAACGGCACCAAAAACTTGGTGCACGAAATTGTGATTCACACTTTTCACAACACCGCACAACTAACCAGCAAGTGCACTGGGTCGTCCAAGTAATACCTTACGTGAGTAAGGATCGATCCCACGAAGATTGTTGGCTTGAAGCAATCTATGGTTACCTTGTAAATCTTAGTCAGGAGATTAATTATGATTATCAGTGTGAATTGAGAAAAATAAAAGAGCATGAAATAAATACTTGTTATGCAGTAATGGAGAATATGTTGGAGTTTTGGAGATGCTTTGTCTTCTGAATCTCTGCTTTTCCCCTGTCTTCTTCTTCACGCACGCAAGGTTCCTCCTATGGCAAGCTGTGTGTTGGTGGATCACCGTTGTCAATGGCTACCATCCGTCCTCTCAGTAAAAATGGTCCAAGTGTGCTGTCACCGCACGGCTAATCATCTGTCGGTTCTCACTCATGCTGGAATAGGATCCATTGATCCTTTTACGTCTGTCACTACGCCCAACCCTTGTGAGGTTGAAGCTCGTCACAGTCATTCAATCCCTGAATCCTACTCGGAATACCACAGACAAGGTTTAGACTTTCCGGATTCTCAAGAATGCTGCCAATGGATTCTAGCTTATACCACGAAGATTCTGATTAAGGAATCCAAGAGATACTCATTCAATCGAAGGTAGAACAGGAGTGGTTGTCAGGCACGCGTTCATAGATTGAGAATGGTGATGAGTGTCACGGATCATCACATTCATCATATTGAAGTGCGAATGAACATCTTAGATAGAAACAAGCGTGTTTGAATAGAAAACATAAATAATTGCATTAATTCATCGAGACACAGCAGAGCTCCTCACCCCCAACAATGAATTTTAGAGACTCATGCCGTCAAAGAGTACAAAGTTTAGATCTAAAAATGTCATGACGTCTAAAATAAATCTCTAAAAGTTGTTTAAATACTAAATTAGTAACCTAGGTTTACAGAAAATGAGTAAACTAAGATAGATAGTGCAGAAATCCACTTCCGGGGCCTACTTGGTGTGTGCTGGGGCTGAGACTTGAGCTTTACACGTGCCTAGGCTGTTTCTAGAGTTAAACTCCAAGTTGTAACCTGTTTCTGGCATTTAACGCCAGAATGCAACATGGAACTGGCGTTAAACGCCAGTTTACGTCATCTATCCTTGAGCAAAGTATGGACTATTATATATTGCTGGAAAGCCCGGGATGTCTACTTTCTAACGCAATTGAGAGCGCGCCAATTGGAATTCTGTAGCTCCAAAAAATCCATTCCGAGTGCAGGGAGGTCAGAATCCAACAACATCAGCAGTCATTTTTCATCCTGAATCAGATTTTTGCTCAGCTCCCTCAATTTCAGCCAGAAATTACCTGAAATCACAGAAAAACACACAAACTCATAGTAAAGTCCAAAAATGTGATTTTTATTTAAAAACTAATAAAAATATAATAAAAGTGACTAAAACATATTAAAAACTACCTAAAAATAATTCCAAAAAGTGTATAAATTATCCGCTCATCAAGTTTCAATTTTTAAAATTGAATGAATTTTGTATCAAATTAAAGATAATTCAAAAAGCTTTAAAACGGTATAGATTTCGTAGAAATAGAAATTTTGTAGAAAAAGGTATTGTAAAAACCGGAGTTTTCACGTAAAAAATTGTTTTAATAAAATAATAATTTAATTGCCTGAAATAAGTTCAAAAATATAAAAATTTTATTTTAAAAAAATAAAGGTAAAATTTGAATTCAATGAATTTTTCTGAGTTGAAAAATGTATATTTTGCGAAAGATTTTTGTAAAAATGTGTACCGGTGCTTAAGCCGGCAGTACTGGCTCTAGTCTGTCTGGTACCGTCTTTTAAGAAAAATAAGATTTTTGAAAATTGAATTTATTATTTTGAAAGGATAAAAATAATTTAGAATTGAAAATCGGGCGCTAATCTTAAAGGTTTTGGCCCAAAGTGAGCCAAATAGACTAAAACGCTAACAGGTTAGACCGGACCTAAACTGGATCTAAGGCCCAACATATATATGTATGTTTAATGAGCTCTCAGCTCATTTTTGCCCTAAAACAAAGAAAAGGACGCTGATTGAGAAGAGAGGAGAGGTGAGGGTGTGGTCACTATTCACAACCACCTTCCGGTGATCATAACTTGAGCTACGGTGCTTTGATTGATGAGCCGTTTGCGGCCATGCGAAGCTCTCATCGAGCTCTTCGTTCTTAGATAAGCTTTATTGGTAAGAAATCGAAACTCAAGTTCCAGTTTCCAGACTTAATAATTCTACATTTTTGGGTTCGGTTTTTGAGTAAGTTTTGTGATTTTGGTCGTTTAGGGGTGATCTAGCATTGGAATATTATTGGGGTTTGCCCTAATCTCGTGGGTAAGGTAAGGTAAGGTTTTACTAAACCCTTGTGTTTAATTGTTTTGTGAACCTTAGGTTTGATGTTGGTATGTTTTATGATGGTAGATTGAGTTTTAGTGTTTGTTAGAGTTGGTTTGAAGCTTTGGATCGAGCTTGGTGGCTTCATTTTAGTATTTGGTGCATTTTGGGAATTGGTGATGAGCGAATATTTTATACGCTTTTTGACATCATTTTCATCTAGTTTTTAGTAGTTTTTATTTAGTTTTTATTGAGTTTTTATAGGTTTTAGTGTTAAATTCACATTTTTGGATTCTACTATGAGTTTTTGTGTTTTTGGGAAATTTCAGGTATTTTCTAGCTGAAATTGAGGAGCTGGTATTTTCTGGCTGAAATTGAGGAGTTGGAGCAGAAGTCTGATTCAGAGACAGAGAAAGCACTGCAGAAGTTGTCCGGATCTGACCTGCCTACATTCAGAAGTGATTTTCTGGAGTCTAGAGCTACCAAATGGAGCGCTATCAACAACTATAGAAAGTTGACTTCCAGAGCTTTCCAGAAATATATAATAGTTCATACTTTGCTTTTTGCTTTGAAGCCCAAAACTGGCGTCCAACGCCAGCTTCCTGCCCCCTTCCAAGTATCCAGCGCCCAAAGAGCATAGCCCAGCGTCCAAAGGCCCGGAGAGGACCCCCTAGCAAGCATTCCACGCCCAAGGAGCCTCATAGCACGTGGATATCATTAAAGCTCAGCCCAAACACACACCAAGTGGGCCTAAAAAGTTGATTTTAGCACTAAATATACTATTTTACCCTTACTAGTCATCTGTTTAGTATTTAAGGAATCTTTTTTATGTAATTCAGGAGACTTTAGAACCTTTTACACCTCCCGCTAAGAGAGGTCTGCCATATTCATGTTTTTTCATGTTTTTACCTTCAGTGTGAGTTTCTAAACCTCTAGGGTTGAGGGGAGGAGTCCTATTGAGTCCTATGAAGTAATAAAAGTATTATTTCTTCTTCTTCGATCTGTGTTTGATCTATTGATGCACCACTATTTCGTGGTATATTTTATGCTTAATTGAGTAGATTTTATCAACTTTTGCATTTTTATTCAATGAAATAGTATGGTTTCATGACTTTCTCCTAATATGTGCTTAAGTGTGAAAACATGCTTTTTAGGCCCTTAATTGGTTAATTTTAATTCACCTTTGATTCTACTAGATGTCTTGATATGTTTGTTAGTGAATTCAGGTTGAAAAGGCTAGGAATGGATCAAAGGAGTGAAGAGAAAAGCATGCAAAGTGAAGAAATCATGGAAAATCAAGGATTTGGGATGCACTCATCGACGCGCACGCGTAGCAGACATGCACGCGTGGAATTGAAGTCTCATGGTGAAGTAGGAAGTTTATTCAGGTTAGGTGGGAAGTTTAGATTAATCAAAGATTCAAATTCTAGTCCACTTAGCCATATGCATCCTACCTTGACCCTAACCCCATTACAACCTTATGAAAAGACCTCATGATATATGTATACATGCATTGAATAATTATTGATTGTTAGATGAAAAACAAATCTTGGAAAGCATGATTAGAGGAGAATTGAGTGAATCAACCCTATACACTTGAGCGATTAGAGCGGATACACATCCGGTGAGGGTTCGATTGCTCAATTACATGTTTTCACCTATGATCAATTCTTTTCTTGCAAGTTTGTAAAATCTTTGATAACTCAATTCAATTGTGGTTTGGCTTGGTTGTTAATACCCTTAACCCTTATGCTTATATTGGTTTTCTTGAAGATTGATTTATTTTGACCAAGTAGTTGCATTCAATTAGATATATTGCATTTATATAGGTTGCATTTAAGTAGTTTACATTGAATAAATGATAGTACCCTTTGCCTCTTTCTTGATTTAAGCATGAGGACATGCTTAGTTTAAGTGTGGGGAG
>NC_029794.2:83279531-83312285 GCF_000816755.2 Arachis ipaensis
TTGTGTTTTTGTATAATTTCAGGTATTTTCTGGCTGAAATTGAGGAGTTGGAGCAGAAGTCTGATTCAGAGACAGAGAAAGCACTGCAGAAGTTGTCCGGATCTGACCTGCCTACATTCAGAAGTGATTTTCTGGAGCTACAGAAGTCCAAATGGAGCGCTATCAACAACTATAGAAAGTTGACTTCCAGAGCTTTCCAGAAATATATAATAGTTCATACTTTGCTTTGGATTAGAAAGCCCAAAACTGGCGTCCAACGCCAGCTTCCTGCCCCCTTCCAAGTATCCAGCGCCCAAAGAGCATAGCCCAGCGTCCAAAGGCCCGGAGAGGACCCCCTAGCAAGCATTCCACGCCCAAGGAGCCTCATAGCACGTGGATATCATTAAAGCTCAGCCCAAACACACACCAAGTGGGCCTAAAAAGTTGATTTTAGCACTAAATATACTATTTTACCCTTACTAGTCATCTGTTTAGTATTTAAGGAATCTTTTTTATGTAATTCAGGAGACTTTAGAACCTTTTACACCTCCCGCTAAGAGAGGTCTGCCATATTCATGTTTTTTCATGTTTTTACCTTCAGTGTGAGTTTCTAAACCTCTAGGGTTGAGGGGAGGAGTCCTATTGAGTCCTATGAAGTAATAAAAGTATTATTTCTTCTTCTTCGATCTGTGTTTGATCTATTGATGCACCACTATTTCGTGGTATATTTTATGCTTAATTGAGTAGATTTTATCAACTTTTGCATTTTTATTCAATGAAATAGTATGGTTTCATGACTTTCTCCTAATATGTGCTTAAGTGTGAAAACATGCTTTTTAGGCCCTTAATTGGTTAATTTTAATTCACCTTTGATTCTACTAGATGTCTTGATATGTTTGTTAGTGAATTCAGGTTGAAAAGGCTAGGAATGGATCAAAGGAGTGAAGAGAAAAGCATGCAAAGTGAAGAAATCATGGAAAATCAAGGATTTGGGATGCACTCATCGACGCGCACGCGTAGCAGACATGCACGCGTGGAATTGAAGTCTCATGGTGAAGTAGGAAGTTTATTCAGGTTAGGTGGGAAGTTTAGATTAATCAAAGATTCAAATTCTAGTCCACTTAGCCATATGCATCCTACCTTGACCCTAACCCCATTACAACCTTATGAAAAGACCTCATGATATATGTATACATGCATTGAATAATTATTGATTGTTAGATGAAAAACAAATCTTGGAAAGCATGATTAGAGGAGAATTGAGTGAATCAACCCTATACACTTGAGCGATTAGAGCGGATACACATCCGGTGAGGGTTCGATTGCTCAATTACATGTTTTCACCTATGATCAATTCTTTTCTTGCAAGTTTGTAAAATCTTTGATAACTCAATTCAATTGTGGTTTGGCTTGGTTGTTAATACCCTTAACCCTTATGCTTATATTGGTTTTCTTGAAGATTGATTTATTTTGACCAAGTAGTTGCATTCAATTAGATATATTGCATTTATATAGGTTGCATTTAAGTAGTTTACATTGAATAAATGATAGTACCCTTTGCCTCTTTCTTGATTTAAGCATGAGGACATGCTTAGTTTAAGTGTGGGGAGATTTGATGCACCACTATTTCGTGGTACATTTTATGCTTAATTTAGGTGGATTTTATCCACTTTTCCCACATTTATTCAATGAAATGGCATGGTTTCATGATTTCTTCCTAAATTGTGCTTAAGTGTGAAAACATGTTTTTTAGGCCCTTAATTTGCTAATTTTAATTCACCTTTGATTCCACTAGATGCCTTGATGAATTTGTTGAGTGATTTCAGGTTTAAAAGGCTACGAATGGATCAAAGGAATAAAGAGGAAAGCATGCAAAGTGGAGAAATCATGGAAAATCAAGGATTTGGAGTGCTTACACCGACGCGCACGCGTAGTAGACGCGCACGCGTGGAACGTAAAATGCCAAGCGACGCATACGCGTCGATGCTCGCACGTGACTTCATTAAAGTGAAAATGCTGGGGGCGATTTCTGGGCTTCCCAGGCCCAAATCCAACTCAGTTTCTGAGCTATTACATGCAGAAATCAAGAGGAGTCAAGGGGGGAGGGAATCACATAGTTTTTAGTTTAGATGTAGTTTCTAAAGAGAGAAGCTCTTTCTTCTCTCTAGAATTAGGTTAGATGTAGATTAGGATTTCTTAGATCTAGGTTTAATTCATGCTTTGATTTACTTTTCTTTTACAATTTCTTGTTCTTCTACCTTTGCTTTCTCTAGTTTAGCATTTTATTCTTGTAACTGTTTACTTTGTTGTTGATGCACTCTTGTTCCTTCTATTTTCCTTTTAATGTAATTTATATTTTGATTTCCTTTATTGTTGATTTGCTTTATTATTGTTAATTCCTTGCAATTAGTAGTTGTAGATTTACTTTTCTTGCAATTTTATCTTGCTTTCTTTTTATGCCTTCCAAGTGTTTGACAAAATGCTTGAAAGGATGTTAGAGTAGATTTTTGTGTTCTTGGCTTGGGATGGTAATTTAGGTGAACTTGAGTTACTAATGTCCAAGTGTTGATAGTTGGTGTCCATTGACTCTAGCTTTCCCTAAAGTAATTAGCGAGAAGGTTAGGACTTATGGATTAGGATTAATATAGTCCATTTGACTTTCTTCCACTTGTTAGAGGATGACTTAATGGAATTAATCCTTGCAATTATCATATTGTGGTTAGTAATAAGGATATAGATCTTTAACCATCAACCCTTGCTAAGACCTTTTTACATTTGAGTTTCATTTACTTTCTTGCCATCTATCTTTCATGTTCCTTATTCAAAACCTCAAAATATGCATCTCATAACCAATAACAAGAACACTTCCCTGCAATTCCTTTGAGAGACGACCCGAGATTTGAATACTTTGGTTATTATTTTTATTGGAGTTTGTTACTTGTGACAACCAAATTTTTGCATGAAAGGATTCTTTGTTGGTTTAGAAACTATACTTGCAACGAGGTTTCAATTGTGAAATTCTATACCACCAAAATTTTCTTCATCAAAATGGTGCCGTTGCTGGGGAATTGCAATTGTGTGCCTTGTTATTGGTTATTGTACATATGTTAATATTGTGAATAGTTTGTTATTTTGTTGATTTGCTTGTTTGAGTTAGTAGTTAGATTTTATCTCCTTGTTTTTATGCTTTTTGTTTTTGTTTCTATACTATGAATTCTCATCCCTTTAGCTATGAGTTTGGTTACAACTATGTTGTAGGAAGTGGAGATTACAATGACAATATGCATCAAGGATGAAACAATCAAAGGTGGGAGGAGCCTCAAGCATATGCTCAACCTTCTTGGCAACAACCTCCTCCGGTCTCATATAGGTATAACTCTAATCCTTATGCATATCAATCTAGTGGATGTGGTAGTCTTCATTATACTTGTCAACAACCATCACCACATACCTATGAACCTCATCCTCAACATAGCCCTCAACCATACTCACAAGCCTCTTTTCACCAAATACCTTCCTATGACCCTCATCCATCATATAATCAATCACCTTTACCTCATCCTTGTGACCATTATGTAAGAAAATCCTTAGAGCCACCACAATTCCAACATCAATACTCCCAAGAACCATACAATTCATATACACCACTTCCATATTTCCATCAAGAAGAACCACCTTCCTATTATGAATTCTTTCTCTAAAATGATGAACCCTTCTATCCACCCCAAGCCCCAATGGATGACTCTCTCACTTTATTCCTTCAAAGGCAAGAAGAGATAAAGAGGGAGGTACTAGAATCCACGACCACCTTGATAGAGGTGGTAAACTGATTAGCCTCCCAATGTTTGAGCACTCAAGGAACTCCTATGGCTACATGTGGAGAATCAATTGAAGAGCGTAGCATGAAGGAGAGATTGGAAACTCTGGTGAGGGATGAGGAGTTAGATTTTGTATTAGAGCAATTGGAGGAAGCTATGATTATTATTGAAGAGGAAGAAGTGGTTGAAGACTTAGGAGATGTGGAAAGTCCATGGGAATGTAGCATCATGGAGCCCTCTTCCACGAAACTTGAAATTGATGTTACGGAGGGCGTACAACCTCCAAAGCATATCATGGTCAAAGATTTTGAAGAGGTTTATCAAGAGATAGATTCAATCATTGATGAATTCTTGTCTACAATGGAATCCTCTCCTACGGGACTTGAAATAGAGATCAAAGAAGAGGCACAACCTCCCATGCCTTTGGTAAGCAATGAAGAAGAGATTAAATTGGAAGAAAGCTACCAAGAGGAAGAGTTTGAAATTGAAGAATCTTTCCTAGAGGTGGAGGTAAACAAGGAAGAATACAAGGGAGTGAAGCTTGCAAGACTAATGGAAACACCTCTCCCCAAGCCATCACCATCCATTCTTTCATTCAAGTGGGTAAATCTCTCATCTCTAAGCTTTATGATTCCACTTGAATATGGTTTGCTTGAGACAGATGTGAAACATAGAGCTCTTTGTGGCTTTAAGAACAAAAGGGAGATGGTTAGTGGTTGGCATTGTAAATCAAAGTTCATGATGGTTACATGTTCAAGGCTTAATTGCAAGGGTTAGTGTAGAACTAGATTGCTTGGGTCTAGGACGATGTTTGGTCGCTTAAGTGAGAATTCTAAGGTCATGCCACTCAAATGAAATAATGATGATCAATTTGAAGATGGGTGTAGAAACGAGATATGAGATCCGGGAATACATGAGGATCAATTTTGGGAGCCCTTAGCTTGTGAAGAACTCCATCAAGGCTTGGAGTTATTAATTTTGAAGAATGGAGCTCATTGGAAGTACAAGCATTGGTGGATGTTCAAGGATGAGTTCAAGCACAAGCCACCTTGACAAGGAGCTCTCCATAAGTCCAACTTAAGAACAATAAAAAAAAAGTACTAGGTGGGAAACACCCCACCATGGTAACATCTTTTCATTTTCTCTTTTGTAAATATTAGTAAAACTAGTTTCATTTCATGTTTTGTTTAGTTTGTTGAGGTTATTTAGTAGTCTAGTATGTTAAATAAGGTTTTATGGTGTTTTGGTAGCTGTTTGGAGGTTTGAAATGCTTGGTTTGGTGCAAGAACTTGAAAAAATTTTGAAAAACAGAGCACCAACCCACGCGTACGCATGACCCTAAGCTTTTCGACCATCCACGCGCACGCGTCACCCACGCGTACGCGTGGATCCAAAATTTTCACCTCCCAGCCAAAAACCAGAGAGTTGTGCCTAAAGTGTGCCAGACTTGTGCCTGAGGCACAAGTCAACCCACGCGTACGCGTCGCTCTCTGATTTTCCATGTACGCGTATGCATGACCCACGCGTACGCATGACCCACGCGTATGCATCGCTTCCATTTCACCACCACCACACGCACGCGTCACTCCACGCGTACGCGTGGATAGCCTTCTTTCATCATCTTCTTTTCTTCTTCTCTTTCCATTTCTTTCCTTCTTCCTTCTTCTTCTCTTTTCTTTCTACCCTTCAATCATCATCTAACACTACCAAACACCATTTATGATTATTCCTTTTAGTTAGTTAGTTATTTAGTTAATTTCATTTTTGTTTGATTTTCTAATTTTCATGATAAGTGTTGGATTATTAATTTTGTTTACTGTTCATTGCTGCTTATTATTAATTGAATGCTATTTTAGCATAATTGTTTTTGATATTCATTGTTGGTTCATTATTGAGGTTATAATTTACTACTTGGTTTTGAATTTCTCTGTTGAACAACTTTGCATACCAAGTACATGAGAATTGCCCTCAAGCATGTTAAAAAATCTTTTTGAATTGCATGATTTGGCCACCATGTGATTTGAACCCTTTTCTCTGATTAGGCAATTTCTTGATAGATGTTGTGCATTTATCTTAATGTATTGTGCTTCTTGATCATATGCATCCATATGTGTTTGGCTTGAATGCTTTCATGCTTCTTTATTGCTTATTTGGGTTGTCTCAAGCTACGAGTTTAAAGCATCTCAAGCATACTAGAATGAGTGAAGAGCGTGCTTCTTTTGTGACATAGCTTCTTATGCTAGTGTGTGTTCTAAACCGCGCACAACTTAGGACCCACACACCTATTTTCATAAATGTCACACTAATTCACTCACTCTATTCTAGTGGTTTTTACGTCATTCCAACAATATATGCTTCCTTGCTTTTGTATTTCCTTTTCTCACTATCCTGCCTTCTAATTTCAGGATAAGTAATCATAAGCAAGGATGGAAGCAGAAGAAAAAACATACAGCAACCGGTTGATCCACCAGATGAAGGTGGCAACTCGGCAAGTCGCCGTACCCCCTTGCTCATCTTTGGATGCACCGAGGATGGTGCAAACTTCTATGTGTGGGGAGGTCGTCCGACCAGTCGGCATTTTTGGGTGACAAATTTCTAATCTCAACACTTTTGCATTTTATTTTTTAGGTCTTTTAGGATTTTTAGTTTCATTTTCTTATTTTTCCATATATATACATAATAAGCTTAGTAAAAAAATGAAATTTTTCAAGAAATTCATCTATAGAGCACCCCAATTGATTTGCGTAAAAATTTTTCATTGAACTTGCTTGAATTATATCTTGTGGAACATGTTTTGAGCTAAGAATACAAACTTGTGAGTTTTGAGCCTAATTGTGTGGTTACATTATATAACCACTTATTTTCCTTCTTGTGTGCATTATTCTCTTTCTATGATTGTAATCTTTGATTTGTTTGATTCTTTATGTCCATTATTTTGTGTATACATGCATTTATATGATTTAGGCCATTATTTTATTTAGTTCACTTACCCAAATAGCCTACCTTTCATCAATCATTGTTAACCAACTTTGAGCCTACGATTAACCCACTTGTTCTTAATTTAGCACATTACAAGCCTTAAAGTGAAAAACAATAAATATCCTTTATTTGGATCTTTGATTAGCTTAGGCTAGTGAGTGTGTATCATTCAAGTGTGGGAAAACTTAGGACATTGGTTGGGAAAAGGTGTGTGTTGTATTTTTGTTGAAAATATTGGGAATTGGGTACATACTGATGTATTAATTAAATGTAAAACCATATGCATTGATGCTTTTGTATATACTATATTGTAAAAAGAAAAGAAAAAAATATATATGAAAAGAAAAAAATATAGAAAAAGAAAGAAAAAAAGAAAAGCAATAAAAAGGGGACAAAATGTCCCAAAGTGAAGCTCAATAATAATCAATGCATATGAGTTGGGATCAAGAAAAGAATGCATGAGTGTGTGAAAAAGTGAAGAATGTATAGTTAGGTTAGCTTTGAAATTGTATAGGTTGCTATATAGGTTAGGTGGGAAGTTTAAGTTAATCAAAGATTCAAATCTCAAGCTCACTTGACCATATGCATCCTTACCTTGACCCTAGCCCCATTACAACCTTGTGGAAAGGCCTCATGATATATGTATGCATGAATTGAATAATTGTTGATTGTTAGAAGAAAAACAAATCTTGGAAAGCATAATTAGGGGAGAATTGAGTGAATCAACCCTATACACTTGAGCGATTAGAGCGGATACACATCTGGTGAGGGTTTGATTGCTCAATTACATGTTTTCAACATGATCATCCCTTTTCTTGCAAGTTTGTAAAATCCTTAATAACTCAATTCAATTGTGGTTTGCTTTGGTTGTTAATACCTTTAACCCTTATGCTTATATTGATATTCTTGAGAATTGATTTATTTTGACCAAGTAGTTGCATTCATTTAGATAGTTGCATATAGATAGGTTGCATCTAGTTAGTTTACATTGAATAAATGATAATACTCTTTGTTTCTTTCTTGATTTAAGCATGAGGACATGCTTGGTTTAAGTGTGGGGAGATTTGATGCACCACTATTTCGTGATACATTTTATGCTTAATTGAGAGGATTTTATCAACTTTTCCCACATTTATTCAATGAAATAGCATGATTTCTTGATTTCTCCTAATTTGTGCTTAAGTGTGAAAACATACTTTTTAGGCCCTTAATTGGTTAATTTTAATTCACCTTTGATTCCACTAGATGCCTTGATATGTTTGTTAGTGAATTCAGGTTGAAAAGGCTAGGAATGGATCAAAGGAGTGAAGAAAAAAGCATGCAAGGTGGAGAAATCATAGAAAATCAAGGATTTGGGATGCACTCATCGACGTGCACGCGTGGAATTGAAGTCTCATGGCGACGCATACGCGTACATGACGCGTACGCATGGATAGCAAAAATACCAAGTGATGCGTACGCGTGACCTACGCATACGCGTCGATGCTCGCACGTGACTTCATTAAAGTAAAAACGCTGGGGGCGATTTCTGGGCTTCCCATGCCCAAATCCAACTCAATTTCTGAGGCTATTACATGTAAAAATCAAGAGGTGTCAAAGGGAGAAAGCACATAGTTTAGTTTAGATGTAGTTTCTAGAGAGAGAAGTTCTCTCTTCTCTCTAGAATTAGGTTAGATGTAGATTAGGATTTCTTAGATCTTGGTTTAATTCATGCTTTGATTTACTTTTCCTCTTTAATTCCTTGTTTTTCTACCTTTGCTTTCTCTAGTTTAGCATTTTATTCTTGTAATTGTTTACTTTGTTGTTGATGCACTCTTGTTCCTTCTATTTTTCTTTTAATACAATTTAAATTTTGATTTCCTTTATTGTTGATTTGCTTTATTGTTGTTAATTCCTTGCAATTAGTAGTTGTAGATTTACTTTTCTTGCAATTTTATCTTGCTTTCCTTTTATGCCTTCCAAGTGTTTGACAAAATGCTTGAAAGGATGTTAGAGTAGATTTTTGTGTTCTTGGCTTGGGATGGTAATTTTGGTGAACTTGAGTTACTAATGTCTAAGTGTTGATAGTTGGTGTCCATTGACTCTAGCTTTCCCTAAAGTAATTAGCGAGAAGGTTAGGACTTATGGATTAGGATTGGTGTAGTCCATTTGACTTTCTCCTACTTGTTAGAGGATGACTTAATGGAATTAATCCTTGCAATTATCATATTGTGGTTATTAACAAGGATATAGATCCTTAACCATCAACCTTTGCCAAGACCTTTTTACATTTGAGTTTTATTTACTTTCTTGCCATCTATCTTTCATGTTCCTTATTCAAAATCCCAAAATATGCATCTCATAACCAATAACAAGAACACTTCCCTGCAATTCCTTTGAGAGACGACCCGAGGTTTGAATACTTCGATTATTTTTATTGGGGTTTGTTACTTGTGACAACCAAATTTTTGCATGAGAGGTTTATTTGTTGGTTTAGAAACTATACTTGCAATGAGATTTCATTTGTGAAATTCTGTACCATCAAAAAGCCATTCATCATCTATCTCTAAGATGTATATTCCGATGTTCATTATGATGAATAAGACGATTTGACAAATTGGCGCTGTTCATCACATTAAGACGAACGTGCCTTACAAGCACCCGCGTCTCCTTGGGTTCTTGTGAGTACCTGGAAGAAAAGCACGAGCCAACAGCTATGTTTATACATCACTCAGACGGTTAATCCATGATTTCGTTGGGGATTTCTCGAGACACCAGTTCAGCCAATTTTTGGGGAGATTAAGGTCTCCGTGGTATAGGCTAGAATCCATAGAAGCAGCGTTCTCTGATCCGGAAGATTAGACCTTGTCTGTGGCGCTTTGAGTAGGATCGCCAAGAGAACAATTTGCTAAGAGCTTCACCCTCCGTCAGATTGAATCACCACTGACAATGGTGTTTGCCTGTAGCAGAGGAGATCAATGACCATGGGCAATGGCTTTGATCACTTACAGCCTGCCATAGAAGAAGATCATTCACAAGCAAAGAAGACAGTAGTACTAGAGTTACTTCAGAAAGACAAAACAACTCCAACTCTCAACTCTATTCCCAGCATATAATTCATAATAGCTAACTTCTTAATACCAAAGACCTTCTGATTCCACCTGACTAAGACCTGCAAGACAACCAAAGCTTGCTTCAAGCCATAATCCTCGTGGGATCGACCCTGACTCGCTCAGGTATTACTTGAACGACCCAGTGCACTTGCTGGTACTTGATGCGTGAGAATCTTTCCTATATTTTTCTAGTGAATTTGCATTTAATTTGTTAAGTTTAAACAAGAATTAATTATCTTTTAGCCACTATGGATGCTACTTTGAGTCTTGTGCAATTCTGTTTATTTTAGGTTGCATTCGGCTGGATTTGATGGAGTTTCTGCAGCACAAGAATTAAAGGAGATGACAGCAAGGAGCGACGCGTGCACGTACCTGACGCGTGCGCGTGATTTGGAGCTTTCCATGGCGACGCGTTCGCATACGTGACGCGTACGCATGAAAAGCGAAGTTGCACAGCGACGCGTACACGTACCTGACGCGTACGCGTGACACGCGAAGAAGATCATCGACGCGTACGCGTGACCGACACGTACGCGTGACATGCGCCACGTGTAGAAAACGCATAAAAGACTAGGGGCAATTTTTAGGCTGTTTTTGACCCAGTTTCGAGTCCAAAAAACACATATTAGAAGCTGCAGAATGGACGAAACAAGTGGTCTCCATCCATCAATTGAAGTCTTGCTGATTATTTAATTAATTCTGGTTTAAACTTTATTTTTATCTTTAAAATAGGAAAAGATATTATTTTCATTTTAGAAATTAGATTTTAAATTTATTAGGATTAGATATAAAAGAAACTTTCCTGAGGGGGATCCCAACATTATTCCAATTAGTTAACTTTTCATTCCACCTCAGACTAATTTACAATCCTTATTTTCTCTTTGAACCACGAGCAACTAATCCTCCATTGTTAAGGTTAGGAGCTCTGTCTATTTGTATGGATTGATTCTATTATTTTTCTATTTTAATTCATGTATTGATTTATAATTTAAGAATTGTTTTCGTTATTTATCTTATGAATTTGGGTGGAATGGAAGTGTGACCCTCTTTCTAATTGAGTTCTTGTATAACTTGGAAAAGCTCTTTACTTGAACAACAGCTTGAAAACAAATTCTCCTAAACTTCTAATTATCTGGACTTAACGGGATACGTGACATATAATCCTTTTATATTTGGGTAATTAGAGTTTTTGTGGCATAATAACTAGAATTAAACTTCACCCTCTAATTGGAATCAATTGACCAAGGAATTGGCAGTTGATGAAAATTAGAGGAGACTAGAAAGGTCTAAGGAATTAGGGTCTAGTCACATATAGTTTGCCATGAATTAAATCTTGCATGATTAAAATAAATTAATAAGAAAAGTCAATTCGGAAAAATAGATAACTCTAAAACCTTAACTGCTTTCTCAATATTTTATTCCCAACTTATTTACTTGCCTATCATTGAACTCTGAATTACTGTTTAATGCTTTTGAATGCCAAAACACTATTTTCTGCTTGTCTGACTAAGCCAATCACTCAATTATTGTTGCTTGATCCATCAATCCTCGTGGGATCGACCCTCACTCACCTGAGGTTAGGGGTGTACATGGGCCGGGCCACACCGGGTTTGGCTTAACCCAGACCCGGCCTGAAATATAGACCGGGTCTAATTTTTGGACCCTAACCTGATCCTAGACCCGATGAAACCTACGCACTTTCAGGCCGGGTGAAAACCGAGTAAAAACTGGGTCTTTAGCATGTAAAAATCACCTAATCTCCAACCTTTATTTCACAATTCACATAGTAAAATTCACTTAAAAAAATATAACAAGAACCAACCCTTCTCTAAAATTATAGCGTAACCCTAATCAATACTAATATTGTCTAACACCAAATATTTAAATCAATACAAATAACACAATATTATGCATTTGTCTAAAGTCTTATGCATTTTAAACATAAAACATTAACTTATAATCTTATAAATGACTAATAACACAAAATATTAAGGTTTACAATATTTAAATTCTATATAAGAATAGCCATCATCCATTACTAATAACACAAAATATTAATTGTGTATGATGATCGGGCCACCGGGCCGAGTTCGGGTGACCCGAGCTATGGCCCGGACCCGACCCGAAATAATGACCGGGTCTATCTTTGAGACCGTTACCCGGCCCTAGACCCGATGAAATCACACTAAATTAGCCCCTAAAGTGTTCGGGGCCGGGCAGAGTCTTCGGGCCAGGCCGGGCCATGTACACCCCTACCTGAGGTATTACTTGGTACGACCCGGTGCACTTGCCGGTTAGTTTGTGGTTATAAATTCCGCACCAAGTTTTTGGCGCCGTTGCCGGGAATTGATAGTAATTAACAACTATTAGTTGTTTGATTGCTTAGATTAGGTGTTTTAGCTTTAATTTTGTTTAAATTTTATTTAACAATTTTCGAAAAAATATTTAAATAAATAAATAGAACTAATATTTTTTCTTAATTTCTGAAATTAAGTTTGGTGTCCCCTTAGTTGTTTTATTCTTCCTAGTTATTTTATTTATTGAGTTTAAATTTCCTTGATGTTCTTTGTTCTTTGCTTTCCTGTTTACCACATGGTGTGTTTAATTCTTTTTGGTGTTTTATGCTAAGAAAAATAATGGAGAGAGAACACATGGGTCACTACTCACACCCAAGGAGTAATTCATATTATTGTGAATGGGGGAACTACCCAAATTTTGGTTGGCAAAGTCAAAACTAAAGAAACTTTAGTGCTCTATATTCCAACTATCAAAAACCACCATATCCATATTCATACCAAGAACCACCACCTCTCTATCCATATCAAGAACCATCATCTTTCTACCCTTATCAAGAGCCACTATCTCCCTATCCATACCAAGAACCATCATCTTTTTACTCTTATCAAGAATCATCATCTCCTTCTTATTCATATCAAGAGCCACCATCTCCTTGTTCATATCAAATACCATCAGATCTTGAGCTTCTCATGAAAGAATTCATACATGATATAAAGACAAGTGTCAAAAATGTAGAGAAGCATGTGCAGTCGATTATTAAGTCACAGGAAGAGGAGAAAGCAAATCCCTTCCCAAGAGATATAATGCAAGATCCTATAGAAGAAAGTGATGAAATCAATCAAAGGAGTTTATACTCCAATGAATTAGAGAACTTTCCACCCGCACACATGGAAGAGGAGGAAGATGCACCAACAAAGAAGGAAGATGCACAAACAAAGGAGGTTGCAAAAGATGAAAATAATTATGGGAATTTACACTCTAATGAAGCAGAGAGTGGCATAGAGGGTGAGTTTATTGAACCACCAATTCAAGAAGTTCTTGATGAAGGGTACACTCTAACCATCACACAACACCCAAAGTTTGAAATCAATGAAGTGAAAGCAACCAAGGAAAGCACTGAGAAAGGGATTGTGACCAAGAAACAAAAGAAAATATCCATGAAAAAGAAAAGGTCAGCAAAAAACAATCCAACCTCTATCCCAACAAGCGAGGTGAATCAAGCTAATCACAATAAAAGAAAGCTTGTTAAGAGGAATTTATATCAGGGGGCACTAATTTTCACCTATCCCCCCTTGGAGACATTTCTTTTAACCAACTGGAAGAAGAGGAAGAAAATTCAACAATCAAGTGTCAAGCTAGTGACATTAAAGAAGCGCTTGTCGGGAGGCAACCCGATAATTTCGTATCCTTAGTTATTTTTCGTAGTAGTAGTTTTCTTACTAATTTGATTTTTATTGAGCTTTTACTGTTTCTCTGATCATGCATCTATTTTATAACAGGAACCGAACACTTCAGGCAAAAAAAAAAACGAGCACACGACGCGTGATGAGCGGATAATTCATACCCTTTTTGGCATTGGTTTTTGCATAGTTTTTAGTATGTTTTAATTACTTCTTATTATATTTTTATTAGTTTTTATTCAAAGATCACATTTCTGGACTTTACTATGAGTTTGTGTATTTTTCTGTGATTTCAGGTATTTTCTGGCTGAAATTGAGGGACCTGAGCAAAAATCTGATTCAGAGGCTAAAAAAGGACTGCAGATGCTGTTAGATTCTGACCCTGCTGCACTCGAAATAGATTTTTTGGAGCTACAGAAACCCAATTGGCGCACTCTTAATTGCGTTGGAAAGTAGACATTCCGGGCTTTCCAGCAATATGTAATAGTCTATACTTTGCTTGAGATTTGATGACCCAAACTGGTATTCAAAGTCAGCCTAAAACATCTTGGCGTAAAACGCCCAAACTGGCACCAGAATTAGAGTTAAACGCCCAAACTGGCACCAAAGCTGGCGTTTAACTCCAGGAACAGCCTATGAATGAAAAAGCTTCAATGCTCAGCCCAAGAACACACTAAGTGGGCTCCGGAAGTGGATTTCTGCACTATCTGTACTTAGTTACTCATTCTCTGTAACCCTAGGTTACTAGTCTAGTATAAAAACTACTTTTAGAGATTTATTTTAGATCTATCTATCTTATGTTATCATTGTTGTTCACGTTTGGAGGCTGGCCTCATAGCCATGCCTAGACCTTTTTCACTTATGTATTTTCAACGGTGGAGTTTCTACACCCCATAGATTAAGGTGTGGAGCTCTGCTGTTCTTCATGAATTAATGCAATTACTACTGTTTTCTATTCAATTCACGCCTACTTCTTCTCCAAGATATACTCTCGTACTTAATTCAGTTATGTCAAAATGAAGCGGTGACCCGTGACAATCACCCAATTTTCGTTACTCGCTTAGCCAAGATCTGCGTGCCTGACAACCACAAAGCGATCTACATGATGTTCAACGTAGTCATTGGACGACAGCTGGAGTATACTCTCTTGGATATCTAAAACACGGATTGAGTCTGTGAGATTAGTATCTTCGTGGTATAGGCTAGAATTATTGTCCGCTATTCCTGGGATCCGGAAAGTCTAAACCTTGTCTGTGGTATTCCGAGTAGGATCCGGGAAGGGATGACTACTGTAAAGAGCTTCAAACCTGCGAATGTTGGGTACAGTGACAGTGTGCAAAAAAACAATGGTCCTATTCTGACGCTAGCGGGAACCGACATATGATTAGCCGTGCGGTGACAGCACATATGGATTTGTTTTCATCCGAGAGGATCATACAGCTTGCCATGGAAGGAGGTAACGCATAGTTGGAAGAAGGCAATAGGAAAGAAGAGGTTCTGAAGCAACAAAGCATCTCCAGATGCTTATCTGAAATTCCCACCAATGAATTACATAAGTAACTCTATCTTATTTTATATTTTATTTATATTTTAATTATCAAAACCTCATAACCATTTGAATCTGCCTGACTGAGATTTACAAGGAAGACCATAGCTTGCTTCAAGCCGACAATCTCCGTGGGATCGACCCTTACTCACGTAAGGTATTACTTGGACGACCCAGTACACTTGCTGGTTAGTTACGCAGAGTTGTGAAGAAGTGTTGAGATCACGTTATGCGAACCAAGTCTTTAGCGCCATTTAAATAGTAACAAACAATTCGCGTACCAACGCGCAAGCGTCGCTGACGCGTACGCGTCATATGTGTGTGCGTGAAAAATAAAAGTAAACAGAGAGTTGCGCGGGAGTGGTGCAGGAAGTGTGCCTTGCACACAAATATGCTAACGCGTACGCGTCCATGACGCATGCGCGTCATTTGTGATTTTGGCACTCCACGCGTACGCGTCAAGCACGCGCATGCATGGATAAGTAAAATTGGCGTAAACGGTGTTTGGCCAGAGAGTTATGCTGGTATGTGGCTGGAGTGGTGCTGGGAGCACAAGCCTCATCACGCGTATGCGTCCCTGACGCGTGCGCGTCGTTTATCCACCCAGGCTGTCCACGCGTACGCGTCCCTGACGCGTACGCGTCGCTTGAGATTCGCGCGATCCACGCGTACGCGTGCCTTACGTGTACGCGTCACATGTGACGCCCAATCAAACCACCTCAGCGCCTGATTTCAAATCATCCACCCCCAACCCTAATTCTCTCTTGTTCTTTTATCCTTTTATTCTTCTTTCCTCATACTCTTTGTTTTTATTTTCAGTTTTCTTTGCTTGAGGACAAGCAAACCTTTAAGTTTGGTGTTGACGCTGCGTTTATGGGTTTTCTGTTTATTTTTATGGCACGAAAGGGAGGCGAATCATCTTTACGGAGGAGCACAACCTGAAGAATAAAACGACCACTAGAATAACTGAGGTGGTTGAGTTCCTTTCATTTTTTATTCCTTCCCGCTTTTACTATGTTTTGTACCGGTTTTCTGCTATTTTGCTTTATTTATTGCATGATCCTTTATTAGTTAGAATCCTAAGTTCTAGTTTAGTTTTTCGTTAATTGCTTTAATTTTGAAAGATGTCTCATGTATTGCCCACTAAGCTTGAAATCAAAAAGAAAGGAGAAAAGATGTAGTGCATGAGAAATTGAGTTTAATTTTAAGAGTAGTCTTAATTGTGGTGGTATTAATTGTAATTCTAAATGCATGATATGAACAGTGCATAGTTAAATTTGAATCAAAGGATGTTGATGTATAAGGAACAGGAATTTAGAGAACTATTATGACTTCTCTGAAATTTATAAAAGTTTAATCCTTGAAGCAAAAGAAACAGCAAAAAAAAGAGATATAAAAGCAAGGTCCAAGGCTTTAAGCATCAATGACTAGGGAGGTCAGACATGATTAAAAGCTCAAAGAGTTGTTTCCCTAGTCACATGCTTGTGGTGTTCTTGTGTCAAGTAATCCTTGAGACAAAACATTTAGAGTCGAGATCAATTGCAATTAACAGAGCATGCCAAAGGCTTTGAGCACCACTGTCTGGGAGTAACTGAAAGAAAAATCTAATCTTAAAGAGAGTTCCCCAGTTAAGTACTTGTGGTGTTTCTGTGTCAAGTGAAGTTTGAGACAAAACATTTAAAGTCACAGCTAGGCTCAAGGTGCAAAGCACCAAAGAAGAAAAAAAAAAGAGAATCAAAGAAAAAAATTGTTGTGTTCAAGGATTAAATTGAGGTACAAAGATCAGAGAATTCATAATATTATCCGGATTCTAATTCCGAATGACAGTGACATCCTTCTGATTCAAAGGAGAGTGAGATGCCAAAATTATTCAGGATTGCAGTTGTAAACCCCATTGTAAGAAAAGACATGAGCTTAATCGAACTCTCATTCTCATGCAAATTCACATCCTAAGCCTATATTAGTTTTGGTTGCTTGAGGACAAGCAACAATTCAACTTTGGTGTTGTGATGCGTGAGCATCTTTCCTATCTTTTCCTAGTGAATTTGCATTTAATTTGTTAAGTTTAATCAAGAATTAATTATCTTTTAGCCACTATGGATGCTACTTTGAGTCTTGTACAATTCTGTTTATTTTAGGTAGCATTCGGCTAGATTTGATGGAGTTTCTGCAGCACAAAAATTAAAGGTGATGACAGTGAGGAGCGACGCGTGCGCGTACCTGATGCGTGCGTGATGAGCGGATAATTTATACCCTTTTTGGCATTGTTTTTACATAGTTTTTAGTATGTTTTAGTTACTTTTTATTATATTTTTATTAGTTTTGATGCAAAAATCACATTTCTGGACTTTACTATGAGTTTGTGTGTTTTTCTATGATTTCAGGTATTTTTTGGCTGAAATTGAGGGACTTGAGCAAAAATCTGATTCAGAGGCTGAAAAAGGACTACAGATGCTGTTGGATTCTGACCCTCCTGCGCTCGAAGTGATTTTATGGAGCTACAGAAGCCCAATTGGCACGCTCTCAATTGCGTTGGAAAGTAGACATCTTGGGCTTTCCATCAATATCTAATAGTCTATGCTTTGCTTGAGATTTGATGGCCCAAACCGGCGTTAAAGGCCAGCCAAAAACTTTCTGGCATAAAACGCAAGAACTGGCACCAAAACTAGAGTTAAACGCCCAAACTGGCACCCGAGCTGGCGTTTAATTCCAAGAATGGCCTATGCACGTGAAAGCTTCAATGCTCAGCCCAAGCACACACCAAGTGGACCCCAGAAGTGGATTTATGCACTATCTGGATTTAGTTACTTATTTTCTATAAACCTAAGTTACTAGTTTAGTATAAATAGACCTTTATCATCTAGCTTATGCAGTTGTTCACATTTGGAGGTTGGCCTCACGGCCATGCCTAAACCTTTTTCACTTATGTAATTTCTACGGTGGAGTTTCTACACCCATAGATTAAGGTGTGGAGCTCTGCTGTTCTTCATGAATTAATACAAGTACTATTGTTTTTCTTTCAATTCACGCCTACTTCTTCTCCAAGATATACTCTTGTACTTAATTCAGTTAAGTCAGAATGAAGGGGTGACCTGTGACAATCACCCACTATCTTCGTTACTCGCTTAGCCAAGATCCGCGTGCCTGACAACCACAAGTGGTCTACATGATGTTCAACGTAGTCATTGGACGACAGCCGGAGTATATTCTCTTGGGTCTCTGATTCATGACTCGCATTGTCTCTCTTGACAACAAAGTATCTGAATCCGTGATTAGAACCTTCGTGGTATAGGCTAGAACCAATTAGTAGCATTCCTGAGATCCGAAAAGTCTAAACCTTGTCTATGGTATTCCGAGTATGATCTGGGAAGGGATGACTGTGACGAGCTTCAAACCTGCGAATGTTGGGCACAGTGACACTGTGCAAAAGGATAGAGAGATCCTATTACGATGCTAGCGGGAACCGACAGATGATTAGCCGTGCGGTAGCTGTACCTGGTATTTTTCATCCGAGACGAGAAATCTGACAGTTGATTAGCCGTACAGAGATCGTACCTGGTATTTTTCATCTGAGAGGATCATACAGCTTGCCATGGAAGGGAGCACGCATGATTGGAAGAAGGCAATAGGAAAGCAGAGGTTCAGAAGCAACAAAGCATCTCCAAACGCTTATCTAAAATTCCCACCCATGAATTACGTAAGTAACTTTATCTTATTTTGTGTTTTATTTATCTTTTAATTATCAAATTCTCATAACCAATTGAATCTGCCTAACTAAGATTTACAGGATGACCATAGCTTGCTTCAGGCCGACAATCTTCGTGGGATCGACCCTTACTCACGTAAGGTATTACTTGGACGACCCAGTGCACTTGCTGATTAGTTGTGCGGAGTTGTGAAAAGTGTGAATCACAATTTCGTGCACCAAGTTTTTGGCGCCGTTGTCGGGGATTGTTCGAGTTTGGAGAACTGATGGTTCATTTTGTTGCTTAGATTAGGTAATTTTATTTTATGTTTAAGCCTTTTATTTTTAATTTCGAAAAATTCAAAAAAAAAATACAAAAAATTTTTAGTTTTCGAAAAATTCATCAAAATTTTTAAGAATGAATTCTAGAGCTTCATGAGATATGTTGAAACCTGGCTGGTTGTTAAGCCATGTCTAATCTTTTGGACTGAGGTTTCCACTTTCCATTGCAAAAAGGACATGCTTGTATGTGTTATGTTAAAGCTTGGCTGGCCATTTGGCCATGTTTAATTCTTTTGGACCGGAGCTTTAGAATAACATTGTATGAGCCTTTGGATTCTCATTTAAAATTCTATGCTGAAGCTTGGTTGGCCATTGGCCATGTCTAAATCTTTTGGACTGAAGCTTTAGACTAACATTACAGGAATCTTGGAATTCTCATTAAAAATTTTGAATTTCTTTATTTTCTTTTTCCAAAATTATTTTCGAAAAATATACAAAAAAAATTAATAAAACCATAAAAACCAAAAATTTTGTATTTCTTGTTTGAGTCTATTGTCCAATTTTAAGTTTGGTGTCAATTGTATGTTTTAATTTTTCTTTAATTTTCGAAAATTCATCATGTGTTCTTTCTTGATCTTCAAGTTGTTCTTGATGATTTTCCTTGTTTAATCTTGTGATTTTCTTGCTTTGTGTCTTTTCTTATTTTTCATATGCATTTTCGAATTCATAGTGTCTAAACATTAAAAATTTCTAAGTTTGGTATCTTGCATGTCTTTCTTTTCTTAAAAATTTTCAAAAATATGTTCTTGGTATTCATCTTGACATTCAAAGTGATCTTGCATGTATTTTTTTGTTTTAATCTTAAATGTTTATGTCTTGAGTGATTTTGTTGTTTTTCTCTTCCTTCATTAATTCAAAAAAATTAAAAATAATATATTTCCCTTATTTCACTCATAAATTTCGAAATTTTGGGTTGACATAGTCAAAAATTTTTAAAACTTAGTTGTTTCTTGTTAGTCAAGTCAAAATTTCAATTTAAAAATTCTATCTTTTCAAATCTTTTTCAAAATAAAATCTTTTAATATTTTCGAATTCTTTCTTAAAATTTTTCAAAATCTTTTTCTTAATTTTATTTCATAATTTTCAAAATCATTGCTAACATTTAATGTTTTGATTAAAAAATTTCAAGTTTGTTACTTTCTTGTTAAGAAAAGTTCAATCTTTAAATTCTAAAATCATATCTTTTAGTTTCTTTTTAGTCAAGTCATCAACTTTAATTTTAAAAATCAAATCTTTTTAATTTTCTTTTCAATCTTTTTCAAAATAAATTTCAAATCATATCTTTTTCAAAACTTTAATTTCAAAATCTTTTTCTAACTTCTTATCTTTTCAAAATTTACTTTCAAATCTTCTTCAATCAACTACTTGACTTTTTGTTTGTTTTACTATGTCTTATCTTTTTCAAAACCACCTAACTACTTTTCTCTCTCATTATTTTCGAAAATCACTAACCTCTTTTTCAAAATTCCTTTTAATTAACTAATTATTTTAAACTCTAATTTTATTTTATCTCTTTTAATTTTCAAATAATAACTTATAATTAAAATAAAAATAAAAATAATTTTCTTTTCTTATAATTAATATTCGAATTCTCTCTCTCTCTCATCTCTTTCTATTTATTTTATTTAATTACTAACACTTCTCTTCTTCTTAAAATTCGAACCCTCTCCCTCTCTCTGTGTTCAAATTTCTCTTATTTTCTCTCTATTTTCATTCTTCTATTCTCCTACTCACATAAAGGAATCTCTATACTGTGACATAGAGGATTCCTCTTCTTTTCTGTTCTCTTCTTTTTCATATGAGCAGGAACAAGGATAAAGACATTCTTGTTGAAGCTGATCCTGAACCTGAAAGGACTCTGAAGAGGAAGCTAAGAGAAGCTAAAGCACTACACTCTGGAGAGGACCTTACAGAATTTTTTGAAAAAGAAGAAGACGTGGCCGAACCCAATAATAATGGTGGAGATGCAAAGAAGATGCTTAGTGACTTTACTGTACCATCTTCTGACTTCTATGGAAGAAGCATCTCAATTTCTGTAATTGGAGCAAACAACTTTGAGTTTAAGCCTCAATTAGTTTCTCTAATGCAGCAGAATTGCAAGTTTCATGGACTTCCATTGGAAGATCCTCATTAGTTCTTAGTTGAATTCTTGCAAATCTGTGACACTGTTAAGACCAATGGGGTTAATCCTGAGTTCTACAGACATATACTTTTCCCCTTTTTTGTAAGAGACAGAGCTAGGATATGGTTGGACTCACAACCTAAAGAAAGCTTGAACTCTTGGGAAAAGTTGATCAATGCTTTCTTGGCCAAATTCTTTCCACCTCAAAAGACGAGCAAGCTTAGAGTGGAAGTCTAAACCTTCAGACAGAAGGAAGGTGAATCCCTCTATGAAGCTTGGGAAAGATACAAACAATTGATCAGAAGGTGTCCTTCTGACATGCTTTCAGAATGGAGCATCTTATGTATATTCTATGATGGTCTGTCTAAATTGTCCAAGATGTCATTGGACCACTCTGCTAGTGGATCTCTTCATCTGAAGAAGACGCCTGCAGAAGCCCAGGAACTCATTGAGATGGTTGCAAATAACCAGTTCATGTACACTTCTGAAAGAAATCCTGTGAATAATGGGATGACTTAGAGGAAAGGAGTTCTTAAGATTGATACTCTGAATGCCATATTGGCTCAGAATGAAATATTGACTCAGCAAGTCAATATGATTTTTCAGAATCTGACTAGAATGCAAGCTGCATCCGGCAGTACCAAAGAAGCTTCATCTGAAGAAGAAGCCTATGACCCTGAGAATCCTGGAATGGAAGAGGTGAATTACATGGGAGAATCCTATGGAAACACCTATAATCCTTCATGGAGAAATCATCCAAATTTCTCATGGAAGGATCAACAGAAGCCTCAACAAGGCTTCAACAATAATAATGGTGGGAGAAATAGGTTTGGCAATAGCAAGCCTTTTCCATCATCTTCTCAGCAACAGACAGAGAATTCTAAGCAGAGCCTCTCTGACTTAGCAACCATAGTCTCTGATCTATCTAAGATCACTCTCAGTTTCATAACTGAAACAAGGTCCACCATTAGAAATTTGGAAGCACAAGTGGGTCAGCTGAGTAAAAGAGTTACTAAACTCCCTCCAAGTACTCTCCCAAGCAATACAGAAGAGAATCCAAAGAGAGAGTGCAAGGCCATCGACACGTCCAACATGGCCGAACCTGCAGAGAAGGGAAAGGCAGTGATTTCCAGTGAGAAATACCTTAATGGACATCCACTGACCACTAAGGAGTTCCCTAATGAGGAACCAAAGAAATCTGAGGCTCATACAGAGACTAGAGATTCCACTGAACTTACTATTTCCATTCATGAGCTCTGATGAGTATTCTTCCTCTGAAGAAGATGAAGATATTGTTGAAGAGCAAGTTGCTCAGTATCTAGGAGCAATCATGAAGCTTAATGCCAAGTTATTTGGTAATGAGACGTGGGAGGATAAACCTCCATTGCTCATCAATGAACTGAATGCCGTGGTGCAACTGAAATTACCTCAGAAGAAACCGGATCCCGAAAAGTTCTTAATACCCTGTACCATAGGCACCATGATCTTTGAGAAGGCTCTGTGTGACCTGGGGTCAGGAATAAACCTCATGCCACTCTCTGTAATGGAGAAACTAGGGATCTTTGAGCTACAAGCTGCAAGAATCTCACTAAAGATGGCAGACAAATCAAGGAAACAGGCTTATGGACTTGTAGAGGATGTCTTAGTAAAGGTTGAAGGGCTGTACATCCCTGCTGACTTCATAATCCTAGACACTGGAAAGGATGAGGATAAATTCGTTATCCTTGGAAGACCCTTCCTAGCCACAGCAAGAGCTGTGATTGATGTGGATAGAGGAGAATTAGTCCTTCAAGTGAATGAGGACTACCTTGTGTTTAAGGCTCAAGGATCTTCTTCTGTAACCATGGAGAGGAGGCATGAAAAGCTTCTCTCAGTATAGAGTCAAACAGAGCTCCCACACTCAACTTCTAAGTTTAGTGTTGGGAGGCCACCATTAAGCTCTGAGTCTCTATGAAGCTCTCTAAGAGCTCACTGTCAAGCTATTGACATTAAAGAAGCGCATATTGGGAGGCAACCCAATGTTATTTAATTATATTTATTTTGTTTTCCATTGTCATGTTATGTTTTCTTTAGGTAGATGATCATGTGAAGTCACAAAAACAGCTGCAGAATTAAAGCAGAATAAAAAACAGCATCAAAAACAGCACTCCCTGGAGGACAGGCTTACTGGCGTTTAAACGCCAGTAAGGATAGCAGAATGGGCGTTTAACGCCCAGTCTGGCAGCATTCTGGGCGTTAAACACCAGAATTGGCAGACAGACTGGCGTTTAACGCCAGAAAAGGGTGTCTGGTGTCTGGTTGGCATTAAACACCAGAAAAAAGGCATCAGCCTGGCGTTTAACGCCAGAAAAGGTAGCAGAGTTGGCGTTTAACGCCAGAAAAGGGCAGCAGCCTAGCATTTAACGCCAGAAAAGGTAGCAGAGTTGGGGTTAAACGCCAGAAATGGCACACAGAGGGTGTTTAAACGCCAGAAAGGTGCAGGAAGCAGAATTTCTTGACATCTCAGGATCTGTGGACCCCACAGGATCCCCACCTACCCTACCCCTTCTTCTCTCCTCTTCACACCATTCCACTACACCTCTTCCCCAAACACCATTCACCTATCAAATCCTACCCTCTTCCCCACAATCTCTTCACCACTTACATCCATCCACTATTCCCCAAAACACTTATCATAAAACCTCACCTACCTCACCATTCAAATTCAAAATATTTCCCTCCCAAACCCAACCCCTCATACATGACTTCTCTCTCTCTCTTACCCTATAAATACCCCTCCTTACCACCTTCAATTTCACACATCATACACACTTAAACCCCCTTGGCCGAATCCACTCCTCCCCTCCATCTCATCCATTTCTTCTTCTTCTTCTCTTCATTTCTTTCTTCTTTTGCTCGAGGACGAGCAAACCTTCTAAGTTTGGTGTGGGAAAAAGCTCTGCTTTTTATTTTTTCATAACCATTAATGGCACCTAAGGCCGGAGAAACCTCTAGAAAGAGGAAAGGGAAGGCAATTGCTTCTACCTCCGAGTCATGGGAGATGGAGAGATTCATCTCAAAAGTCCATTAAGAGCACTTCTATGAAGTTGTGGCCAAGAAAAAGGTGATCTCCGAGGTCCCCTTCATGCTCAAAAAGAGTGAATATCCGGAGATCCGATGTGAGGTTTGAAGAAGAGGTTGGGAAACTCTCACCAACCCCATCCAACAAGTTGGGATCTTAATGGTTCAAGAGTTCTATGCTAATGCATGGATCACTAAGAACCATGATCAATGTGTGAACCCGAACCCAAAGAATTGGCTCACATTGGTTCGGGGGAAATACTTAGATTTCAGTCCAGAAACTGTAAGGTTGGCATTCAACTTACCAATATTGAGAGATCCTCATCCTTTCACTAGAAGAGTCAACTTTGATCAAAGGTTGGACCAAGTCCTCATGGACATCTGTGTGGAAGGAGCACAATGGAAGAGAGACTCAAGAGGCAAGCCAGTTCAATTGAGAAGGCCTGACCTCAAACCCGTGGCTAGAGGATGGTTAGAGTTCATCCAATGCTCTATCATTCCTACTAGCAACCGGTCTGAAGTTACTGTGGACCAGGCTATCATAATCCATAGTATCATGATTGGAGAGGAAGTAGAAGTTCATGAGATCATATCTCTAGAACTATACAAGGTGGCTGACAAGCCCTCCACTTTGGCAAGGTTAGCCATCCCTCATCTCATCTGTCACCTATGCAATTCAGCCGGAGTTGTCATAGAGGAAGACATCCTCATTGAAGAGGACAAGCCCATCACTAAGAAGAGGATGGAGCAAACAAGAGAGCCCCCTCATGGACCTCAACAAGAGCATGAGGAAATTCCTCATCAAGAAATCCTTGAGATGCCTCAAGGGATGCATTTCCCTCCACACAACTATTGGGAGCAACTTAACACTCTTTAGGAGATTTGAGTTCTAATATGGAGCAACTGAGAATGGAGTACCAAGAGCACTCCATTATCCTCAATGAAATCAGAGAGGACCAAAAGGCAATGAGAGAGGAGCAACAAAGGCAAGAAAGAGATATTGAGGAGCTAAAGCACTCCATAAGATATTCAAGAGGAAGAACTAGCCGCCATCACTAAGGTGGACCCGTTCTTTAATTTCCTTATTCTTATTTTCCTGTTTTTTGATTTCTATGCTTTATGTTTTATCCATGTTTGTGTCATCATTACATGATCATTAGTGTTTAGTGTCTATGTCTCAAAGCTATGAATGATTCCATGAATCCCTCACCTTTCGTAAATAAAAAATGTTTTTAATTGCAAAAGAACAAGAAGTGCATAATTTCAAAAATTATCTTGAAGTTAGCTTAATTATTTTGATGTGGTGGCAATACTTTTTGTTTTCTGAATGAATGCTTGAACAATGCATATTTTTGATACAGAAGTTTATGAATGTTAAAATTGTTGGCTCTTAAAAGAATAATGAAAAAAGAGAAATGTTATTGATAATTTGAAAAATCATAAAGTTGATTCTTGAAGCAAGAAAAAGTAGTGAAAAACAAAAGCTTGCGAAAAAAAAAGAAGAGAATGGTGAAAAAAAAGAAAAAAAAGAAGCAAGCAGAAAAAGGCAATAACCCTTTAAACCAATAGGCAAGGGTAAAAAGGATCCAAGGCTTTGAGCATTAATGGATAGGAGGGCCCAAAGGAATAAAATCCTAGCCTAAGCGGCTAAATCAAGTTGTCCCTAACCATGTGCTTGTGGGGTGAAGGTGTCAAGTGAAAAGCTTGAGACTGAGCGGTTAAAGTTGTGGTCTGATAAACCACTATTTTATGGTTTATCTTGTACTCAATTGAGTAGTTTTTTTATCAATTCTTTGCACACTTACTCATACAATTTGCATGGTTTTATATTTTCCTTCCTAAATTTGTACTATGATTGAAAACATGCTTCTTTAGCCTTAAATTTGCTATGTTTAATCCCCAATTATTACCATTCGATGCCTTGATATGTGTGTTAAGTGATTTCAGGGTTTATGGGGGTAGGAATGGCTTAGAGGATGGAAAGGAAGCATGCAAAAGTGGAAGGAATACAAGAAACTGAAGGAACTGCTAAAGCTGTCCAGCCTGACCTCTTGGTACTAAATTGACCATAACTTGAGCTACAAATATCCAAATGAGGCGGTTTCAGTTGTGTTGGAAAGCTAACATCCAGGACTTCGCAATGATATATAATTTGTCATAGCTGCCCTGAAGATAGACGATGCTCATGCGTGGATCACACGCACGCGTGACCTAGAGAAAAATCAATCCACGCATACGCGTGGACAACGCGTACGCGTGACTTTGCCGCGTGCTGGACGTATCAAAAATCATTGGGGGGGATTTCTGGGCTCTTTCTGACCCAGTTTTTGGCCCAAAAAAATACATATTAGAGGCTACAAAGTGGGAGAATCCATCCATTCATTCAGACAACTTCTCATAATTCATAATTTTAGGTTTTAGATGTAGTTTTCTAGAGAGAGGCTCTCTCCTCTCTCTTAGGTTTTAGGATTAGGATTTCTCTTAGGTTAGGTTTACTTTTCCTTTATTCCAAGTTCAATGTTCCTTTAATTTCAGTTTCTTTTCTACTTCTATTTATTCTATGACTTTAGTTTGTTTATTTTCCCAATTTGATTTATGAACTCCATGTTAGAATTGATTTTCTTTATTTAATGCAATTTGAGGTATTCAGATTTATGATTACTTCCTTCTATTTATGATATAAATAATTTGGATTTTTTCCCTTCTAGCTTTGGTTGAGTAATTGGTGACACTTGAGTTATCAAATTCCTTGTTGATTGAAAATTAGAATTTGCTGATTGATTTGGATCCCTCTAAAGCTAGTCTTTCCGTAGGAGTTGACTAGGACTTAAGGAATCAAATTGATTAGTCCACTTGACTTTCCTTTATTTAGTAAGGGTTTAACTAAGTGGGAGCAATAAACAATTCTCATCACAATTGTTAAGGATAACTAGGATAAGATTTCTAGTTCTCATACCTTGCCAAGAGATTTTCATAATTATTAATTTACTTTCTTGCCAATTTATTTCCTTGTTCCCTATTTCAAAAACCCAAAAAGATACTTTTCCATAACCAATAATAAATCATACTTCCCTGTAATTCCTTGAGAGATGACCCGAGGTTTAAATACTTCGGTTATAAATTTTATTGGGTTTTGTTACTTGTGACCACCAAAATTTTGTACGAAAGGATTCTCTGTTGGTTTAGAAACTATACTTACAACGGGAATTTATTTGTGAATTTCTTTACCATAAAAAAATCTCATCGTCAAAATAGCGCCGTTGCCGGGGAATTGAAAAGGTGTGCCTTATTATTGGTTATTGTAAATATTTGCTTTTTCATTTCTTTGTTAGTGTTTCTAGTTTTAGGAGTTTATTTTCATTAATTTTTATTAGTTTTTATTTTCTTTAGCTACTATGAATTCTCACCCTTCTGGTTTCAAGTTTGGTTCCAGTGTTGTTGTAAGGAATGGAAGCTATAATGAGAACATGCATCAAGGTTGGAAGAATCAAAGATGGGAGGAGCCACAAGGATTTGATCAACCCTCTTGGCAACAACCCCCTCCAATGCGCTATAACCAATAACCATTATATGATACATACCAAGACAATAGTTATGGTGGACCTTTTCGTGACAATCAACCTCCACCAAATTACTATGGTCAAGAGCCATTCCAGGGTGCATATCAAGATGATGAATATGGTGGACCCCCTTGTAGTTACCAACAAGCCCCACCATATGCTGATGAACCACCTCCTCAACATAGCTTTGAACCACCATACTCACAAGCCACCTACAATCATTCACTTCTATATGACCCTAATCCTTTTCCACCACACCAACCACCATATGAACCACACCCAGAACCACCACCTCAATATTCACCATCTCCATATCCTTATCAAGAAGAACCACCTCCGTATTATGAGCCCTCTCTCCCAACAAATGAACCCTCCTATCCACCCCAACCTCCATTGGATAACAACACACTCATCTCTAACATCATTGGTCTCACCTCTACACTCCAAAATCTTATATCCCGTATGAACCAACCTTCTACCTCCAATATTCAACCCTCAAGCTCTAGTGCACTTCCTTTTTAACCACATAATGATCTTTCCATCCCATCGTCATCCTCCATGGAAGAGCACCCATATCCATCAATCCAAGAGTAAGATGATCCCAATTATGCTATTAATATGGAACAAGAAAGAAGGAATCATCTTCGTGAATCCATACTTCATAAGAAGCTAGAGGAGGCCCTAAGGGTAACAGTAGCAGAGACCCGTGAAGGCGGAGGAGTGATTGAAGCATTAGTGAAAAAGGACGTCAAGGAGGAGTCTAATTTTGTATTAGAGCAAGTGGAAAAGGGCGAATATATCAAAAAAAAGGAAGTGGTTGAAGACTTAGGAGATGCAGAACCTCCATGGGAAAATCCAGTCATAGAGCCTCCTTCCAAGGTGTTTGATGTTGATGTTGAGGAGGGTGTACAACCTGCAAGGCATATAATGGTTGAAAACTTTGCAGAGGTTGATCAAGAGATGGAGATTAAAGAAGAAGGAGCACAGCCTCCCATGCTCTTGGTAGGCAATGCAGAAGAGATTGAATTGGAAGAAAGTTACCAAGAGGAAGCGGTTGGAGTTGAAGAGGCTTGCAAGGAGGTGGAAAAATTCAAAGAAGAGCACAAGGGAGTGGAGCTTGCAAGACAATTGGAGACCTTTCCCCCAAAGCCATTACCATCTAATACGACATTCAAGTGGGTAAAATACTTATTCTTAACCTTTACTTTCCCACTTGAATATGGACTACTTGAAACAGATGGTCAGCTTAGAGCTCTTTGTGGCTTTAAGAGTAAGAGGGAGATGGTTAGTGGTTGGCAACACAATCCTAGGTTCGTTGTGATTGGGAGCTCAAAGTCTAAATGCAAGGGTTGATGTAGAGCTCGAATGAATGGGTCTAAGAGTTGTTTGGATGCTTCATTGAGAATTCAAATTTCTTGCCACCCGGTTGGAACAATGATGGTCAACAAGAAAACGGGTGTAAAGGCAAGGTTTGGGACCCCAAATTTCATTCAAACAATCAACACTCTTTGGGCCTTGTCACTTGCTTTAACTTGCTTGAAAGCTTTATGTGCCTAGTTTAGGACCCCGGAGGCTATTGGAATTGCAAACATTGGTGGGGATTCCTGGATGAGTTCAAGCACAAGCCACCATGACAAGGAACTCACCTCCAACTTAAGGACTCTAACTAAAAGTGCTAGGTGGGAGACAACCCACCATGGTATGATCGTTCTTTTTCAGTCTTAGTTTTATTTTACTTTGTTTTATTCTTGGTTTTATTTTATTCTATTTTTATTAGTGTTCATTCTTAATGTTTGCATCGGCATCCGCATTCTGCATTTTGCATATATAAAAAAAAAGGAAGAGGGGGAAACGACGCGCAAGTGTCACTGACGCGCGCGCGTCATATGTGTGTACCCCATGGAACAGAGAGTTACATGAGAGACGCGCGGGAGGGGTGCGTGGCACACAAGCCACCCCACGCGTACGCTTACCTCACGCGTACGCGTCCCCTGTAGAAAGTTTAACCCACGCGTAAGCGTCAGCGACGCGTACGCGTGGGCATGAAAATCGGCGTAAAAGCGTACTGAACAGAGATTTGTGATGGTCCGGGGCCGGTACTATGCTAGAGGCACAACATCACCCACGCGTACGCGTCCCTGACGCGTGCGCGTCCTTTCGCTTTCAGACCACCCACGCGTACGCGTGGGCGACGCGTACGCGTCGCATGGCTGATATAGTTTTCACGCGTACGCGTGCGCGTCACATCCCGTTCTTCATTCCTTTCTCCTTTCTTCTCTCTTTTCTCCTTCTTTATTTCTCCTTTCTTACTTTCTACTTCTTCATCTCTTTAACCTCTCATCATTCTTCACTTTCATTCTATTTTAATTAATTTATTTACATACTTTCATTCATTGCATTTTAATTTTGTGCATATTTTTATTTTCTTTTCTAAATTTATTATTTTTCCATTGGTGTTAAATTTTCTTCTTCAACTGTTGCATCTTTTCTTACATTATCTTGGTACTTCATGACTTGTTCTGTTCCGATTGGGTAATATTATTTAAGTCAATGCTAATCTTTTATGATAATTGTACTCTTTTTGTATTGACATGAATTTAATTTATATGCCATTTGCTTATACTGTTTTCTCACTTGCATGTTGTAGCTACCATATAATTGAGACCCTCATTATTTGGCATTAACCCACCTATACTTTTTTTATTTTCTTATCTTTATTTCTGGGTTACTTTTCTTCTTTTTCCTCTTCTTTCAGGCTGGCCACCGAGAAAGGGAAAGAGAAGCTTCTCAATGGGGCGACAGACAAGTCCATCTGCACAATCTATAGAGAAAGGCATCAGTTGGAGCAAGCCGTCCACTTGCACATCTTAGCATGCACCGAGGACGGTGCAATCTTTAAGTGTGGAGAGGTCGATACCTATTTTGAGGGTTACCTGAAACTGTAGGTCGATCTCGAACGAGATCTTCTGTGCTGGTCAGAGATGATGTGTCCGGCCGGTAGGTGGTGGCCGAGGCTGTCGTGTCCGACTTGTTGAACTGGCTATGCTGCTGATCCTTCGTCACCGAAGGATGGGGGTACCTGCAAGGGACTCCGATGCTTAAGTTAGCAATGGTATTGAATAGGTATTTTGTAGAATCAGAGTATGAGTTATACCTGGGTGCTCCAATGTATTTATAATGGTGTGGAGTGACCTTTCTAGAGATAAGATAGTTATCTTATCTTATCTTATCTTTGAGTGAAGTCATCTTTATCTTTAAGGGAACCGCCCTTATCTTTCTAGGTTTGGACTTCCTCTAGATTTGGGTTGTGTTCCTCTGTTTGGGCCTACTTGGGCCTTTGTAGCGATTTGGCCGAACTCTTTTATGAAGAGGTCGGATAATTCTGATCCGAAGAGGTCGGTCGACTTGTTTTCAATCAGCCCGGGTCGTACAGCTCGACCCAGGGCATGAACAGTGCCCCTGCTTGAGCTCGGTCTTTCTTTTGAGGTCGTGTCTTTGCTGGACTTCGACCCCTTTTTGGTTATTTTTGCTGAGGCTTCTTGAATGTGAAGCATTTTTTCTTTTACTCCCTTTGGTTACAACGCGCATTTTTTTGTTTGTATTCTTCTTGGGAACATGCGAGGGTTCTTAATGCCCATTAACTCCTCTTTTTTGCCGTTTCCCTCTTTCGCATTTCATTTTGAACTTCTAAAAGACTTTGCTTCAGTTTTTTCTTCTCTTTGCTTACTGTAACTCTATCTTTACCCTTTCTTGTTCTTGCATGCTTCCTTTTCCTTTCGCTCGAGAGGTGACTTGCTGGTGTCGTTCTGATTTGCTTGCTTCATTGTTGCTTCACTCTCTCAACGTTTATCGTCTCCTCCTTGCTGCAGATGGGTCTTCTTTCTCTTTTTTCCTTTTCACGTCATTCTTTTTTATGCTTGGATATTTGTGAAAATTTTGATCTTTGCTTGGAAAAAGTTGGAAAGTTTGAATCTTTCTTTGCTTGCTCTGTTTGATCGTTTCTGCCATGTGCACTGTTTTAGGGCTTTCTTCAATTTGTAGGACCCTTCGTTGTTTCTTGGTAGTTGATGCATTTAGGGTTTTGCATGTTTGTTATCGTTTATGATTGTATCCTTTGATTTTGAGGCTTATGAACTGCTTGATTCTGAAAAGGATTACGCCTTTGATGATTTCCACTTGGCTGATAAGTTTGTAAAAGGATGACGATTTTTGATGACTTTTTTATTCTTTCTCGGTTTTGGAGTGTCGCTTGTTGAAAGAGGGTTATTTTCTTGCTGAGAGATGTCAGAATATAATCTTGTAGATTTTTTCTGAGTCCTTACTCTGTTACTGCCTCCAAAGGATGCCCCTGGACCTTGGTGTGAATCCTGGGGTCTCCTTTTGCTGTTGTATATTTTAGTCTGAGTTGTATCCATATTTGTCCAAGCTGATTTCTTGATTTGCCCGAGCTGATTTCTTGATTTTCCCGAGCTGCTTTGGTTAGTAATTCTTTTTTTCTTTTTCTTGCTGTAGGACTAGTTGACCATGTCTTCTCACAAAAATATTATCGAGACATCCTCCAAAGTCCCCGAGGGCATGTCTGACTTGCTGGACTCCCTCGTCCTGATGTGTGTTTCCGTGGTTAATTCTGAATACTGTGTAGAGCTTAGAAAGCATCACCAGATCTGTAGTAGTAGAGATCAAGAGAAGAACTATGAGTTGGTAGCGCCTGACCCTGATGAGAGGGTTTGTTTTCCTTCTCCGATCCAGGGGGAACATCCCTTCTTTTTTGCTTATGACTATTTTTTCAGCCAAATGAACATTACCATTCCTTTTACATCCTTCGAGACCGATTTGTTATGGTCGTGTAATGTAGCTCCATCCCAACTTCATC